>NC_046317.1:46342171-46660125 GCF_009819535.1 Lacerta agilis | reverse complement strand
AACAAGGGCAGGAGCAACTGCCAGCTGAAATTAGGGTATGTTGACAAAACACATTCTTTTGTTTTACAATAATATGCCAATGCTAGGAAAAACGGATTTCTAAATAATTGCCTACTTTTCCTTCAGTCTGCATATCACTTCATTGGAAGTGTTTGTCAAGTGGAAATTAAAGTATTTTTGCCAAAATATTAGCTCTTGCCTTAGCTTAATAGCTAGTTCTCCAGGTCCCCCTTGTAAACATCTCTTATGAAAATGTGTATGAATAGTACAGTAATAAGGCACTCCATACTAAAAAGCCATGAGAGATGTATGTTATGTGATCTGCTTATATTTATATGAACTCCGCCTCTGATTGTGGAACCATGAACTTAGAAGTTCCCTGGGAATGTCCCAGTGTTCCATGAAGCAAGAAATAGATGCACTGAATTGGTAGATGCCTCAAATAAAAGCTACCTCTTTACAATTCATGAATCTTCCATTTTTGGTCTAACAATTTATGGAGGTTGCTCTTCCGTTCAACAGAGAGTGACTCTTCTCTGAAGTCTCAAGCAGCAGAATGATGTTTTAGTGTATGTATTTGAATTATCAAAATCAATTTCGGGAATCGTTACTAATTTTATTTCCAAAGTTAATAAAAGTTATTGTTACCAGTTAGAAAGGAAGATTTGCTTTTCTGTAGAGTATATTAGCTGTAACATTGATTTTGTCTTGAAAGTGCCCAAGAATAGAATTTAGAGCAAATAAAACAGATGTGAGGGTACATGTTTCGCTTATATTCATAAAGATTATACTTTAGGGATTGATATGAAATAGAAAACCTTCTGCAGTTTCTGTGAAATGTAGTAATTTATGTGTTAAAACATCCCCAGTTTGACTATAAAGGCCTTATCTCACCTGTGTAAAGAATTTATGTGTAAATGCATATTTTATGTTTTGCCACTTTCCATCTTCTGGTTGCTTTATACTTTTCATACATTGCACTTGTGTTTGTCTTTTGGAGACCACAAAAATGTGCATTGCATTTGATGTCATTACGTTGACTACTCTGTTAGTTTATTTTGGGTACAAACAAGAACTGAAAAGGGTGATTAGAGCTGAGTGTATGAAGATGATAAAAGCAAAAGTTGAGAGCTAGGAATTGTGTGTAGGCTCTTAAAAATTCTTTAACTTGCAATTAGTGGGAACACTTCATGACTTGCACAGGTTTTGAGCTCTTGTTTTTACCTTTAGCACACTCACTCTTGCAGGCTCTACCTCCTCTTTCTAAGCTCCATTTATGGTAAAGATGTTAGCATTGCCAATCTCTGTTTAAAAATGCTTCCAGGTACAGTATGATGAGCATTTGAATCAAATTTCCAGCTTTGAAAATTGAGAAGCATGAAAACTTTTAGGAAAGAAAACCCTGAAATAATGATTCAGGGGTGAAAAATGACAGTAACTGGTAGGATATGCTAAAGCAGGATTTCAGCGGCTTCCTATGTTGAAGAAACTGCACTGCCTGCCAATAAACTACTGGACCATGTGGAAAGTCTTGTTAAGCCGGTCCTGAGTTGTTCAGGGCTTTGTATGTTCTCTAAAAGACCTCTTGCCTCTGTATAGACCTGCTTTTGTGAGTTAAGGGACCCTTTGGAGTGTACAGTGGTACCTTGGTTTGCGAACTTAATCCGTTCCGGAAGTCCGTTCCTAAACCGAAACCGTTCTTAAACCGAGGCGCGCTTTCCCTAATAAGGCCCCCCGCTGCCTGTGCCCTTCCACCATTCAGATTCCATTCTTAGAACAAGGTAAAGTTCTCAAACTGGGACACTATTTCCAGTTTTGTGGAGTTTGTAAACGGAATTGTTCTTAAACAGGACTGTTCTTAAACTGAGGTACCACTGTAGTGCAATATGTGGCAGGGGCAGGGGCTTGCAGATGGAGTAGGAGATAGTGGAGCTCCCTGCTCCTGATACAAATGGAGGAGCAATTTAGGATCCATAACACTGACCTGGTTTGCATTGAGCAGACTAACCATGGTTTTTCTGACAAATTCAACAATACAAAGCCATGTTTTTAATTACAAATGATGTCTTGTTTTAAATATGGTTTGGTATTATATCTGAACCCAACATTCCTGCTTAACCATGGTTTCCTTGATTACTCCACCCAGATGCTCACCAAGCTGTACCAACTAAGCTTCTGTTAGTGATCTGAAAGCACATGTGTGCCTTTCATAGTGAAGGCATGGGAAAAGGGTCATAATTCAATTGTAGAGCATCTGCTTTTGTTGGAGAAATTTGCAAAGGATTCATCCTACCCGAGGTATCCCAAGAGAACATCAATAAACACAGGCTTTAAGTGAAGAATTAGGCCTTTAATAATACAAATGTACATAGTCAGCCTCCTTTTAAAAAATGGTGTATTGTTCTCCATCGTCATAACTTATCTTCTTATGTTCAATTCCTTTCAGTTTTTCTAGGAACTGTAAGAGAACAGAGGCTTGCACATACTTAAAACAGCCTGTTTGTTCCATTAGAAAAGGCTTAGTAAAGCCCATACACAGATTTTCAGCTCTAACTGCAAAAAAATGGATTCAGAGATAAAATAAAATGAGGACGTTCTTCTACACTTTGCATATAGAAGGTTCAAGCTCTGGCATCTCCATGTTGGCCTGGGAAAGATTTCTGTTCAAAGCCCTGGAGAACTGCTGCTATGCTAGACAATATGGACCTAGATAGACCCAGCAGTCTGGCAATGTAGAAGGCAGCTTTCTAGGTTCGTTCATTTGTGAGATGACTCATGTTTCTTGCACACACCATGGTTAAAGCAAGTGCTTTTTTCCTCTAGAAAAAGGGTGCTGGTACTCACCATGCAAAGAAGGGCTCTTGGACCCTCCCTCCCTCCCTAAACTGGACAGAAGCTTCCCAGGCTCTGATTTGCAGGGGGTGGGGGAGGAAGTGCTGGTGCTGTGTACCAGTGTGTACTGCCATTAAAAACACTGGTTTTAAAGCAAACCATGTGAAAATGCAGCCACTGAGTTCAAGTTGGATTACTGTAATGCTTGTTTTATTGCTTTAATAATTGTCACTTTTGCCCACTGAAGTGGGAATTGTAATGTTTTGAGTGTAAGCCACCTTGAAGTCTTTTGAGGAAAGCCATGATAAAATTCCTTTAATTAAAATAAATCAGCAAGCAGAGCAGGGGTTAAAAAGAATGCCTCCTCTCCAGCTGTAGTGGCACAAGTCACTTGTGTACACAGATGGAGTGGTTGGAAGCAAGATCTTTATATATGTGAATGAAACCAGGTTTCAAATTTGAGTCTGCCACTGCCCATGTTGACAGTGTGTAGTGTCAAGAACATAGAAAAGCAGCTGATTTGTCCTTTTTTGGAGAGAAAAGAAATCCACACAAGAAAAATATGTTATAAAAAGTGATGCTGATAACAGAAACATTATTTTTTCATTGATTTGGCACCGTGTCATTGGAAAAATAAACTTAAGATGGCTATAAATACAAATGCAATATATCTTACTATTCTGAATAAGTTTTTTTTCTGAACAAGTCCTGACAGATGCCTTGTTAGTAACCCTATTTTTGAAATATCCTTATTAATAGTAAATTTATGTGCAGGGAAAAAGAACAATAATTTACTCCTTTTGTAAATCAATGAGTGTTCTAGATGTGCTGGACCTTTATAGCATATATTTACTACGAAGCTGAACAATTCTGCTGATAATAGGTCCTATTGTTTACTGAGAGTAACCCGTTAAAATCAATCGCTTTCCTTTCTAATTAGAGAAATATATCTTCCCATAATCCAAACCAAAGCAAAAAGAAGATTCTGAAAAGACATGTAATGGTCAGAATCCATATATTCGTAACTAGTAAAAACTTCCATCGTAACTTGATGAATGTCGGTAATACATTGACGTACAATACATTGACAAATGTGAATCAGATGATCTTCAGGATAGCTGCCACACTATCCTGTGGACCACCTGGTTCACCTGGCAGCAAATTTTATTTTTCTATCTTTTGGCTGTGGGGCTGTCCCTAGACATTTTGTTTTGGCACCCACAATCTAGGTCCCAGGAGCCACATGGCTCCTAGCAGTCCTATACCAGTTTCTAACACTGATCCTGGATCCTTTGCTGTGACTTCCATCAGCTCCAGCTGATAGCCTACCTGCACTCCTATCTGGACAGGGATGGCCTAACTACTGTAGTCCATGCTCTGGTAATCTCTAGGTTATATTGCTACAACATATGTGGGGCTGCCTCTGAAGAGACTTGGGAAACTACAGCAGGTGCAGAATTCGGGAGTCAGGTTGCTCACCAGGCCAAGACAATTTAAGCATATAGTACCTATTCTGGACCAAATGCACTGGCTGCCAATTAGTTTCTGGATCTAATTCGAAGTGCTGGTTTTGATCTGTAATGCCTAAAATGGCTCAGGATCACAATACCTGACTATCTTCTCCCAATTTGGACCCTGCAATCATAATCTGAGGCCCTTCTTCATGAGCCCCTCCACAAGAGATCTGATCGGTGGTAACACGAAAGCAGGGCTTTTCTGCAGTGGCTCCACATTTGTAGAATGCTCTTCCCAGGGTGGCTCGTCTGGCACCTTCATTACATATTTTTAGGCTCCAGGCAAAAACATTTCTTTATAACCAGGCCTTTAAATGATTAAACAATCTGGCATTTCATATGTTTTCTGCAGGTGGGGTTATTAGTTTGGTTGGTTGTTTTGTTATGGATTTTGTGTTCTCATTTTGTATTTTTATATTGTGAACCATCCTGTGATCTTCAGATGAAAGGTGGTATATAAATTTAATAAATAGCACACAATATTAAAACCATGGTTTAAATAAGCCTTCGTTAATAAGCCATGGTTTCATGTTATGTTTAAACCCAGCCCAGTGCTTTAACTATGACTTGCTATTGAAATTAAGCCATGCTTTGCTGTTGGTTTACCAACTTTAACTATCATTCATTGTTGCTGGTAAGCTACCAGTAGTTCTTCAAGTTAAACGTGATTTGTTTTCCCAAATTGCCCTCAAAACTAGAGATGCTAACCAAGAGCAGCTGAAAAATGAAACCACTCTCCATGCTCAGCAGCTTTCTCTGGCTGTTAGATAAAATGATATCACTGCTAAGTTTACCTAGTAACAGGATCTCTTTCAAACCTAACTCCTCCGCCTTTGCTTCACAGCCACAGCACATAATGACATCTTAAATGGGACCTTTTCTCTGTCTGCTCACTTTACAGAAGTTTCTCTAACCTCACCTGCCTTTACTGCACAGCTGGGTGTGGAGTGGAGATGAAAATTGTAATGGAAAGTTAAAGAGATTGTTGCTCATTTTGACTGGTTTCCATCAGTTCTCTTTTAAAGTGTTTAAAAGCTTGTTACTAGCATTTTACATGTCATGTCTGTGCATGTGAGTGTGGGCCTTGAAAAAATGTTTTTTTTTAAAGCAAGATAAATGCCTTAGCTGAGATATCCACCTTGTTATGCTATTTAAGATGTGCCAAGCCCCCAATAAATTTATCTTAAGTCCCTCGCCCAGCAGCCATTTTACTGTTCTTCATTTCAAAACAGAATTTTTATTATCCTCTTTCCTTTACTCCTCCTCACAGCAGTTCAATTCTATACTTGTCTACTCAGAAGTAACTTCATTACCTAAGTGTAATGGGGCTTACAGCTGAGCTGCATTCTAAGCACATAAGAAAGCCCAAAGGCTGGATTAATTTTTTATTTTTAAAGGCAGAGTGGGACATCTCAGACCAACTTGGAATCAACAGC
Organism: Lacerta agilis; assembly: GCF_009819535.1. Lineage (NCBI taxonomy): Eukaryota > Metazoa > Chordata > Lepidosauria > Squamata > Lacertidae > Lacerta > Lacerta agilis. The sequence continues at coordinate 46,654,343 of NC_046317.1, read as the reverse complement.
ATTCTGAGGATGGACAGGAGAGGAAATGAGATTGCTGAAGTGAAGTGATGTTAGTAGCACACTTACCCCTTTGGGACATTCCTAGAACCAACACGGCAGTCTCACTTTTCTTCAAACTTTTCCTCAGGAGACGTGTGTCATATTCTGAAGTATAGACTCTCGCTTGTGAAAGAACATGGGTCCCCCCCCCCCCAAATCAACTTTCTATTTTTGCAGAGTGTTTGAAACAAAAGTCGACAAAGAGCTTTGGGGGTGGGTGGGAGATCCACATCCTTGCTCTCTTGCAGCCCACCATTAGGAAGAGGTATGGTAATGTGACGAAGCAACACTACTAGTAGTAAGGCAGAAGTCAGGCCTGGCCCACTGATAAGGCAAGGGGAGGGGACTGCCTCAGACGGCAGGCTCCTGGCAATTTGGAGGGGTTAGGGTTGCCATATTTCAAACAGTGAAAATCTAGACAGAAAGGTTGTTGAGCTTTTTAAGGCAAAATCGCAAAAACAGCACTGGTGCCATGGGCTGCCATACGTCTGGATTTTCCTGGACATTTCACCGATTTCTGCCCAGACACTGCTAGAGAAAGCAGTATTTCAGATATGTCCGGGAAATTCTGGATGTATGGCAACCCTAGGAGGGGGTGTGAAAATGGCAAAAATGGTGTAAAAATAGCATCTAGCAATCCCACAAGGATGCCTGTGGAGAGATGGAGTTTGAGCAAGGAGGTTTAGAGGGAGTGATTGTGGTAGAGTTTGGTGGATGTTTGTTGTTTAGTTTTTCAAGGGTTTTCAGAGGTTTAGACAGTGTTTGCAGGCTTTTTAAATGGTGTTCCCAGTATACATGATTTCACTTAAATGTGCAGTGCCGCCGAACATAACCTCCCTGTAAATGTGGAGTTGCCTGTAAACTCTTGCAGGAAACCTCCCAGTCCGTTGCAAAGAGCTCCGAAAGGGCCTCTCCAGCTCCCAGCTAGGCAAATATAGCAGTGATACATGGCTTGGGGGGAGGCACCATTTTCTGGTTCACCTCAGGCAGTAAAATGTCTTGTGCTGGTCCTGGCAGGAATATAAAGAAGGTGGGAATTAGGCAGGATGAAAACTAGTCAAATGCTTGCAACACTGGCAAACAATTGTTTGATGACTTCTGGTTTAAGCATTTCCCCTCCCCCCTCTAAGGAACTGTGGTTAAGCTTTGGCTTAACATGATGTTTAAAACAAGCCATAAAGGATGTTCAGATAATGGTAGAAAGATCTCCCCCATTGTCAAACATAAATAATAGATGGGTAGATGTCAAGAAAATATATTGTCACGTGGATTTAGCCATATGATATGAATGGGACTTTGTCCACTTAATGTAGCTGTTAAAAAAGATTGTCTCTAAAAGCTCATGCCAAAATAAATTTATTAGTCTTCAAGATGCCACAGGATGCTTTCTCTTGTTTGGTAGAGGCAGATTAAGATGGCTGGTCTTATGAAAAGTCTGGGAAGAGCGACAGCTACCTAGTTTTTTCATAGGTCTGATTCTTTTCTTAGGTAATGCCTTGTCTGGTATATATCGGCATGAAAAGAAGTTAGTAGGGAAATGCTACAGCAGGTGTCCTGAACCTCACCCTCCAGATGTTTTGAGACTACAATTCCCATCGTCCCTGACTACTGGTCCTGCTAGCTAGGGATCATGGGAGTTGTAGGCCAATAACAGTTGGGGGGCCGAGGTTGAGGAAGCCTGTGCTACAGCAAACAAAATGTGTGCACAATACTTTAGCCACACTGCCTTTCTGATTCAGTATTCCATTACTCTGACCATTGTGTGAGTGTCTAAAATACTCTCAGAATTAACTTTAATTGCTTGTGATTTGGTTTTTGCATAATATGGTTTTGTACTTCTTGTAGGGAAAGTTTTTGTATCATAATTCAGGCTCATTATTACTCTAGTTAACAAGGAAAGTGGGTGGCTTTATATAAAGCAGTTGTAAGCATTCCATTGCAGCATTGTAAGCTGGCTGAAGTTCCATACACTATATAGCAAAACAGTCAGTGGCTTTAGTTGCATAAGAAAGTAAAAATTTTTTTTGTTACCTTCACTTCCTCTACTTTGAAAGGACCTTCTTCTGTTCTTCAGGGTTCCAAGCGGTAAAAGCTTTTCTCCATAAATTTATTCTACTTAGATTTCACTCAGACTTGCAGGAGCTGGTTTCTAAGTAAAAAAATATTGAATTTCTTCCTTTTAGTGTTAGCCTCCAAATAATCTGTAATAACAGCAAATTGGGTGAAGCAGCAAGTGCCATGAAAAGTGTAGTAGGTAGCACAGAGTAATTCCTATTTGGCTGAAATACATAAGTCAATACTGTAGGAAGTAAAATATCCAGTTATTATAAATCTTTATTGAATTTTCACTGAATGGAAAAGTATAATTACTCATCCTAAACCTTATATATTGGCACGACAAATTCTCAGAACAAAAGCCTATTTAAGGATGTTTGCGAGAAAGCAGGGGAGTGTCACTGTTAACTTGAATTAAAGCAGCCACTGAACTTTCCGCTTGCTCTCTTTCTTAAGGTATCTGACATCTCCAGCAATCACTTCCTTGAGATAGCTCAATTTAAAATATTTTTTTCATGAAACAAAATGAAAAGAACTCTCCTTTAGAGAAGAACAATTACTACTTTTTAGAAAACAATAAAATATCACAGTAATATGTTTCAGTTTAGCTAAATAAATATATGTTGGTGTAGATAACATTTGTTGGGTGAGGGGTCAGTTGGGTGAGGGGTCATTAGTTTTTGAGTGAGGAGAGGCCTGCAAATGGCACTCTGGTGTGCTAGGAAACATCTCGAACTTGCCCTGAGGATAACTAACGTTGGTTCAGGTGAATTTGGACAGTTTGTGATACATGCTGATATATAAGTTCTAGGATACAGCTCTTCAACCACTGTGTCGCCTGCATGGTAAGCAGTGTAGTAACTGGGAAACTGTAGCACATCTTTAAATCAATCTGCATCTAGAGTAGTTACTGGCAAAGGATAAAAGCCTGCTCAAATAACTACAGCCACAGAGTTTAATGCTAATGTTTTCGCAGGGCACATAGAAGTCATTACATATATTTCATCAGAAGACATAAATCATTAGGGTTTGAGAGCACAGCTGGAGATGGATTGTCAGAAACTCCAATTAAATGTCTGCTCTGAATGGGGGTAATGATGTAATGCATAATCCACAAGTTATGAGAATATTTGTGGCCAAGAAGCAAGACATAGCTAATTTTCAACAATTAGGAAATGACTTTCTGCTTAGGACTAAGATGCAGTGTCATAAATAACTGCAAAGGGTTTCTCCAGCTGCACAGGATTAATTCTACACTGTGCAAAGTCGATTGCAGGTATTAGGGACAGGTTAATGAGAATGCTCTGCTGAAAATTCTCCCCTTGATCTCGGCATTAGGTTTAGCGTTTTTAATTAGTTCAGATCACAGTTTGATTTGCAGGTAGGTAAAAGAGATAATTTGTGTTGATCTGGAGGTTTGAACAATATTCTGCTGTTAAATGTTTAAAGGGCCAGTAATAGCTTGTGATCTCTCATTTAAAACTGAGGCCCAGTTTCCTGTCGAGGGATGAACTTGTGTCTACTTGTATCAGGGTGTATGTGTGTGTATCTCTTTATCTTTCTTTTGTGAATGAATCCATCTCAGTGGAGACTAGACTGAGTCTTGGTTACTGATTATTAGAGGTTTGAGTTTTATTTTCTGAATGTCTGTCCTTGTGCAGAGATTTGACCTTGGAATATTTCAGGGCAAATATATTACCAAAGGTTGGGTGTATTCATCTGAGTTATCTTTGAATGCAAACACTTGCAAATATATATATTTAATGTAAGCCTAATCAAGATGTTTGAAGACTTTGCCCATCTTTCCCCCCCACTAATCAAGATGCAATGTATAATTTAAAGCACACTGAAAGATAACAGACATTGGAATTTCTCTTTGTGTCTTTGATTTGAAAACAGTTTTCTACATTCAGATGCTTTTAGATATGAAGCCTTCTTTTGAAATTGCGCATATTATATTCCACTCATAGCAAGGAGACTACGAGTCACTCAACATTATTGATTTATATTAATATCAAAGGAGTATATCAAACTAAATTTTACCAGGTGACTTACCACCTGGTAAAAATTTATAACTGCTTTGGCAACTTTTGTTTAAAAGGGAAAATAAGTAAATAAATATTGTGGTCATCCAGAGAGGGAAATATATTTGACAGTGTTTTCTTAACTCATTTTATTGTTTGCACAAAGAAATGCAGAAAAGAACATAGTGAATCTTCTTCGATTCTGCCTAGATTATCTGCAAAAATTTCCTAGAATCATAACTGTGACACGTGGATAGAAAAAAGATAATTATGCAAACAGCTTGGGTCTAAGGTTAGTTATAAGTGATTTATTTATTTAACATTAGCAAAGTGATCTTCCCTATGGATAGGCCACAGGGCAAAGCTGTTGCCTATTTGAGATGTTGTGAGATGGTATCTGGCAACAGAGGTCAAATAGCTCCAGGAAGAAAAGAGTAATCATACTTTCTTTTGGGTGGTCTGGCTTCCAGGGAATATACCAGTCATTTATGGAATATTATTTGTACATCTGTTGGAATTGTTGTACTGGGCCAGATTCAACTAAATTGTTGCACTAGTGGAAGCCAGTTCATTGAGTCCTGTCAGTGCAGCAAGACTTCCCCCTCACCTCCCATGCCATCCCCAAATCTGCTTGAGAGGGGCAGGAGAACCCCCAGAAAGACTGTGCAGGAGGAGGAGAAGAATAGAGATTGTTCCATCTGGCAAGCAGAAATGCTTGTGCTTAGCAAACAATCGCCTTAGTGCAACTCTGAATTCCACCTATTCTTTTTAGACCTTGTCTTATTTTTAAAAAAATATTTAATCTCACCTTTGACTAGGTGTACACTGCTTTGATGACTTGAAGCTGTGAAGTGGTTTTTAATTTTGTAGAATAAATAATAAATAGTCATGATGGCTGTATGGAACCTCCAGATTCAGAACTAGTATATCTCTGAATACCATTTTTTTTAAAGTGAAAGATATTCACCCTGTTTGTGTGCTTCCTGGAATCATATGGTTTGCCACTGTTGGGAAATAGGATACCAGAGTACTTAAGATTCAATGAAATTAATTCGTGTTGTGCATAGATGAAGCAGACTTACTGTGGCAGGAGGACTTCCCCCACAGAACAGTTACAGATGGGGTTAATGTACTGTGGTGACCACCCCCCCCGGTCCCTTTGCTGTGGTGTCTCATTTGAAACTGTTCATATATAAACTGTTCAACAGTTATTACTTGATATAGAAATAAGAAATATACTACACAAAAAATGCCTTTCCAACCATTTATGATTACATTGCACATTCCTGTAAGAGATCCATTTTTCTACTAAATTAATTGTTAAGGTAGATTCAATTATTTGATGGATTATGTCAGTTAATTAGCCCATTTCTGCAGTGTCTAAAGACTTTCAGCCATTTGTTAATTGGAGCAGGGGTTTTCCAGTAACAAGCCCAAATAATCTTAGAGACCCGTGAAAATATTTGTGAAGCAAACCAGAGTACTGTACATACTTTTGAACTCTTCCCCCGCAACTCTCCCTCTGTGGAGAAAATTGGGGGATGAGGGAGGAGGGTAACAGAAATGTAAAATACAACTTCAAAATAAAATTTATAGATTCCATAGTTCCCTTGGAGCAGGATAATATTACAAGTTTACAAAAGGAGTAGTTATGATCACCCTGAATGCATTTATGCTGCAATATATGACTTGCAATCTTTCTTAGACCTCTGTTAGGTAAAAGCATAAACAAAAAAACTGGTGGTTTCTGTTAGGATATTCTTCAGGCTTCACTTCTCCCTTCTATCTCAAATAATCAAGAGTCTGTTGGCAATGTGGATACATGTTAAGGCTTTTTTATGGTCTGACAGTTTTTGAGACCTGAAGTTGATTTGAGCTTGTATAGTTTTGGCCTTGCCAACTGTGTACTTAATGACAATTATGCTTGCCAATTTATGAATTCAATCTGTGGACCAATAAAAAACCCCCACCATTGTTGTGCTATACATGGTACAAAATGGGTGTGTTGAGTGCCAGATTGCTGAGTTCTCAGTTTTAAATGTATCAGGTCAGAGAAGTTAACATATTTTGTGTGAGAGGTCTCTAAAAGACATGACTGACAATGCAAACAGCTTGCACGGTCTTTATTTTCTTCGATCTAGCCCCAACTTTGCACATACAACCCAATGATTTATAGAGGAAACCAAAGACTGAAGAAACTATCAACAAATTAAAACATAAATTAGCATTATAACTAAATCACAAGTAACACTTGCAGTTTAACTCCTGTTTCTTTGGTGCTAATTCTCCAGCTACTTGTTTACATAATTTCTTACAAATACATTCAGTGGCAGACAACCAATGAGGCAAAGTGCTAGGATTAATTGAATGAAAATGAAATTTGAACAAGTATTGCTTTCAACACTGTAGCTTAATAATGTAGCTTTATACTAATTCTACACTCACCCCAATCATATAAAGACTGTTTTTAAGTAATTGCAACACACTTGATTCTTGTGTTGTTTGAAAGCTTATATAAAAATAAATCCAGGATCAAAACTGTTACCTATAATGAACACTTCTTCCACAATAACATAATAATAATAATAATAATAATAATAATAATAATAATAATAATAATAATAATAATAATAATATACACTTCCACAACCTTTCCCAGATCAACCCTTCACCTCTCCACTAGTAATTCAGTTTTTGAAAATTCCTTCTCCATGTATGTGTGTTCTAGTGGTATATACTGTTGAGCTTCATTGACACATGACCTTACGCAAATGTTCTCTCCAATTTTCCAGAATCTTCTTCTTCTTCTTCTTCTTCTTCTTCTTCTTCTTCTTCTTCTTCTTCTTCTTCTTCTTCTTCCCACCCTTCATCTGAAGATCCCAGTGCGGTTCACAACAGAAAAATACAAAATGAGAATACAAAATATATAATAAAACAAAACCAATAACCCCATACCACAAACACATTAATAAAACCCCGTAGAAGGTTAACTGACCGAATGCCTGGTTGAAGAGAAACATTTTTGCCTGGGAAGAGCATTCCACAGGTGGAGAGCCATTGCAGAAAAGGTCTTTTCTCATGTTGCCACCCTCCAGGCCTCTTTTGGAGGAGGCACATGAAGAGGGCCAATGTGTATGTGGTCTCTACAGCTACTGTCGGTGTCTCACTGCTTTTGTTGCACCTTAGTTAGGAATACATCGCTCAAACTGTGACACGTTTGTTGTCCCAAGATTCTTGTTGGTTTCTTGATCAGCTGATTCTTGCTAGGGCTTTTGCGTGATAAAAGAGATCTGAGTTCTCCTCCTCAATAATACTTTCTTGCCAGTAGGTGTGGGTGTGTTTGAACATAATTCATGTTTGTATTTTCAAATTAAGCCAAGATATAATGAGTGGAAGCCCTTGAAGGATCTCAATAAACTTTCAGGAGTGGCTAATCTTATGAGAAAAACAAGTGCAAAACATTTTACAGTGGCATGGGAGAAACATGAAACTAACATTACCTGTAATTTCCCACCCCTAAACTAAAAAAAACATTATGAAAATGTAGAGGAATAAAGTAGGTGCACCTATTTTAAAGCAAACATATTTAATTGCCCTCTTAAATTGATTCCAACATTACATTGACTGTAACCTGTTGCTTAAGAAGGTGCAGAATCACTTTACAGGTCTGGGAAAGGTGTGATTCTCTCTTTGATAGTCTACAGTAGAAAAGAGATATGGGGCAGTTTTTTATGCCCGTACTCCACCCCACCCCACCCCACCCCACCCCACTCCACTCATGGCAAGCATTCTGCTGTTTGTTAGGTAGCTAGCTCTGACAATTCTCATTAAGGATTTAGGAACATGCACAAATATTTGGTGCACACATGGAGATACAATTTTGATAAAAAGAATGTAAATTCAAAAAGTAACTCTTTTTCTTGATGTACATTTTAAAAATCCATTTTGAAGTTCTAAAGTTATTACGCTTTGCTGAAGGGCAGTGGGGTGGGTTAGGACATGTTCCATTTGATGTGCAGTATGAGAGATTTGTTTTCTAGTTTCCGAGCTGCGTAGCTAGATGAAGCAAAGCGCCGTAATCTTATTAAAAAGAATTGTGACTGCTTTAAACTACTGGCATCTGAAATGTGTAATTTCCATGCATCCATAGCTTATGTGCCATTCAGAGTCTAAAACAAGACGGTCCACTATCCCCTTGTAATTTAGTGCCTCTGGCAACAGCTATTGGGAAAATGGACCACAAAAAGCCATGACTATGGGGAATGGATTATAGAAAGCGTTTTACTGTGGTGGCAATCTGTAATTTCTTCAAATACTACCATGAATCTAAAGGATGGAAGGCATTCTCTGTGCTTAACCATAAAATTAGCTGCTGAGTGGAATGTCTTATCGATTTTGAAAAATTCTATTTATTCATTTGTTTTTAAAATTTATAGCTCACCTTTTCAATATAACAATTCACACGGGAGAGAACAAAAATGAAACCAAGATACAATTAAAAGCATAATAAATCAATCTCCTTTATTAGCATACAAAGGATACAAAAGTATATACTGTAAGTCAAAGCATAAAATTGGTGTCTGTTCATAAATGGAGATTATTTAAGATAAAACAAATACAGACATATTAAGGTTAAAAAAGTGCCTCTTAAGTCTTAGAGTGATATAAGTTTCATGGCATCTCTCAGAAATGTTGCTACATTCTCCATAATTTCATGCCTACAGCTGTTCAGTAGAAAGGAAACCCTGGAGAAGTCAGGACAATTTAACCTTCCTTTCAGCATGGAGTTTAAATATTTATCATGGGTTTTTGCATAAAATGGGTAGTAAAATAAAACACGTGCAATGGTTTTGACCTGTTTTATACTGCAAGGATAGTTCATTTCTGAATATGGATTTTTTGAGAATTTTCCTTGCAGAATTTCAGGAGGTATGACATTAAATCTTGCCAAGGAAAAAAGCTCTTCATTGGTGGGGATCATAGATTATGTAAATATTTGGTGGTCTGGCCAAATGAAGGTAGAATCCTTAACCCTAATGGAGAATAAGAGTTATTAGCTGCACTACTGATTTTTTGGAATTCAGTCTCTAGAAATCTGTGCTTACCGGTAATTGTTTGAAAGGCTTCTAACAGTGTGAGTATAAGCAGTGAATCAAATGATAGACCAATAGTTTTAACTTTATTCTTGATACAAGCTAACCATTTAGAGCAGGGGTACGCAACCTAAGGCTCGTGGGCCGGATGCGGCCCAATCACCTTCTCAATCCAGCCAGCAGACAGTCTGGGAATCAGTGTGTTTTTATATGAGTAGAATATGTCCTTTAATTTAAAATGCATCTCTGGGTTATTTGTGGGGCCTGCCTGGTGTTTTTACATGAGTAGAATGTGTGCTTTTATTTAAAATGCATCTCTGGGTTATTTGTGGGGCATAGGAATTAGTTCATTTCCCCTCAAAAAAATAAAGTCCGGCCCACCACATGGTCTGAGGGATGGTGGACCGGCCCACGGCTGAAAAAGGTTGCTGACCCCTGATTTAGAGTGATGGGATTCCAAACTTCTTATGAAAAATTAAAGAAGAGGGGTCACACTTAAAATGGAGGCATAGCCATATTTTTATTGCAATGAGCTACACTCTAGTTTCCATAAGCCCTTGTCCATATTTCAAGCACATGGCTGCGTATGGAACACAGTTTGGCATACCCAATATTTTACAAAGGAATTTTGAGTTGGGTGCATTCCATTGAGTGGTCGGCTGCACCAATCTGTTATGGTATGCCGTACAGTAGCTTTAGACTTACTTTGGCATTGAAATACTTTAGTACAGCAGGGACATACTGGTTCCCTCTATTGCTAGGTGATAGCCAAAGAACTGGTATAGGTTGCACTTAATGCTAACTTGGCAATGTTTTTCCCCAAAAGGCATTATATTGGAAATGAATGCCTAAGTATTTCCTTTTTTGAACTTGTTCCAATGTGTTACTGTTACAGGTGGGTAGCCGTGTTGGTCTGCCATAGTCGAAACAAAATAGAAAATTATTTCCAGTAGCACCTTAGAGACCAATTGAGTTTGTTCTTGGTATGAGCTTTCGTGTGCATGCACACTTCTTCAGATACCTGGCAGATACCTAAATGGTTAGCTTCATATGGTTAGCTTGTATCGAGAATAAAGATATCTGAAGAAGTGTGCATGCACACGAAAGCTCATACCAAGAACAAACTCAATTGGTCTCTAAGGTGCTACTGGAAATAATTTTCTATTTTGTTTCGACAATGTGTTACTGTTAACTTCCTACCTATGTGGCTTCCAGGACCTTGGAAAAAGGAGCATTTGCATTTCACAAAGTTCAATACCTGACTGCAGAGTTTCTGCAATTCAGAAAAGCCTCAAGAAGCTATTGAAGCATATGAAAATCTAATCTAAACTTAAAACATAACATAAAGGGAGACTTAAACATATTTCTGGTAAATAGACTATACAGTAGGTTTTCCTTCCTTGGCTTCCTCTGTGGTGCCAAGGGCAAGGCATTTCTGAGGGGCATTCTGGAAAAAAATCTGGCAGCCACCAACCAGTTGGAGCAATGAGTAAACCCCACTAAGTTCTGCATCTCAGAGCCTACTAGTCCCAATGGTAATGTGCTCTCTTAAAGATAAGAGGAAGTGTGTTTTTGAATACCCGTTGCTCAGGGACAACAGCAGGAGGGTGCTGTTGCATTAATGTTGTCTCTGAGCTATGCACCATTGGCCACTGTGAAAAACAAAGATGCACCAGATGAGCCTTTGATAGTCTCCGCTCTCCAACAATTGGGCAAAAGCATACCTGTCAATCATATTTCCTTATACAGAAGAAAAGTATTTAGATATTAATCCATTTCTGATCTCTCTGTTATTGTTCTTTGATTCCAGAATGTCTCCCCTTGGTACTGTGGGTAAACAATAGTCTCCCATACCAATTGGAAACTTGATTTAGGTTTTCAGGAAGTGAAAGAAGTCCTTAGAGCTAAGCCAGTTTTTGTTTTATAATCTTTAGAGCAGGTGTGGCCAACTCCCAAGAGACTGCGATCTACTCACAGAGTTAAAAACTGGCAGTGATCTACCCCCTGTTTTGGGGGGTTCAAGTCAAATTTGTTGAGGTATTTTTTGGGAGGAGGAAAGCCCAGTTTTTTAGGGGTTCAGGGAAAAAATGTTGAGCTTTTCTTAGGGGAGACAAATTTGTTGAGCTTCTTTGGAGGAGCCAGTAATCTACCAGTGATCTACCACAGACGTCCAGTGATCTACCGGTAGATCACGATCTACCTGTTGGACGTGCCTGCTTTAGAGTTGCTGAGTGCCTGGTAATCATATGCGAACCCTACACATTATTGAAAATGGCTGCTCTACTATTATTAAAGTCCACAATTTTTTTGGAAACAGGATTTTGAGCTAACAAGTTCCAGAAATATGCGGGGGGGGGGGACACACGACGGGACATGGGACGACACCATTTTATTCATCGAGTGCATCATATAAAATTGAAGCAGATATCATTAACGTGGTAACCTTCTTGCCATGCATTTCTCCCCATGTATTTGTGTGCTACTTGATGCACACAAATAGCAAGGAAAACAATTGTTCCATGTTACTTTTGCTTGTAGTTAAGAGATGTCACAAGCACCCACCCAGTTTTTTTGTTTGATTGAAAACTGCTTTGCAGTAAGAATTGTATGCCGCTTGGAATTGTATCCTTTCCCTACATGCCTGGAATTGCACTCCATCGTCTTATGTACCATTACCGTGGGAGTATAAATAAGTTTTTGCTTTTGCCTTGTATTTAAATTGGAATGCTCAAGGCTCATTCTAAAAACAAAGTGTTGTGCCTAAATTTGCATTTGCTCTCATGGTTGTCTTTATCATTTTGTGTGCTGGAGTACAATAAACTTTAAATATTAAGAGAAGACAATTCAGATTGTTTTCATTGCATCATGCATAAGTTGCAGAATCAAATTTCTTTCACTGCATGTTGAGTTTCACTGTTAAAATACTTTGCTGTAGCCAGTTGCCTTAGCTGATTTACTTCATGTTAACCTTGAGTACAGTTCAGATGTGTTTCTTTTCCATTATCTCCTGTTCCTCCCCCCCCATCCTACCTTTCGATTAGTTGCCAACATTTATTCTTATGTTTTCTATTAAACTAGTAAAAGAGAGGATTATGGCACATGGTGAAGCAGGTTGGAATAGATGGAACCTACTTATGCGACCCCTGAGCACTGCTTTTAATGAAAGGGCTAGTGCTGTTTTTATTTTAATTATTGGTGTGGTTTTAATAGTTTTTATACATGTAGCCTATATATTTTTAATTTTAACAGTGTTTTAATTGTTTTTAAATGGTTGTTTTTCTGTGTTTTTAGTTCTTATTTTTACCTGTAAGCCACCTTGAGTCCCTTCAGAGGGAAAAGGTAGGGTAAAAATAAAAATAAAAAGAATATTAATAATTTGTGCCTGTTCATCTGCTAGTTCTGCAGCAGAGAACCTAATTTCTGTGCTAGGAGTTTGGTTTGATCAGAGAGGATAAAAACTGCCTAGGTAATTGGTGATTGAGGCTATTGTAACAAAAGCAACAAAACCTACTCTTGAGCTATTGAAAAAGGATTCAAAACAGGTTATTAAAACTTTGGTTACCCTAGTGGTCTGGGGCACGAGGGTTTAATGAGAGGAATAACTTATTGTCCCTTCTCTATTGTTTGACTTTCAAATTATTTGTTTTGTCCCCCCCCAAAAAAAAAATTCACTTCAATTTGCAAGAGTTCTAAGTGACACTCTAAATCAGGCACCCCCCAAACTCGGCCCTCCAGCTGTTTTGGGACTACGATTCCCATCACCCCTGACCACTGGTCCTGTTCTCTAGGGATGATGGGGGTTGTAGTCCCAAAACATCTGGAGGGCCGAGTTTGGGGGTGCCTGCTCTAAATAGTGGAGGCTGTTTTGAAGAAACACAGCATTTGCTAGATGAAAAAGAACTCCCCCCCCATCACTTTGCTGGGTAAGCTGCACCCTAAAGCCTCAGGTGATATGCTTGCACGTGCGGAAAACAAACAGGTATGCACAGGCTCCCGTGATGCATAGGCGAAACTTTTCAGGTTAACAAATAGAAAATAACAATGCAAGGTATTATATTTTTCAAGGTTTTAACAAGACTTACTGACAGTTTAGGAACAAGAATGCCAAACCAATAAAAACTAGTGTCCTTTTGAGGTAGCAGTGAAAAATATAAGCAATGCCCCAGAGAGGCAGCTATTCCAGTATTAGAAAAGGAGAGCTGACGTGCTTATCAGTAAGTATGCGGTTGTTGCATACAATTTGGAGAACTGAGAAAATTAAATGCATTTTAAGTTTCATTTGATCCCATTTCCCCCCCCCCCCTAAGAAACCCATGAATTTATGTTAAATTTATCTCGGCTTATGAAAAGAGATGTAATGACTTCTGCTAACAAGATAAAAGAGAAGCCAGCACTTAATTTCCTAGGTGATACACAAAATAAAATGATTTCCATGCCTCCAAAAGATTATGCACAACCTTGTTAAATGCAGTACAATACAAATGAAGAACAAATGAGCTACCCAGATAGGATGCATTTTTGTAACTCAGGGCTGCTGTCTGCAGAATTCCAATAGAGAGTGAATCAAGAGGCACTTGTTCTTTCCAGTGGCTCTCAGGTTTTTGATAATCATTGCTGGCAAGATGATGTATCCAAGCATGCATTGATAATCCCCCTCTGTGTTTTTTATAGTTATGGTACGTTTTGGTGGACGATGCTTATTTGCTAAACTCTAAATCTTATTTATTTCATTGACGTACATATTTTTATTTCTTTTGATTGCCAGAGAACATGCAACATATATATATATATGTACTCAAGTCACTTTAACAAGAGATGTTCCCAATAATTGGAAAATTCCTACTTTTAAAGTGTTCTACATGCAAATAAGCTGTGGTGGTTCCAGAGGGTGATTTTGCAATTAGGCTAATCTTGTAATGAGTGATTAGGTGAGCGACAGCACTCTGCTTGAAAACGGTGTATATTGACTGTTGGAGCCCTGTAATGAAGCGTGGAAAGCTCTCTGCCCAGCGTTCTCTGGTAGAATTGTCAGTCACTGGCACATCATGGCTGAAGCAGTTTATTGAGTATGACTGCCAAATCTTACACAGGTGCCGGATTAATTTTGATGTATCGCACTTAGAGCAATGGCTTTGGACAGTTACTTTGCAGTGTGTTTGCTGGAAAACCATTGAAGGGATTTTTTAAAAAAAACAATTGGACTAAAATAGCTGTGCTACTGTAAATAATCTCCTGCAATGCTTTACAATCTCTGTAATGAGAAATTAATGCTTGTGAATTGTAACATATTTCTACTATAAAACTAATTTCTGCTGTCTGTTCAGAAAGGCATTTCCTAGGCACAAGCTGCAAAAGGCTGCACATTGCTTTACTGGCATTCCTTGGTATCACAGTACCGGAGGGCCAGAAATTAAGTGGCTTATGTCATGAACAGAAACATTCTGGAATGACATGACATACACAAGGCACAAGTAGGCGGACCGCATTTCATAATGTGTACTTTGCTTTGTGCAGTTTTCCTACTAGTGCCCCTACACAAACAGGAGGAGGACTGCTGAAAGATCTGTGTAGCCCCTTTTTAAATACAAAAGTATCCCAATCACACTATTCGCTTTTCTGGGGAATACTCAGGTAGCAAAATGCCAAATGCTAGGTGGCTTTTGTGGGTGTGTTGCAGATTTGAGTAACATATGAATACACAAATAGACAGCTTGAGTTAGCAAAACACTAACATAGTGAAATGATTCCCTTTTATGAGGAAAAGGCTTTGTGAAATCAGGGCATCGGGACATTGCAACAGATGTGATATAGAGCAAACTGGGGGTGGGCGGGGTGGGGTATGTGTTGAAACTCGACCAAAGTCCTGGAGTTAAATTGTGAGGAGAGGATGAGGAAAGTTAGTTGCCTGGTAAAATTAGGTTAATACTTAACCCAAGACAATTAACAGGGGCACCTGCCTCATCAGGAGTCAATATAGTGCATGGGGTCAATATAGTGCGTGTGGAAGGGGGGGAAATCAGATACAGCTTTTGCAGTACAAGGCTACAGGCAACAACAAATTTACCCCCAATTGATGCACTATTGCGCATTCATACATCGCCACAACCCAGAGGTGGCCAGAAAAGGGGATGGAATGGGGGCGGGGTGAGCTTATGCATGTGGGGGTTAGGAATGCAACCCCCGCACAAAACAGTTTTTGCCTGTATTTTCCTTTGCAGACTCTGATCGTGGGGGGGGGGGGAGGAAGAGGGAACAAGTACCCTTGGTGGCAAGTTATCAGGGCAGCAAACAGCATCCTGCCCTGACAATAACATGGCTTGTGGGGGGAAACCATGCTTGGTGATTCCCCAGTTCAGACAATCACCTCTTCTAATCAGCAGAACTCAGCTGGAACACAAAGGAGGAGTTTCCAAACATATGCTGTGGCGGCATTCCTTTCTATTTTTCTCATGCCGTGTCATCAGGCCATCATTAGCTTGGCAGTGAAACAGTGGTGGCTGGCTTGCTGAGTTAGCAGCGACTGAAAGTGAAGTGAAGCTAGCTGTGCATCACTGCTTGTGGGCAGAAGCCATCGGTCCCAGCAGTCAAGATGGTGCCTGGCTGGGGCTTTGCAGGGGAGGGGAGGGGAGGGGAGGGGAGGGGAGGAGAGGAGAGGAGAGGAGAGGAGAGGAGAGGAGGCGAGGCAGCCCTGGCACTATGTTGGCCATTTCAGGCAGTGACTGGTGATTTGCTAGATGCATTTCTGAACCCAGTTAGAGAGGCTGAGAGCAGGTGCTGCCAACTTGCATGCTACACTGGCAGTGCTGTTCCTCCAGCTGCCTCTTCGTACTTGCCCTGGCAGGCTCATGCTGCTGCTGCTGCTGCTGCTGCTGCTGCTGCTGCTGCTGCTGCTGCTGCTGCTGTGTTTTTCTTGTTTAGCAATCTGCAAGAGTTCCATGAGGCATAATTTTGGTGAGGGCAGGGCAAATGGGAAGCTGCCCCCCCAAAAATAATTGGCAGAGATTTCAGGGGGGGGGCAGAAGCTTAATTCAAATTATTTGTTAATTTTTCAAAAATACCACTCCAGATTAAATTATTTGGCATCTTATACTTTAGGAGCCACTTCTGTATAAAGAAAATGCATCAGCACTTTTAAAAGGATGCTTCACATTGTGAGTGGCAATTAAGCACTGCCACTAAAAAGGACACCCTCCCAAGAGAGTTAACAATCGGAGAGCAGCAGTGCAGACTCTCTCTCCCCACCCCCAAGCAAAATTTGTAAATCTGCCACTGTTCCTTTGTAGCACTAACACTAAGCTCAACCTGGAAGCATAAACATGGTTGCATGTGGAAAAGCCTGTTGGTTTACTTTTTGAAATTTCTGTTTGTATCCAACAGTAGAAAAAAGTATGTTAAGTGCTTCAGAAATTAGGAGCTCTATAATTAACTTTAAAATGACAAACCCTATCAGCAGACTTGCAGTCTTAAAAAAGGAAGAACAGACAGAGATCAAAGGTTAAAGAATTTGGGAGCAAAGATATCACACACTGTTTAGACTTGAAAGGATGAAGAGGGTAGGCAGTGAGAGAGATTTGGAAGTTGGATAGGGGAATGAATTCTAAAGAGAACGAGAAGGTCTGGAATGCATGAAATGGAAGAAGTAATCCAAGGTTAAGCAGAGAAGACTATCTGTAGAGTGGAGAAGACAAGAAAGCAAGTAAAGAGAAGAGAAGAAAGACTATTAAAGAGGCAAGGAGTGAAGAGATTTGAAAACAAAGTAGTAACTTCCCTGGCTTCTGTTAGATCCAGTTGACGGGAGTGCAAGAGAGGAGAAGCATAGGCAAAACATGGGTGGACCAAACAAATGGGCAGCAGAATTGAAAACAGGAAAGGAGAAAAAAGAAATCCAGAAGAGAGAAGAAATTCAGAAGGGAAACAATTACAGTAATCAAGCTGGGAAATAATTAAGAGAAAAGACTAATGTCTTTGCAATTTTTCAGTTAACCTGAGGGCCACTTCTGCATTTTTACCTTAAGACTCTACAGTGCTCTTAACCACAAAAAGGCATGCTTGTCACTTTTACCTTGTGAACCGCCCTGGGATCTTTTGATGAAGGGTGGTATACAAATCTAGAAAATAAATAAATAAACCCATTCTCTGCTAACTCTTTTTTCTCTGCACATTCCAAAGCATGCTCTCATCACGTATATCCCTCATTTTCTTTCCCCATACCAAACTTTATTCTCAGCAACTCTCTCAAAAGCACACAAGTCTTTAACTCTCACAGCATTTCAAAGGACATCTCAAACAGAGGTGGGCAGTGAAGTATAGCTCTGTGGTTGAAGCAGAATTGAAAAACTGGAGCCATCTCCGCCCACACCTTTGAATTTAGAGAAGGAAGAAGCAGTGCACACCACAATGCAGTCCTTTGACAGCCCCTTTTTAAAAGAATTCACCCACAAGGCTGCAGGCCTTACGTTGTACAAACTTGCAACAGAGGGAGAAGAGAGCAAAGGACTTCTTAGCAATAGTAGCAAAACCAACCAGGGCAGTATCCAACAAATTGTTTCACTGGTGCAAGGATTAACACTTGGACAAAATTGCTTTCCCTTCTCTCCTCTCCCATCACCCCTCACCCTTTCTCTTTCCCTCAGAAAGATAATAATGAAAGCAAGAAAACGTATGTCCACCAAATTCCAAAGAAGAAATAGTAGATTAATCAACATTGCTAAAAGCAGAGGGCTAAAAATTGACCAAGTGATACAGCACTAAAATGGGAGGAGCAACAAACAGATTCAGTGAAATGCCGATGATACAAACCAGGTGATGCACTTTTCCTTAACCCAACAGTATTTCAGCCCCTTCTGTTTTAGTTTGTTTCATTTCCAAAGAAGTGATAGAGGGTGTATGTTTTATAAAAATGTTACTGAAGTTCAGAGAATTGCTGTGGAGGAGTGTATTGTTATGCATTGCTTTCTACTGCTCCCCCCCTCCCCCACAAAGGTTTTCAAAAGTGCTCACATAGACAAGCTCTTAACTTCCACTTTATTCTTGTTAATTACTGTGAGATGGATACGCTGCTTGTCACACACATTTAACCACACCAGTAGAAAGCACATTTCTCTTCAGCACTGCTGTTGCTTCTGAGGTCTAGTTTCCCAGGTAGAGCTTGATACGCTACCAAGCCTTGCAAAACTAGTTTGTCCAGAGACCATTGTGAGTCAGAAAAAATGAATATGTATGTAATGGGGCACCAATGGCTTTTACAATGCCACTTCTATGCCTTCATAAAGCTATTTCTGAATATATCCATAGTGTCTAAGCAGGGAATATGAGCTCCCTTCCTGCTTCACTTTTTTTTTGGCCATCCATCTCTCCTTTCATTGGAGGGCTGAGGTAGTACTTGGTGGTTGCTTCTGGGATCTCTTAGCTTAATATTTCTAGTGGCATGTATTTGCTTTTGTTACAATAGATAAACTCTAGAAATGCAATAGAACGTTTACGAAATGAAAAGCTTTTATCCTGTTGCCTGCAGTTCGTAGAGGCTTTGGGGAAATGAATGCATGCGACTATGAAGCAAGCTCACTGTGAACAGCCTGATGCAAGCTTTCTCATTCTCATTCTCATTCCCATTCCCTGCCTCCTGTCTGCTTCCTTGCTGTTCCTTTAAAATAGAGCAGTTCTATTTCCCAGATGACCACTGGAATAAAAAGAAACAAAACAAAAACAAACAAACCAAACAAACCAAGGCAGTAAGACAAACAGTTCTTCTTTTTGAACGAATTGTGTTGTCATTTTCTCTCGCTTTTAACTGCTATCTGTAGTATAAGATATGACACAGTAAATCAATGCAGGATTTCTTTTCTCTGATGCATATTATATGTATCTCACTTACAAGGATGGGATAATTAGAAGATGAATTTTCTTTTTGTCATGGACAGTGATGGATCAAAAAGAATCCTTTAACATTCATTTTATTGCCTTCTATAACAGAGATATTAATGCCAAGATTCTAATTCAGGCCCTTGAGAACCAAATTGCTTCGTTAAAAAGAAAAAAAAGAAAAAGAAAATTATGTAGGTTATAAAAGTGCTGTGATGCTATCCTTTCATGTCATACAATGAAATCAAGGGGGAAAGGATTGTATTTAAAGGCATGTCCACACTCAGTACATGTAATACCTTCATTCTATTTGATTTGCCTCAGGCAGGGAAATCCCAAGAAAAAGGGGGCAAAAAAAGAAAGAGTTGTGGTATGTTGGGAGTGCCTTTCTTTCAGAGGGAGAAAATCTGAACACAACTAATTTGAGTATTCACATTCTGTTGAATACATTATAATATTTAAAATTGCCCATGGTTTGACATGGAGCCAGTTTGCACACAGCACTAAGCCAAAGAGATGGTTTAGCATGAAGAAGCAAGCACAGACTCCCAGAGAGAAGATTGCAACCACTTTGCTTCTCCTGCTGATTTTGGCTTAGTGTGTTTTCTGTATCTGGGTTTATAGTTTACCTCTCTCCAAATGAAGCATGCTCTGTGCCTTACAGCTTGTGGGAGAGCTGAACAATGAACTGGGGTTCAGACACACTAAATCAGGGGTCGGCAAGGCTTACCGGGCATGGGCCGGATTACTCCCGCAGAGATCCTCCATGCTCCGGGCCAGCGCAGTGCAACACCAGAAATCACATCTGCGCATGCCCAGATGCCAGAAATTGCATCCTGCGCATTTCTGGAGCCGTGGAAGAGAGTCCCCGCGCTGCACTGCGCCACGCCGGTTTAGCGCAGCATGCGGGGACTCGCCGAGTGGGCAGCTCAGTTTGGGGGTAGCTCATGGGCCGCTTAAGCAACCCTCATGGGCCGCTTCCAGCCCATGGGCCTTAGGTTGCTGACCTCTGCACTAAATCATAGTGTAGCAGCAAAACAACCAGAGAGGAGCAAAGTGGCAGTGATCTCCTTTGTGGGAGCCAACACATTTTGCTTGTTCATACAAAGCTATGGCTTGGCTAGGTGTTATATGTACCAAGGGAACATACCTCCAGATTTTGGTTAAAAATTAAAACCACTCCATATAGGTCCCCTGCAATAGTTCCCTAAGAAGATGTGTCAGGACTCAAGCCCATTATCTTGAACTGAGGAATGTCGGGCACAGACCTGGCTAAAGGAGGGAAATACCGTGTTTCTCCTAAAATAAGACACCGTCTTATATTTTTTTTCGCTCAACAAAACACAGTATGGCTTATTTTCAGGGGATGTCTTATTTTAACCGTGTCGCATCGGTACGCTGCATAGCCACGCCTCTCCAGGCTGTTTTAATGGGAGGTACCACGTCACTATGGCTTATTTTCGGGGTATGGCTTATTTTTGGGGAACGGCTTATATTTCGCAAATGCATAGAAATCCTGCTATGGCTTATTTTATGGCTATGTCTTATTTTAGGAGAAACAGGGTACTAGAAACTCCAGACCATCACAGAAGCCTTTTGAACAGCACTTTTCAGAGGCGTAGCCGTATAGTTTGTTGCACAAAAACCAATAAAGAATAATGTTGCTGAACTCCAACTCCATCCATTGGACATGTTTACTGAACTTCAACTTCCATCTGTGCCAGCAAGCATGACCAATGGCTGAAGTTGGGAGTTGAGCAACACCTGGAGGGCAAAAGGTCCCCTACACCTGATTTATAGGAATAAATCATACTCTTTGTTCCCTATCTATGATCCTCAGCTGCACAAGGTACATGGAGTAGCAGGGCATCTTTGGATCTACTTTAAGGGAGAGTATGTATCTAGTGTTTTTTTTCTCTTCTGCATGCATGAAATATTATACATATATATGTATACGTATATATATGTATGTGTGTGTGTGTGTGTGTGTGTGTATATATATATATATATATATATATATATATATATATATATATATATGTATATCTACACAGATATATGCATGGAAGGTCAACAATCATAGAGAGAACAGGTCAGAATTGGCCCCATCCCCAAAGTTAACATGACCATTGCTCCCAGAGTTCACAGGAAGTATTGTTTCTTTGTTCCCCGAAAAGCATGTTGGAACAGCAGGCATTGAATTAACACCAAGGGTTCCTTTGGAGGACACCTAATGCTTTGCAGCTGCTATAGGTCACTTTTTGTCATTTAGCATAAAGTGTAGCAATAGTCATTACTGTAGCGGGACACAGAGACAAGGTAATGGCAGAGGAGATTTCTGTGTGACACATGGTACATGCACCAGGTTACTACTACTTTTTTCCATTACTTGAAAAAACTGACCTTTTAATGCGTTGTTCCTAAGCAGTTGACTTTATTGTTGCGATTTGCTAATAAGTTCAGAACTCACACCAAAGTACAAAGTAGTTAAATAGTTAGGCTTATCAACCTGAAAGATGCATTGTCTCAGCTGCCAAGACTGATTACCTTCTGCCTTTTATGCAATGAGCAAAATATTCAGCTGTGTCGTTAATGAGGAATCATTAGCAATCTGAACAAGCAGATGTGATCTTAGCTATTAGTTCTCAAATCACCTCCTTTTAATCAGCTTGAACACTCACGTTCAGGTTAGACTAAGAGGTCTCTCTTGCAAACCTTAAATAGTATTACAGTCTAAAATGTGATCAAATCTGGATGCAAACTTAAGAGAACGATGTAGATTGGTAGTAGATCCACTGTAGAAACCCATCTTTAACAGCGACCTGGATGCTGCAGAAGATATTCGCTCTGCAGTGATTCATTCTTTATTTCAGTAAACCTCAGTGTTTGAGGACAGATGCTTAGCTGAAAGAAGATACACACTGAGAATTTTTGAATGACTACAAGTCATTTCAGTTGTCTGTACATAACGCTAAACCCTAGTTAAATTAGGATTTATTAATCAATTTTTTTTGTTACAAAATAATCCTCTTTGTTTTCTATGGTAAAGCTTATATTAAATGGAGATGACTTAGACAATAGGTATCTTCAACTTTTTAGCTCCAACTCTGAGGCCACTTTGAACTAGCACCCAGTGCTCCCTCCACATAGATCAATGAGGAACTCCTACCTTAATTATCTACTTTTTGTCTTCATTTTATTCCTCACCACCAAATATGCTAGTTTTGATGGAGACTTACTTTGTTATCTGCTTTTTCCTTCGTGGTTGTAGCGCAGTTTGGATAAAATGTCAGTGCTAAGAATTAAGTAAATAGAGGGAATTTTTATTTTTTATTTTTTAAAAAGCAAATAACCAGTCACATTTGAGCATGAAGAATGATGCTATTAAGTCCTAATGTTTCCATCTTATCTTTTGTCTGTTACAAAAAGTGTTACTCAGTTCAGTAGCTGAGGCATTGCTTGGTTGCCAAGGTTATTTCACAGTCTCAAGCTTACCAGTCACATGACCATGAATTTACCTGGGAAATGACTTAAAAGCACAATTAGACCACTATATAAGCTTTTAAGTATGGGCTCAATTAGCCAACAGAAATTTGTCCCTTAGTCACAGATATTTTGTTAGAATAATGAAAACCGGAGTAGACTGAAATGCGGAACCCCACATTCGTTTTACTATGTTGTTGTAGTTTAATGTGATTTTGAATAAAATTAAGTTGCCCTATTATTTAAATACTGATAACAAGATACAGTCATACCTCATGTTACGTCCGCTTCAGATTGCATGTTTTCGTCTTGTGTCCCGCGGCAACCTGGAAGTACTGGAATGGGTTACTTCTGGTTTTCGCCACATGTGCAGAAGCATCAAATCGTGCTGCGTGCCTGCGCAGACACGCGCTTCAAGTTGCGGGCTTTTAGCATTACGGATGGGCCTCCGGAACGGATCCCGTCCATAACATGAGATACCGCTGTATTTATCTTTTCATAATTTATCTCCATTCCACACCATACCCACCCAGTTTCAGATTTATGCAATCCTGGGGGAAGAAAGTACCTTGGGGAATCTCTGTTTCATTCTGATTGTGGTAATAAGTATACAGAATCTCCACAGTAGAATTTTTATGATATACCAGGAAGGTTTTCTTTTTCTGTGTGATGTCCAGTCATTCTCTCATTGGAAGTGTTTTTGCAGCAGACCAGTGTGGGGATTTCCATAACTTCTTTCAAGCCCATCTTCAGATATTTCAACCAGTGTAACCAGCATAAATAATTGCTGCTACATCCTGATGTGCACTTACTCCTTGCCCATCCTGCATTGATATAGACCAGACATGTCCAACAGGTAGATCGTGATCTACCGGTAGATCACTGGACATCAACGGTAGATCACTGGTAGATTACTGGCTCCCCCAAAGCAGCTCAACAAATTTGTCTCCCCTAAGAAAAGCTCAACATTTTTGCCCTGAACCCCTAAAAAGTTGGGCTTTCCTCCTCCCTAAAAATACCTCAACAAATTTGACCTGCACCCCCCAAAACAGTGGGTAGATCACTGCCAGTTTTTAACTCTGTGAGTAGATTGCAGTCTCTTGGGAGTTGGCCACACCTGATATAGACCAGAGATGAGGAACCTGTGTCCCTCCAGATGCTGTCTGGGTCTGACTGGAGTTGAAGTCCAGCGACCTCTGGAGGGCCACAGGTTTTCCACCACTGATTTAGGCTCAATTTCTCCCAATTGGGACTGCTTCCTCTTTCTGTCCAGTCAGGCTTATGGTGCTACAGAAAGACTAACCTGCCACCCGCTGTTCCCTCCCCTTCTTGCTTGTCCCCCAGCTTTCCCATAGAATACATAGTCTGGTTGACTGTTATTTGGTGTGTGCTACTGATATCTCCTATTACACTATCCAGGGCAGGACTTCATGGAGTGAATGTTTTGCTTTATGATTCTGCAAAGAACATAATTTTTCCAGTTGGAAAAATACATTTTGTTAGTAATTGATCTAGGATATTAAGCAGCATCGGTCTATAGCAAAAAATCTGACTACTTCAGCCAATCATGATTTCCTGCCTTCTTGCTGTGTCTTATATCTCAGTTCCAAGGCTGCCTGTCGTCATTGATCATTTTCGTTTGGTGATGACCTTAACTATCCTGTAGAGAAAGGTTCTAAACTCCAGAAATGATCCTTGATCAAGCTTTTCTGGGTGGATTTATGGGAGGTTTTCACCATGACACATGGAAAATGACATTATGAGGCTGTAATCAAAATCTTTTCTATGTAGGAAGGTCAAATCAGTCACAATGAAACATAGTTTTCAGGGGGAAATGCAGTTATAAAAAGAAAGTTTAACTTGAGTATGTTATTGGGATGAATTAGTGTTGCCCCCACAGGGATTTCAGTTCCTAACATCAGCATTGGCATCATCTATATATGCATCTCTTGATTCAAGTCATGCATTACTATGACTTTCCCACTTTGAATTATTTAGCTGAAATTAAATTTAAATCCCTCAAACGTAACTTGTATTTTTTCTTCAGCAATCGATTAATAGTTTGAATACAAAATACTACGAGACCAGGTATTGGTCTCTATATGTGGGACGTGGGTGGAGCTGTGGGTTAAACCACAAAGCCTAGGGCTTACTGATCAGAAGGTCGGCGGTTCGAATCCCCGTGATGGGGTGAGCTCCCTTTGCTCGGTCCCAGCTCCTGCCCACCTAGCAGTTCGAAAGCACATCAAAGTGCAAGTAGATAAATAGGTACCGCTCCAGCGGGAAGGTAAATGGCGTTTCCATGTGCTGCTCTGGTTCACCAGAAGCGGCTTAGTCATGCTGGCCACATGATCCGGAAGCTGTACACCGGCTCCCTTGGCTAGTAATGCGAGATGTGCGCCGCAACCCCAGAGTCCGACACGACTGGACCTAATGGTCAGGAGTCCCTTTACCTTTTATAGGTCTCTATAATTACATGAGTAATTCAACAATATGTCAACAAATCATTTAAAAAAGTTTTTATAGAGTTTTGTACAGTCTAAATTGCACAGTAAAGAGTAACAATAACAAAACAATTTCAAGTCTATTGTGATTTGTTCCATAAATTAATACATACATAGAGAAGACAAAAACAAGGAGTATAAATGAAGTTGGAATCACATTAGTTTATCACATTTCTTCAGAAATATGTATGTAAGGCTGGTGGTTTGAGATCTACAGATGAATTGATAAATTTGTAAATGCATTAATTCAAGCCTGTGTCTTTACTAATCCGACAACTCCTATTCTGAATTACGTTATGCTGTTGCTCTTGCTGTTGCTTTGTGGTAGCCTTCAGAAGAGCCTGCAGAAGTCTGGTGTAGCAGCATGCAAACAAATTTTCTCAGGAAGAGAGTCTGAGGAACTGAGGAAAATAGTGGTCTCAAGAGATGAATTTCTAGGCCTTGTTGACAAATTAAGAACAAACTAATCATTGGGTCCAGATGGTATTCATCCGAGAGTTGCTAAAGAACTCAAATGTGGAATTGCTGATTTACTAATATATCAAACTAGTCCTGCAGATCAGCAGTCATGTGTGTGCACACTTCCCTATGCAGACACACATATGACTAACCATTGGAATGGGCAGAGAGCATATCAAAGATAAAAAATTCAGAAGTCTTTCTTCCCACCACAGTATCACCACCGCCACCCTTCTGGCGCTTTAGCAGGGAAGTTGTGCAGATAAGTGAGAGAAAAAGTTAAAAGGCTCTCCTCGCAGCCCAGCACTGCCCCCTCTAGTCCTGTTGCTGGCTTGGAGAAGAGCCAGTAAATTGGCTCAGGGGGCTGGTGGGCCATTGAAAGCAGTTTGATGAGCCCAATCCAGTCTGGGGGCCATGGCCTTTCCACCCCGGTTCAAAGCGTCTTCCTCTGGCTCTCAGAACAGCTTGCAAAAATGTTGGCTGTATCATCCATAGATTTTCCTTCCCACTGAGCTAGGACCCGAAGACCTGCCACCTCCAGTTGGATTGCAATTACGGCAAAGAAATATTTGAATTAATTGAGGGGATGCATTTTTTATAGGTGCTATTTCTTGCCTACTGATTTCTTGTAAAGACTTGGTAGCTTTGTTTTCCCAGTAAGATCAGACTTTTCAGTTTTTTTATTATCCACTTGGAGTAGGCTGCATGTGTTGAAAATACTCCCTATGTGGTATTGATTTATACAAGCAATCAGTATTTCCAATCCAATCATCTTTTCTGATATAATAATAATAATAATAATAATAATAATAATAATATTTGCAACTCAATTCTATGCAGTTTTACTTGGAAGTAAGTCTCACCGAGTTAGTTCAGTGATGCCTACTTCCAGAGATGTTTGCATTGGGTCAAATGAGAAAACTGTGAACCTCAAGCCAAGGTGAACCTCAGACATTGCATCACATTACAGTGGCAGCACCCAAGCAGTACAAGTGTCAAAATTTAGCAACTTAGTGAGAATTCTGTGCTCACCACTGAATCTTTCCATTAATACCAAGGTTGAAATCAAACAACACAATTCATCTAAAGGCCTAAAAGAACAACTGGGTTTAAACCAAATGTTGGAAGATCAATAACGGTATAGCAGTACAAGTCTCCATGGGGAGTGCATTGGCTCCTAGAAGCTGTCAGCACGTGGCAGTGGCTACACCCTAGGAAACAGCTTCAATTCGCCAACTAAACCAGGTAATGGTTCTCAAATCCTCAGAGAGTTAGAGACTTCCCCTCCATGCAAAGGCAGGCTCTGGCAGATTGAGCAGCTGAGATCAATAGTGGGTCCAATGTTCAGAATGTGGTTTCTGCACGTGCTGTAGAGGGAAATGAGGGGCAGATGGCGCTTGCCGGTCTGGGAAGCTAGCCCTTCTAGGAGAAGGAAAACTCTGATCCTAAACCTCTTCTGCCTTATGGCTATATTCATTTGTGAGAAAGGCTTCAGGAGTAAACTCCTGCAACTTCTGTAGCCAAGCTGGCATCAAATGTTTTGCTCTTCTTTCCTTTGGACCACATTAGCTGGCCAAGAGGGGGGTCTTGTCATCTGGGCAGCCCATGACCGTCTTACACTGCCCAGGCTTGCACCCCGGAGAGGTCACTTAAGTGTTGCTAATGCAGCAAAAACAATGCGGGAGGCAACAATTATGAGTTACTGGTCTATGCAGCCACAGCAGGTGCTGTGATTCTGCAGTAGTTTGACTTCACACACACCCACACCCAGTGGCACACTCCATGAGCCTAAATTACCAGTGGGACCCAGCAGCCCACTGCTCCAATCACAGGGCTTAAGACAGCCTATAAAAGGAAAGGTGCCCTGACAGGCACCTAAGTCATTGAGGGATTTATAAGTCAAAACCAATACCTTAAGTTGGACAGTGTAGTTGGATAGGCAGGCAGTGTAGCTTCCATAGAATTGGTGTTACAGGGCAGCATGTTAGCACTCTACCAGCAGCATTTTGCACTAGCTGCATTTTCCAGACTACATTCAGGGGATATGCTCTAAAGACTGCATTGCAGTAGTCAAGTTACGAGCTTACCGAGTCATGTAATGCAAAAGCAAACCAGGTGCCCCTCCCCATGGGAAAAAGAAGATAAAAACAGGGACCTTTGGGACATGGTAGAGGTATCTGAGATAATCTCAGAGGTTGAAATGGTCCCAGGCAGCTGAGGAACATTACTTTCTCATTCTCCTTTTAGTTCCCACAGTGCAAAATAAATGTAATAGCTCAGTTTTATGGGCATATAAGTTAGGGGTTTACAGTAGAAACCTACCATTTCCCATTGTGGGAGTTTATGGCAGTTAGCAGAGGGAAAGAGAGTAACTTCCTCACACTCCCATTTTTTTCGCTGTCAGCAGACCCGCCTCTCTGACCCGACATCTCTAGACAATGGTGGGCCCTCTGCTGGATCTCGGTAGGTGACCCAATCATGGAACCATATTATTCAAAGTCTGATGTAATCTTAATTGAATCTTTGCAATTATTTATCAGTATTATAATATAAAACATTCTCTCTTTTGTGTGGTATTGACGTATGAATTGGCTGTTCTTGTGCCATACATAGATTTTTATTCTGTATATGTGGTTTATTCAAACTGAGTTCTCTGAAAAGAACACTAGCACACAGCAGATTGTTTAACATAATAAACCACTATAATGATGGCATTTTACAAGCTTATATAGCCAGTGTAAACTTGCAGCTAACTTAGCATTGAGATAAGTACATCATGCCCTAAATTGTTGTTAAGAGAGGCTGTTGTCCGCATGTGTGCACAGTTAAATAAGCTATGTAATGTATTGTCTCAACCCTGAGATTTTGCACCCAAGGAAGCTTATATTTTATTGTTGAAGAAAAAGGTACAGTAAATTATTGTATGTGTAAAATAATAGAAATTATTGAAACTGCTTAGCTACTAAGGTTATCCCAGCACACTATTTCACATCACTAGACTTGATAAATTTTAACCAACACCTTTGGGAATGTGCTTTCAGTGTCTAAATGTTTTCTTATTTATTTTGGATATATATGTAACGCATCTGAAATCTGGATTAATAAACTTCATTCTTGTATTACCCTGTTGTTGTTGTTGTTGCTGCTGCTTCTGCTTCTGCTTCCAGTTCCTTTTTGGAGTAATAATTTGTTTGTTGCATGTTGTGAAGAGGTAACATCCATAATTCTAAAGCCTCATTTCAAGATGACAGTGATAATTTATTAAATTTGTTAGTTGTTTGTTATACAGAAGGTCTCCAAGTGACTACAACATATTTTAAAAATAAAAATACATCACATTAACACATTTACGCAAAAATACATTTACTGGATGGGCAAGCGCATCATACCTGGTAACATTGCAAGTGCCCAGCATCACTTTATTCTGGTTCTTGTTCAATATATGTATGTTTTTCGCACACCAGCCAACTATCTGCCTTTAATATGGAAGTTTGCCTTGTTAACAGTGTACACATGGGCATAGAGATCCAGTAGAAGTAAGATATCAAACATATTCTTTCTTATTAAGCATCACCAGGCCTTAGAGCAGCAGAATTAGTTGATCAGTTTCTTTAAAAGCATAAGTGAAAGGGACATTCTTGCTTTTGGGGAAAAAATTCCCTGGTGTTTGTTAAAATTAATCCTGCCTTCTATTAATATAGATTGTGTAAAATGGATGCTGCTACATAAATGCAATTTGTTTCTGTAAAGCTGATCTACCTTTACAGCAAATGTAATTGGTTTGAGATAAATTGCTGATTTTTAATTTTGTGGATAATGTGAAACCTGTTGTTAACATAAATAACTTTTTGGAGAGCAATATGTAATGCTAATGACTTGGTGAGCACCTGTCCCTTGAGTACTCAGTAACAAATTCCCCAAATTTTGCTTGCGTTCTGAGATTAGATTTTTTTTTTTTTTTGTATTTCACATTATTCCCCACATTCGTTCTCAGTTCTTTTTAGCATGTAGTGCTCTTCAAACTGCAGGCTGCATTCACATGATCAGCTCAATTTAAGACCATCATGCTTGCATGTTATCAGTTAGCAGGCATACAAGTGCCATAGCTTGTAACAGTGCAGCTAAAAACCAACACCGACTCATTAAAGAACACAGCTGTCATGGGCTGGCTGTGGTTTTTGGCCCTCAATCTCTTATTGGTTAAAAACAAAGCAAGGAGATATTTAAGGAAGAGACTGTCTCCAGCAACACTTGGTGGACATGAAGAAGAAGAAGAAGAAGAAGAAGAAGAAGAAGAAGAAGAGGAGGAGGAGGAGGAGGAGTTTGGATTTGATATCCCGCTTTATCACTACCCGAAGGAGTCTCAAGTGCTGAGGTCTAGTGCTCAAGGAGGTCCAGTGCTGAGGGCCTTCTGGTGGTTCCCTCACTACGAGAAGCCAAGTTATAGGGAAGCAGGCAGAGGGCCTTCTCGGTAGTGGCACCAATATTCTAATATTCTGTTGGAAGCCGCCCAGAGTGGCTGGGGAAACCCAGCCAGATGGGCGGGGTATAAATAAATTACTACTACTACTACTACTACTACTACTACTACACCACATGAGAATTCCAAAGGCTCACAGAGGTCCATCACCTGCACGGACTTACCCATTTGCTGTAGGAAAGAAATTTATGTGAATGGGAACTCCATGTAACTATTGGAACTTGCACAACACTCAGAACTGAGGACACTCCAATACAGAATATTATTTTTGCTTTCTTTTCCCTAAGGAGAAGTCAAAAAGTAAACCTGAGGGTTTTATTTAGAAGCTGATGTACCTTACAAAAATGTGTGTAAAATTATCTGTTTACAGTCATTGTGATATAGTGAATATGTTGTTGAGTTTTGAGTTGAGGTACTCTATTCTGCTATTTAGACTTGCTCCCCCCCCCCCGTGAAATCCTGGATGCTTACTTGACCTTACAGTGTTTACTTACGAAAGGATATAGTAAGTTAAGGTCTTTCTTTATAGATGAGACTTGCAATGTAGTTATTAACCTGAGATTGGCATGCGTCTAGCTAGTATAACTGGGAAGATTACTGGCCTAATAAGATAACTATTTATGTAGCTACAACCCAAAACTTAATGCTAAAGCAAAGGTAGCACACTAGTCCAAAAAAGAACAAATACTAGTACCCTGATTTAGCCAGACTTCAGGAAGAAGTGGAAGCTGCAGTGTAATCATATAAGGAGGGTCCAATATTCTGCTTGTATTGATTTGTTACGTGTGGGGTGCTGTGTGTTTCTGATGGAAATCAGGCTGAAATTTGTTACTGGGAGCTGTACAGCAGACATCCAAGGAGCTGTTCACAGAACCTTGTAAAGCAGGTGGGCTTGTTGGATTGAAAAAAAATTCTTTATTGGCAAGGATAGTGCCATCAAACTGTGAATCTGGTGATTCAGGGAAAATGCAACCACATCCAGAACAGGCTCAGTAACCTACTCCAGAATCATGAGAACTCACAAACTCTATCTCCATCTTCTTGGATCTCTGTCTTCAGTTTGTTTTCCATGATATAATCCAAAATTCCTGGGGTCTTTTATTTTCTAGTTTTATTGTGGATTTTAAAATTACTTTTATGAGTTTTTGTTCTTACTGTAAACCTACGGTACCTGAGTAATACTATAATACCGCTTGGTATTGAAGGTGGGCATAATCTTGTATATTAACAACGGATTTGCAGCAGAACCAAGTGCCATTTTGTTTGTGGTGTACTTCTGTCCAGAATGCCAGCTAGCTATGCACCTTTTGCAGGAAACTCCATTCCATTCCATTTCTTTTTCCTTAGTTTTCTCTCCTTCGAACTCTGGCCCAGCAGCCATTCAGCATTCTGTGGCCCCTGAGCCTTTGCAATTGCCACTGAGCTATTTTTTCCTCCTTCGGTTTTTTCATAAAATATTTTTCCTGCAAACTTCTGCATTCCTCCAAACCTGCTGATTCCTACTTCTTTTGTAAGGAATGTGCTGTATTATTTCCAAGAATGCACTCTTAGAAAGTTGAGTTTGGTATTAGCTGGACTTCCTCCTCCTCCCCCACTGGGCCATCTACTCTCAACTGCCCTGAAGGAAGGACTCCATGAGAGAGAAGCACATAACACCTCATAGCTTCCTACTGCAGTGAAATAAAGAGAGCAGGGTATCAGCATGCTTGGGTTGACTCCAGGATTTGGAGAAATAAAGAGTTTAGGGGTGAAAAACTAAGGGGCATACCCCCAAAGCTCCGTGGTCACAAGATGCTGAGTATCTCTTGGGGGGAAAGATTGAAAACTGGGTGGAGGATTAATGGAAAGGATATATTGAAAACAGGTATGAAAATGAGCACTTGATCTGCATAATTTTGTTGTAGATTCCTAGTAGTAATCTAATTGATAGGTATGTTGGTAGCTGAAAGGGTGACTGGAGTCTTGGAGGAATAGGTGAGTAATAAGAACTAGTGATCTGCATCTGGCTAGCATAATTAAGTTTGATAGTGGTACATAGTGTTCAGGAAGACAAGCTTAAAACCTTTGAAGAAATATGGAGACTATTTTTCAATGCATCAGTGATAATGGAATGCAGTTTATTGAAGTAGTTCTTGGTGCAATTGAAGCACTTTGTTACCTTTTTCTCTTTAGCTTATTCTCCCCTGTCTCTCTTCTTTTCTTTTGGAAAAAGCAACCCAGCATCATAACCTCTGTTCTAACTGGCACTGTGACATTTCATGCAAGTCGGCAGGAGGAGGGAGAAAGGTGATGGGGCCACCTATCTGAGGGAATGAGGGGACTGGATAAATTGTTGTGCTTACAGTTCTTGGTCACGTAGATGCTTTCTGTTAAGAACATAAGAAAAGCCCTGCCGGATCAGACCAAAGACCTGTCTAGTGCAGGCTTCTGTGGCTATCCAGATGCCCACAAGCTTTAAACATGTTGCTGTGAAACACATTTACTTGGGATTCGGCTCCTATCCTTGAAAAGATGAAAGATTGAATAAAACGGTAACAGGAAGGAAAAGGATGTTCTCCGGGAGAAAGCAGCACTGGTGAATATTGCCACACATTATAGGTGTTACTGGTAGGAAAATGTCCTTTTGGAGAAACAAGGAAGCTTGTACTTGGCCAGATGTGCATGCAAAAACATTAAATCATTGCTTTGAGCCAACTGGTAGTTTTGTAGGCAACCTGAGGGACAAGAAATGCCTACAAGCTTACATTCTGATCTTGTGGACTGGCATAATAATTGCAGTTGAACTTGCACCACTGTAGTTTAAAGGCACTATTTTATCTGGACACTCTGTGAGGCTATATGAGAGGCTTCAGTTCCTATCCTGAGAGAATGATACAGTGAGCTTTCAGTAGCACAAGTATGCTGTATGGAGGGATAGAGGACCTGGGAAGGAATGGGAAAGCATCAGTGCAGTGGCTCATAGGATCAGCCCATAAACATGTTTTTGTAGCTGTAATTAGACCTACTTTTCTTTCAATTTTGATACCTGATAAGGCAACCGCAGATTTATGCATGTCCAATTGATGCATGGCTGTTCACACAAGCTTCGTCGTGACCAGGAAGTGGCTGGAAAAGGGGGTGCATTGGGTCTATGCATGTTCCACTGCTGTGTATGACCTGGAACCAGACCCCCATGCAAATAGGGGGTTGCCTGTAGTATATTTGAAAGCAACTATACAACTTTTAGTTTACATTTTGACAATTTTTTTAAGCTTTTATAATTAGGAATTCACATATGAAATACATTAACTTATTTTTTTGAATTTGTAAGCAAAAGTCAGTCAGCTAGATATATGGTTCATTCCAAAATGTCATGTCAATACTGTACATGTTAGATTAATTTTAGAGATGGTATTTAAAAGTACAAAGTAATAAAGCAGAATGGCCACAGGTTTTATAGAAGGCAGTAGCATCCTGATGAATGATGCTGATGACTCACTTTTCTATAACAGGAAGGGGTGGTTACAGGTAGGTAGCCGTGTTGGTCTGCCATAGTCAAAACAAAAGAATATAAAAAATTCCTTCCAGGAGCACCTTAAAGGTAAAGGTAAAGGGACCCCTGACCATCAGGTCCAGTCGTGTCCGACTCTGGGGTTGCGGTGCTCATCTCGCTCTATAGGCCTAGGGAGCCGGCGTTTGTCCACAGACAGCTTCCGGGTCATGTGGCCAGCATGACAAAGCCGCTTCTGGCGAACCAGAGCAGCGCACGGAAACGCCGTTTACCTTCCCGCTGGAGCGGTCCCTATTTATCTACTTGCACTTTGACGTGCTTTCGAACTGCTAGGTGGGCAGGAGCTGGGACCAAGCAACGGGAGCTCACCCCGTGGCAGGGATTCGAACCGCCAACCTTCTGATCAGCAAGCCCCAGACTCTGTGGTTTAACCCACAGCGCCAGAGACCAACTAAGTTTGTTCTTGGTATGAGCTTTCATGTGCATGCACACACGAAAGCTCATACCAAGAACAAACTTAGTTGGTCTCTAAGGTGCTACTGGAAGGAATTTTTTATTTTCTTTTGTTTTGAGGAAGGGGGTGGGCCTGCCTTCCTTCCAACCTGGCTTGCTGTGGTGGTTGTTCTGTTAGGCTTGGTCACCAATTACAGCTTACAAAAGATGTTGATTTTTCATGAGCTATTGTTCAAGTGGGCGTGGTCAGGTGTGAAACAAGAGCATCCAGCAATCCCTCTACCTAAATCCCTGCCTCTCATTTGGCTCTTTGGCCATTTTATATACATCCTATACATAACCAGTGTTTGCAACTGTTTTAGCAAGTTAAAAAAAACTAATCGTCTAAAGGTAAGAGTCTAGCATAGGCTGAACCTTAAATGGAAACACTGTGTGGCTTTGCTTGAAAGTGGAGGATTTATAGAACATATTCATTTTTAAAATAACATTGTACTGAAATATATGTGGAGGGGACTACTTCACAGTATTGCAGTCAGGATCCTATGTATCAATGAAGACCTGTCCCATGATTAGGGTCTTGATTTAGTTTTCCATCCAGGAAACAAATTCATTCCGTATGTGCAAGTGACTATCTTTCCCTTCACTGTAACTCACCTATAAAGGGCTTTGCACAAGAAACTTATTTTTTTACTTATGTTTTTGCTGAGCCAACTGAGCTCTGTTCAATACCCAGCACAATATTCCTTAATTAAACAGGACAGACCTGCCTTAAGCCTTGGATTCCCCCACCCCCCATTCTTGTTGTCCTGGCACACTCTTTGAAGGCTGTTGACTAGGAAAAAATTAGGACAGTCGATGAGAGTTGAGAACAAATGAGATCTCGCAGATCCAGATGTGTCCTCTTGATGACCTGTTGAGAGAAGACTGGATTATGGGGAAAGGGGGGTGAGAGGCCACAGCTTGGTGGCAGAGCACATGCTTTGCCTGCAGAAGGACCCAGGTTGAATCTTTTGCTTCTCCAAGTAGGACTGGGAAAAGAGTCATATCTAAAACCCTGGAGAGCCACTGCCAGGCAGTAGACAATAATGACCTAGAAGCACCACAGGTAGCTTCCTTTGAAGGGACAGATGAAGAAAAAAGGGAACTAGGTTCTTCCGAAAACTGTTTTATTTAGTTACTAGTTGTACCTGGCCACGCACTGCTGTGGCTTAGTGTGTGAAAGGTTCTGGACGCGGCCTGTCCCAGTGTCAGAGGCGGCTTTTGGGCCTGGCCTGGGTCTCAAGGCAGCGGCAGAGTCAGCGCAGTCAGCTTTTGGGCCTGGCCTGGCTTTTGAGGCGGGGGCGAAGGCATCAGAGGTGGATTTGGGGGGCATGGTGCCTCTCGAGGAGTCGGCGGAGACAGCTTTTGGGGTGGACTGGCTGTGGAGGCAGTGGCGGAGGCGGCTTTCCTGGCCGGGCTTGCTCTCGAGGTGGCGGCAGAGGCAACTTTTTGGGCCGGCCTGGCTCTTGAGGCGGCGTGGGAGTCAGCGGAGGCGGGTTTTGGGGCTGGACTGGCTCTTGAGGTGGTGGCACAGTCAACGGAGTCGGCTTTTACACCTGGCCTGGCTCTGGAGGAGGCGGTGTAGGATGGAGGCGGTGGGGGCGTCAACTACGGTGGTTTGGAGGAGGGGGAGGGGAGGGTGGTGGTGACATAGGAGGAGGGGGCGGGTGGGGTGTCCTGGTGAAATGAGATGACGTCTGCGGTTTTGACGTCCACTGGAGGGCGCTATATTGTTTTGTATAAAATCATGTTTTTGCCGGTGAAAGGTCACAAACACCCACCTTTTACATTTTTATATATACTGTATATAGATATAAAGTATGTATGGACAGCAACCATTGCAGTGAGCCCCCCCCCCCCGCATTCCTGGCCCCCATGCACATTGGCGGAGCACGCATAAGCCCACCCCATTCCGTCCTCTTTTGGGTTCAAAAAGATCTGCGTGTTGACAGTTTCACGGCACCCGACGTGCAGCCGCAAATGGCCGCCACCTGTGGATGTTACCCTTCCATTTTTTTAAAAAAAAGTTCCAAACAGCTTCTGGCATATTTAAATTATTATTATTCCCCTGAAGTATTCCAGGAATTGAGTAGACTTGGTGCTGTGAGCATAAGCATGTGAACTTTGCATGCCGTCTGAATCCAGACTTGTGGTTTGTCTCACTCCATACAAATCATGAGTTGTAAATCCAAGACAAACCCTTTTTCAATTGCATTTAAGGTTTCTACTGAAGGCATTTATACTTTCTTTTTGTTCTTATGATAACAGCAAAAGTCTTACATATCATACAAGTACTGCCTCTGTTGACTTTTTGGCACCTATTGAAAACCTTTCTCTTTCAATAAGCTTTCTGAATAGAAAAAGTCCCAGTTGGTATCTGCACTGGGTTTGAAATTATTTTTATATATGCTTTATTGTGGATATTTTTATTTTCCTTATTCTTTATTGTGAAATTGCTTCAGGCTGCTTCATTGGGAATGATTCATAAAACAATAAATAAAAGTTTAATGTTTCCAAGAACTTAGTGAAAGTGGGGAAATAGTTCTGGGAACTACTGAGCACATGCTTCTAAGTGATTGATGTCCCACCATACTTGGTTGTGATCTTTGTTAGAGTTAGTCAGAATATGTTCTTCTATTATTTTACTGGATGTTTCAGATTGGGTAGTTGTTAGGTTTCATTGGCTAGAAATGGCTCATCATAGTTATGTTAAGAAGAAAGGTATACCATGTAGAAACATGTAAAAAATAGCTTGTGGGAGAACCGGTTTTCTCTACTATTGTAGCCCTGTTAGTTTCAATTTGTATGAACACTGACCATAGCATTCCAGAACAAATGTTTTCAATAGAATAGTTGAACTTAAATAGTTGGAGAGAAATTCTCATACTACTGATTAAAGAGAGAATGGTGATCCTGTCTGTTTTAGAAATATGTTAAAATAGCATTCTAGAATTGCTGCAGACTTGTGGTACATATTCAGCAGATGTTTTATCCCTATGTTTGAAAGCCAATGTTTTGAAGACATGTAATTTTAGAGATGTCAGTTGGTAGCATATTGCCATCCCTTCTGTTGATGTTTTTGTATTTTCAAAGAGGTAGTGAATGCTGTGCCCTCCAGATGTTGTTGGACTCCCAATTCCCACCAGCTAGAGCCAGCATGGCCAGTGGTCACAGATGATGGGAGTTGGGAGTCCATTATCTGAAAGGCACTATGTTGGCTATCCCAGCACTGAGGTGCTGCAATTAAGTAACACATGATTATATACCTCTGTGGGGTTTTTAAAGTTTTCATTCAGAAATAAAAAGCTTAAGCAATATTGACTGGAAGAAATGGTGAATTTTGTGAGCAGCTGACTAGAACCATTCCCCACACCCCCTCAGTATGCATGCTCATCAGATTGGGGGGAAATCAAATAAAATATTGAGCAGTGTTCAACAGGAATCAATGTTGGATGCAGTGCTGTTCCAATTTCTGTTTTTTGTTCAGTTACTTGGGTGAAGGATTAGACAATATACTTATCCAGTTAATGAATGATTCTATATCAGGCAGAAATGAAACACCTTAGAAAGATGCCAGGTGGGATCTCAAAATAATAAACTGGAGAGCTGCACAGATAGGAGCAAAACTAAAGCCATGAGAACAAATAAAGTGATTTGCATAAGAAATAACTAAATTACAGGTTGAAATTTGGTGGATAACTAACTGTCTAGAAAGTCACACTTCTGAGATTATTTTAGGGGGGTATGGTTCATAACAGAGCTGTGTTTCATAACAGAAAATGAATCTGCAATGTGTGGCATTAAAAATTCATTAGAGAAGAGCTATAAAAAGTTCATAAAGTAAATCATATGACGAAAGATGGTAAAAACTGGGCATGTTTGTCGTGTGGAATAATCATTCATTCTATCCACTGTGAGGACATAAGGCCCGTTGGGCTTAAACTAAGAGGACAGATTTAGGTTAAACACTGGAAATTTTTTAAAACTATAATAGCAATTCAGGAAATAGAATAAGTTGCCTAAGGAATTATAGTTTGCTTACCTTGGGTTTTTTATGGTAAAATTGGATAGGTATGAATTGCCTGTCAATGCTTTGCATCCTAAACACTTTAGGAATAGGCTATCTTTTCATGGCGCAAGAGCTTAGGCTAATACAGCATGGTATCCTTTTAAGCAGCAGTGCTTTTCCCTGAACACATGGTCACATAGCTACAAGCCCAACCCCCTATTTGGCCTGTGTTGAGATGCGTAAATGCAGTGAGGTCCTAATTGTCCTGTGTGTGTCTGAAGGTGAACAGTTGATGGGAACACACCTTACTGATTGACTTTTGATACCTTCACTAGTTACCAGTCTGTTTCCAAGCACAGCCGGTTGGCTGGTACTTAACCATAGAATCATAGAATTGTAGAGTTAAGGGACCCTGAGGGTCTTCTAGTCCAGTCCAATGCAATGCAGGAATCTCAACTATGTCATGCATGACAGATGACCATCCAACCTCTACCTAAAAACCTCTAAGGAAGGATAGTCCACCATCTCTCGTAGGAGTCTGTTCCACTGTAAAACAGCTCTTAACTGTCAGAAAGTTCTTCCTGATGTTTTGAAGCTGTATACGCCTTGGTACAGAATGCATGATTCCGCATCAGCCTGTCCGTGCACTGAGATTTTACTCCAAGGCTCTTCTCTGAATGCTACCTTCATCAAAAGTGAAGCAGCTGGTGGCTGGAGAGAAGTCTTCCTTAGTTTCAGTGCCCTGCTTATAGAGTTCTCTCTCCAAGGAGGCTCACCTAACAACTACCTTGCTTTAGGGATTTTTGTTTGTTTGTTTTGTTCCCTAGGCTTTGAGCAGTGTGGTTAAAATTGATGAGTGGGGGGGAGGGGGTCTAGGTTTACACACTTTTATGTATAAGTGGTGTTTGGTGTTTCTAATTTTTTATGGCTGTGAGCTGCTCTGATAATATATTGAAAAGCTGCATATAAATCTATCAAATAAATAAAATATGATAGCAGATTGTGCCCTTATTTTCAGTTGAACCACTTCCTCCACAAGGTAGACAAGTTGCTGCCTGGATTACATTTCATGCTGAATGTATAACTCAGATATATTACAAAATCCCATTCTCTTCCTCGAAACCTATTCACCCTGACTCTGTTGTATATCTGGAAATAGAATATTGTAGTAAGTGGAATGATTAAAGATAAGTCTGGATAGAAAACTATTATATATTTTAATATATAATATAATACTTATACAGTAATGTAATACAATATGTAAGAGGTTGGTGTGCAGCTCTATGGGTTTTTCTCTATAGATGGTTATTTTAAGGAGGTGCTGTGATTTTTACCTCTTTTAATTGTTGGAATGTTTTAATTGTATTGTACTCTTCATGGGATCATGTAATGAACGGTGACCTAAAAGTACCCTGACTAGGCTTTGCTTTTTTCCATAAATATTCAGAGGGAAGGCAATGGCTTATATATTCCATCCAGTTTTGTCTGTAATATAAATTGCTGCCTCTGCTCTTGAAGCTAGTTGGAGCTGCATATTTCTTTGTCAGAAAATGTTATTGGCATGTATGAATGCTTTATTTTAATAGTAGAACTGCAGATCCAAAACAGTAAGGTTAGAGAGCAGGTGGTAAATGCTCATTATTAAATATTATCACTAAATGATGACGTCTTGTTTTGTTGGAGCCTTCTGTTCAGGAAAGGGGGGG
This sequence comes from Lacerta agilis, assembly GCF_009819535.1. Taxonomy (NCBI): domain Eukaryota; kingdom Metazoa; phylum Chordata; class Lepidosauria; order Squamata; family Lacertidae; genus Lacerta; species Lacerta agilis. Next base: position 46,614,648 of record NC_046317.1, on the reverse strand, counting down.
AGAACAGTTTAAGAGAATATGCAGAAGAATAACAGGCACTGTAGAAAAGTGTGTTGGGGATCTGTAGTTCAGTACTTAGGAAGGTGGTTAATGAGACATATTCTGAACATCTGCCCTAAAGATGTAGTCTAATCATGTTTCAGAGTAAAGCTGGAAACATGTTTGACTCCTTTATTTCTGCCAGTTAGAGATTTTCCTTCCCCCCCCCCCCCATACATTTAAATGTGTGGAGGTATGGGATTTGAAGCCAGAACTATGAATGGCAGGTAGCATTCAGGGTTGAGGATAATACATCCTTGCCTAAACTGTTAGTGGGTACGAACACTGAAGAAAGAACAGAGGAACTCTCTCAGCTCTTAAAATTGTATAGGAAAACTCATCTGAAGGCTTATAATGAAAGGTACTTACACTTGGGCTACCCTTGGTGGATTTACAGCTTAGCTCCAGTTCCACTCCCCAAGACCCTGCCGAGTTTGACTTCATAGTCTCACATGAACACCCCCGGAATAGATGAGGTAGCTATCTCCCAAATGCTGGGTCTTTTTGAGTTGAATGGCACATTACTGCTGAGATTCAGTCACAACAAAGATTATCAGCAGATGTACTGACATGCAACCTGTAGTGATAGTGTCTGATCAAAGGGCTAGGTGGCCAATCTACATAATTCTACAAAACGTTGTCCTCATCCTCTGCTGCTTTCAGATTACCTTTTCTACTTGCAATGATGAATTGCTTTTTACATCTTCTCTTGACACATTATTCCTGAAGGCTCCTTTGCGGAAAGTAGATTTATATCGCTACCTGGTAAAGGCAGAGGTCTTGCAGAAATGTTTCCAGAGTCAACATTTCTTTTAGTTTAGTAATTGCTCAGCAGAAGGTTGCTGTCTACATGAAGTGTTTTTCTGCTATGCGTCCCCTGGACTGGCGTCAAGGAGAAACCGAGTACTTCAGGTATACGTATTCTTGAACTCAACAAGTCTTGCTCAATGGGACTTGATTCTAGCACCAATCTGGAAGTGCTCAAATTCAGACGTGATATAACACTTGAAGTTTCAAAGTTGAACGTGTAGATCAATTATACTAAAATGTGTTGTGTTTATGGTGATGAAATTATGCCATTTTTTATTTGTGACCACTCATTCATTTTAGCCATCAAATAGTAATAGTCTGCATCAGCATCCATATCCCCTTGCTCTAAAGCAGGGGTGGCAACTCTGTGGCCCTCTAGATGTTCTTGGGTTCCAACTCCCATCAGCAACAGATAGCATGGTCAGAAGTCCGAGATAATGGAAGCTGTAGTCCAGCAAAACATCTGAAGGCTGCATATTTATCACCCCTGCCCTAAGAGTAATTCCATTGTTACTGATTTTTGAAATACTATTCACAAATCATGATCCATGGAGTGGAGTTATGGACATCTCTCTGCTAGCTTCTGGGAGGAGGGAGGGCCTTCATTTCAGGCAAGGCCTTTATATTTTATTTTGGGCACACGTGGGTGTGTGCATATAATTATATGAAAAATTGGCTTCCTAACCAAATACAAATGCTTTATGTTTAACAATACTGCTTCACTAAAGGAACGCTTCCAGCACCCCAGTTTCCCTGCTACTCTGCAGTGAGCTTTCCATTGTATACACAAGTGATCACATTTTGACAATATTATGTTTAGGTTCTGCAAAACCATAATCAGTGTATGAATGCAAACTATTCAGGCTATATAATAATTTCCTAAGCCTGCCATCTCACACTTCATTATTGTGGAGAGAGGCAGGCAAATGATAAATTGCTTGGAAATCAGAAATTGTTCATCTTCTGGAAAGGCTTAGTGGAGGAGAGGAAGGGAGGGCAGAGGTTGAATGTGCTTTTTAAAACATCTGTAGTCTGAGGCATGGTAAAAAGCCTTTACACGTTGTGTTAAACTGAACAGGGGGAAAACCTACAGAATAATGAAAATTATGATTGCCTTGTCTTCAGTGTAGCAATGTCCTAAAATAGTAGAAATCTAACTAAATTACCATGCTGCTTAATTTCAGCTATTTATATTTTTTGAAAAAATAGAATAATCTACAATGTTTATGGCATTGTTATGTGCCTATATGTTATATTAGTAGTTCTGAAAAATACTTTTAGGTCTTGTTGAAGCTTAGCAATGACTTGAATATCTTAATAGTAAATTTCTCATCTCATTAATAAAGAAATGCAAAGGATATTAACAGAAATTTCTGTCTGACATGCAGAGAACACTGAACTTTTAACGCATTGCAACAAAATAAACTCATTTGCTGCTGCACAAAAATGATTATGCCCTGTTTTTGCCTGCTGTAAATTTGATTTATTCCTATAGTAATTACAGCAGTTGATTTGGGGAAAGTTGAAAACATTTCTTTCCTCGAGCATAACAAGGCTTCTGTGTTCCCTTTGCAGCTGCATTGCAACACTTTGAACTTGCTTAGCAGACACGACAAAAGGTTTAATTAAATACTAGGAGGATGAAAATACATTTGTCTGCATTAACTCTGTACAGTTCCTATTCTTTAATTCTAATAATAAAAGAAATAATAGTATCACTAAGATAAGAGGTTTCCTTATTGTCTATGCCCTTCCCCAAACGCTTCAATAAAGGGTAGAGCTATTCTGCCGGAAGGTTTGGTAATTCTGCTGCATACCCTGAAGTACAATTAATATTAGCTGTGGCAAATAGGAAAGAGAGTAAATAAACCAGCCTCCAATGCCCAGGTCACTGTAAGCACAGTTGTTTGAGGAAATCCACTCATCATGACAAATAAAAATGCACGATAATTCCTAAGACATTTGCAGTATGATTTCCTTTCTTTTCCAAGTACAATTCTCTTACTGTGTTCAGTTACAGATTTTGAATATCTTGCTTGAGTGCTGAATATACTGGGTTTAAAAAAGTTCGGAACTTGTAAGTAAATCAGTTGCCCTAATCACTGAATGAATACATCCAGTCTATGTAAAACAAAACTCATTTTGGGTTAGAAAGCTAAATCAGTGCTTAACTTTCTGATGTGATATAAATACCAAGTAAGCATTCTACTTTTGAATTTTGATGAGGAACATACAATGGAATGTAGAAAACTGCCTTATACCAACGCAGAGCATGAGTCCATCTAGCTCAGTCCAATTATTCTGGCTGGAATCTTTCATAGCCCTATCCAGAGATGTTGGTTTGCCTTTTGCATGCTAGCTATGTGTTCTACCACTAACCTTCAGGTTTTTGCCCAGCCTTTGTAGTGGTTGTCATTTCAAAAGCTGCGGTGGAAAAAAATGGGCAGGGTGTGTGCGCTCTGTATAGATGAGTTAAATTGGTTACCAAGTTGTGGTATGCATGAGTACTTTTTGGTGTTGAATCAAAATGATTAGGAATCAATGTGTGTTTTGAGTTTGCCTTAAATTTGGCCTCTGGATATTTAGATGCATCAGAAGATTCATCTGTTTCTGGGAGAGAATGCATTGCCAAGAGTGTTGTTTTTCTGATAGGAGATAGGACTCTTTGTTGCCTTCCTCTCTTGCTAATAAGGATCTCCTTAGCATAGGGCTGGGGATACTTTTTTCCATTTCTCTTCCCCCCCCCCCCCATTTGAGTCTACATTTCCATGACAGTGATCTTCCTTGTGCCACATGCTGGTAGTGTGTAGGTTCAGAGGCATCCCACACTGTTTCTCTCTCAAGGTCATCACTACTCCACGCCTTTTCTTTCATACGTCTGACCTATTTTTGTTCAGGTGTATGCCATGAGAAGACTGCACTGTAGGAGGTGGTTGGTATAAAATACACTCAAATGTCTATATATCAACACATTTCAGTATCTTGTTGCTTCTGAGAGCAAGTACACCCTTCCCATTAGCCTCACTGAGGCAGTCGCCTCAGACGGCAGGCTGGGGACAGCGGGGAGAGTCATCAGAATTGGAACAGAAGGCGAGGGGCATCCTCATGCAACTTTGCTGCTTTTTCCGCTCCTCCTTTGGCTGTGGCTAGGAGCTGCCTTTGTCAACTCAGTCACTTCCTGAGGGTGAAGGTCGTGCCTCGGCCACCTTAGAACCGGAGCCCGGAACAGGCTTTGAAGGCCCCAAGGACTGAACCACTCACTGCCTCCTGTGCTTGTACCCCATGGCTGCCACCTGGGAAGAGCAGGGCTGCTGCTGCTGCCAGTTGCTCCACTCCAGCTCTGATTTTTGTTTCCTGTTGTCTTCCATGAGCCAGTGCTGCCCCAGGCCACCTCCAGTTGCCTCAGGCATTGGCAGGGGAAGCAGCATTTTCTGTTTTGCCTCAAGTGGAAAAATGTATTGCGCCAGCCCTGTCTGAGAGAGTCCATAAAATTGATTACCATCTTTCTTCCCATTTAAAATTCAACCCACCTAGTCAGCTAGGTGGTAGGCACACAGGGGTAACATTTTTGTTGCAGCTCTTGGGTCAATTAAAAGCCGTGGGATGTAAGGCTTTCATTATTTCATTATTTTTGCTTCTTCACTACCATGATAGAAATTCGTTTGGGTTTGTCATGCTTATGTTTGCTGCCTAGCTATTTGCTTTGACTCTTGAATTGCTTGGAAGAAAAGGTTCCCATTGATGGATGCTGTTTCAATTCAGCACTTTATTTTTATTTTTAATGAGAGTTGAAAGAGAGGAGTATGTTGGCAGTCGTGCAATGTTCCAGTGGAAACACTTTTCTAAACAGTGCACATCAGATCTTTAACTTAGATTGATTCAACAAATAAATAGATTTACCGAACTGTCCCAATTTGTTATGACCAGGTGTATGATCTGGAATTCAGTGTTGTTTCATAGGATAGAAGAACGAGAAGAACCAACTTCTGTTCATTAAACCATCTTTCACCTATTCTGATATTTCTGGGTTTTGATAGTAGGTGCAAACTTCAACATAAGCATTATGTGATCATAGCTAAGGGGTTGATCCAGAAGAACCAAACACTTTCATATGAGGACTCAGACCTGGAAATCACAACAAGCTTTCACACTAGCATCTTATTGAGGGTTGGTGACACCCTTACACCATACATTTACTTAAAAAATTGTGCTTGACTTTTTAACTAGTGCAAAGGATTTCCAACTTCATTATTCATTTAATAGTGATGTTGGAAAATCCTTGCACTTTCAAAAATTAATACCACCTACATAAGCATTGTAGAAAGTGTGATGTGACTCATATGGGTATAGGCCAGACATCTACATCTAAAGTAAAATCCAAGAATGCTCTTAAACTACAAAAGAATAGCTGGGGAAAATAGAACATACATTCATATATAAATGAAGCATTACAAACGTGTAATTAGAGATGATAAGTGCAAGACCATTGGCTGAATTGGAACCAGGTTGCTAATGCATTCTTGAATTATAGTCCTTCTCCTAGGGAGAAATACAGCTCTTCCATACTCATGATTACTTGTTTCCAAGTACAGTATTTTACCAGCTTCATGGAGCCCTGCCCATGTGATTTTTGTGTGTGGTTACTGCACAGCTGTCATCACATTTGAATACCACAAATTATGCTACCACAATTTTATAGCTGAATTCCCTGCATTTGAGGAAATTGCTGGGGTCAGCATATTCGGAGGGCAATCGATGAACCTCACAATGGGAATACCTCCTTCATGATCTCCCCTGCCAACTGTTAAGTACTCATCATAATTTGTTTACAATTTGTGTCATGAGTCCTGCTCATTGTGAAAAAATATTTTTGGCATTTACTGCAAATTGGTCCTAAGAATTGTTTTACACCATTTGTCACACTCTACACATAAGTAGGCACTGGACTGTTTTAGAATTTCTTGACCACTTCAATAAAAGTTTATCAGAGGATTGTTTATTGTCCCTGAGTATGCATTTAAAGACTTCAAGTACAATGCAGTTGTCTCATTTGATGCATTTTGGAGCAAACTCAGTTTGTGTTTTAGAAAGTTGAATTTCAATAGGCTTAACCACTGCTATGCCAAATTGCTACCAATTGTGTGTGTTATAAATATTTGTCAATGGTGTGAATAAAAGTAGAGTTCAATATACTTCTGTAGGCCCATAATACCCAATGAGGCAATCTGAAGCCAGATCGTTGGTCCCTTTTCCCATATGTATAACAAGCTGTTTAATTTTCTTGGGTGAAACTCCTCCTTTGCCAGGGAAGAGGAGATTAGGCATGCCACTGTTACAACAGGGAGGAAACCAATGTGTTTTGAGCAAATTACTAGCTCTGCCATTCTCTTGTTTTGCAAATAATCACTCAATAGGATTAGGGGGCAGGGAATAAAAAAGATGAGTTATAACAGTTTTGCTGTATACTTGTCACATGTATTTGAAACGTGGTTGTGGCTCTTCTGGCTGCTTCATGGGCAGTCCTAAAATCAAGGAAGGCAACAGCTGTTAGTAGGTTCTTCACTGCTCTAGGAGTTTCTGGTTCTTAGCTTCAAACCTCTTTTCCCTTGACATCAGTGGTAGCCTTGTCTTCTGAGGAAAGAGCCAGTTGCCCTTTGGGGTGCATGAATCCTTCAGCGATGAATGGCACAAAGCAGTAATTATTCCCTGCCTCTTGTGATCTGAGTAGTGGAAGCTGTGCGCCTGGGCACATCATTAAATTTCCAGGCAGCATGGTAGTTATAAGCCTAGGAGGAGAGTGATTCTTGTGGCATTTTAATATGTTGGAGGTGGGAAGTACCCGTAACAGGTGGTATTTAAAAACCAATTAATATTGTGAATAACAAGTGTTACTGGTAAGAAAACAAATCAGCCTCTATGGAATATTTATGATGCTGATTTTTCAGGGCTTCTGGAATTGCACAATATTTCTCCAGCTGCCATTGCATGTTATTCTGCTGTCAGAACATCCTGCACAAAGCTGAACTCCCCCTGACATGTGCAGCCAAGTTCCCGGGAGCGAGACAGTCAAGTAGATTAGCAGAGTATAATTCTTGAACTGTGTATTCTCAATAATTCAATATTTAGGCAACCGAGTTCCAAACATTTTAAATATTCTTTGCCATTACAGTGAACTATGCAATTAGTATACAATTCATCCTATTAAGAGCCAAGCCATGCACACAGATAATGCTATGTTTGAAGTGAAAAAGGGTGTTAAAGGTTGTTTTGTCTCAGTGTTCTGTGAGCAAGTGTTTTACAGTAGATCAAACTTGCCTAATGGTTCTTCATAATACTTTCATTTGAACTGCTCCCTGTGGCTTGTGTTTGGGGGAACTCAAAGGGGAGAATCCACTTTGTTTCTTAGTGGGGCGGAGTTTTCTATTTCATGCATGTTCACATTGCCATTTGAAAAGGATAATGGGTTTTTAACCTCAGTGAATCTTAGATTGCAGTCTCAGTGCTCATGGAGCGTTTCTTAGACTTATACAGAGGGATAAACTTGCCTTTTTCTTTTTGTCTTATCATAGCCATAAGCCCTGGGCTTCCTGCATCTTTTGTGGAGCACCTCTTCCTTTGACTAAGCAGTGCTTATTTTTATTTATTAAAAGTTCACTAAAATAAGTTCTTAATTAAAGCTGCAATTTTATTATTTCGGTTACAGTGTGTTTTTAAAAAAACTTATTTACAGTAAAATTTAATTTAATGAAATCCTGCCTGGAATGGAATCAAATGGTTGGTAGCAGTCCTGGCTCTAGTCAACTTCCAGACCACAGTGTTTTCCTGCTACATGTGGAGAGGGCAGGGGAACTGCCGGAATGCCATGCTCTAGCCACTGCTGATGCTAATATCTAGACATTTTTTTATCATGGTTGCATGTTTTGTAGCCGTCAAGGTACAAAAGGCAAATGGTAGTGAAAGGGCTGGTATTTCTGCTACACTGTTTAAACCACACACACACACACACACACACACACACACACACACACACACACACCCCTTTCCTCTTCCAAGGATAGATGGTAGGAGGAAAAAGAGATAGCTGCAGGCATGGCAGGAGCAGCAATTAGCAGTAGCATCAGCAACAGTTGAGGAGCCTAGGAACTCCAAATTTAGGCAGGCACAAAGCAGATAGGATGTTGCTCACCTGAACCTGTCTTGTCTGGCTGTATCACTCTGGCAACCTGGTAGCCTGCTTGTGGTCAGAAACATCACAAATCCCTTAAGCAGACGAGGGAATAGTTCAGGAAGCCTATTCAGGAAGCCCAGCTGCCGCACACAATTCCATGCACCTTTGGACACAAATGAAGTAGCTGCAACCCAATAACTTTGTTATCCCCTTCCTCTTATTATTGCAAGCTGCACTCTACAAAAGCATGGGAAATACTAAGCCACCCCTGCAACGTGGAACCCTAAATTTTCAACCTTCTCCAACCTTTTAGGCCATCTGCATTTGTGGTGCACCCCTGTCAGTGAGGTGGGTGTAAAGCCACAGCACATGGCCTATCATATGTACATATTTTCTCCAACTTGGGGGGGGGGGGACACAGACACATGAAATAGGATAGTGTTATGGAGTACTCTTGTTAACAAAAATAATTTATGTTAAGACAAATATTCATTATGAATTTGGAATACACAATCTGGTATTTTAATAGGGAAAGGTTTATATATACTTAATTCTAGTCTATGTACCAAAGCAATTTACTCACTAAGTTTTGATCTAGAGTCAGGTGTATCACTTCACATCCAACAGAAATCTTCCAAAATGAAGGAATTTAAAATAAGGAAATAACTGGATTTGAGGGTTGCAATATTTACTGGTTTTACTCTTTTCCACATCTAATTGGCAATAACTCACCAGTCAGTTCAGCATTTCTGTTTGCTAGTACAGTGGTACCTCCGGTTACAGATGCTTCAGGTTACAGACGCTTCAGGTTACAGACTCCGCTAACCCAGAAATAGTACTTCAGGTTAAGAACTTTGCTTCAGGATGAGAACAGAAATTTCACGACGGTAGCGCAGCAGCGGGAGGCCCCATTAGCTAAAGTGGTACCTCAGGTTAAGAACAGTTTCAAGTTAATAACGGACTTCCAGAACGAATTAAGTTCTTAACCTGAGGTACCACTGTAAATACTAAAGTCTGCATAGGTTTGTGTGATTACTAGCAGAATACTACCGGTAGCTCCATTTGAAAAAACAATGCTGCTTAAAATAGTGTTTTTGTGTGTTTTATTGCAGAGCTCTTTTACTGCAAACTTGTTATAGTTATTTGATGAGGAAGAAAGGATGCCTTCTTAATTTTCTTGGGCTGAGCCCTGGCAGGGAGAACGAGTTCTGGTACTGTGTTTATTGCCCGATTAGGATCTGTCTAGAGGTATGACACCTATGCAAGTGAGTTTCTTGTAAATTCTGTTCCTTCCTTTTGATGGGGAATGAGAGAAGGCTTACTCCTTTGAAGTTGCATCATGGTAGAAATAAAGTGCCAGATACCTTCCTTGCTTTTAAAAAAATCATTTGTTTTCTGTCTTTTTATGCTATAATTTTAAAGCATCTGAGCTGTTCGTTTGTTCTGCAAAAGCACAACACAAAGGCAGAAAGACACCCCTCCTTTCCTCTTAAGTTGTCTGTAGTTCATGGGGGAAGAAGGAATATAGTCTCTGTCTCTTCCTTCTACATAGAAGGCAGAAACCACAAGTTATTGAAGATGCCCATCAGGAAGGCAGGGGAAATGTTGCTCCCTTCCTCTGGGCTTTCTGCATGTGCCATGAGGACCTGGGGTGCTGGCAACCCAGATGATGGTTTATTAGTATAGCAAGCACAGGGGAAGTGAGTAGGTAATGTGTGGTCTTGTGAAAGAAGTCGCAACTCCCATTGTTGCTGACAATTAGCCATTTTGGGTGTAACTCATATTTTTATTGCACTGGACACTCTTGTTAAGCAGCACAATATAAAATGTGATTACACTGAAATGGGGGCATTTCATGCCATCATTTAAATTTAGGACCTGGTAAAATACATGCACTAGACAATGTTTATCTTAGTGTACTTTGTGATGCTTGTTGTGGGTGAGACTTATTTTATCTGGTCATGATGTTACCTTAAAAATTAAACAAAATAATTGTTGGTAAACGACTGTAGCAGTTTATCAAGTTGCAGATTGTGGTGATTAATATTCATGAAGTACAAAAGTTCTTTAAATTGGATATCACCATTTTAGAACATTTGACCAAGACGCTGAGATGTGTTTGTACTTGGCAAGTGTTCCCAGATGTATTGCAGGATTTGAGAGAGAACCCTGTTTCGTTGGCATCAAAGCCTGAAAAGTACTGTACTAAAGCTCTTGAGGTCTGAGAATCATAGGGCAAACTCTGCCAGGAGCAGATGGCTTTTCACAAGACAACTGTGAAAAACAAAGGTGGGGAGAGACCTGGGCCAAAACGATATGGTCAAAGAAGTATTGCCTAAAGATGGAGCAACAAATGGGAGAGCATCACAAAAGAAATGAAACAATGGGGGAACTAATTAGTAACGAGTGTTTACATTCTCTTTAATAGCTTATGGTTAAGTTCAAGTAATAACCAAAAATCTGTTCAACAGAAATGGATGTTAGATACCTGTCATGCCCTACATGCACACACACAAGAAACAGGTAGGTAGCCATGTTGGTCTGCCACAGTCAAAACAAAACAAAAAACAAAAAACACACAAGGAAGTTAGATCAAGCAAACAAGAGCAAAAATGGCTATTATTAGCATAGAAATACAGAGGGTGACCTATCTTCTAATACTTAGCAGCACACCACTATCTTATACAGTAGCTTGAAATATACTTAATTAGACTTGGCTTTTGAGCATGTTGGCTACATAAAAAGAAAACTATATGAAAAGGAGAGATCTCTACCAGCTGGTTGTACTATAATCAAGGACAAGAAGCTTAGAAAAGTCAAAGAGAGATTGGAATGTCCTGACATATCTCTGACAGGTGTAATATTTTCCTAACTCATTATCTGATAGTGGTTAAATAACTAGTCATGAGCCCTCTGCTGATATCACCCTGTGATTGTTGAGGGCCTAGGCAGTGCCCTTGAGGAGGGAAACATGTACAGCACATATTTAGAAAACATTGTGGCAGTGCAGTGAGTTATCAGGGTGTCCTTTGTAATTTAACATTTTATGTGTATTACTTGTGCATGGTCTTGATGCTTATAAATGTTTTGTGAGCTAAGGTGAGTTAGTTTTCTGTGGAGAAGACCCCCCCCCCTAAGGGTATGATAGCTCTGGGAAACCGTTTTTACAACGTGGACTGTATTTGTGGTTTTTGTGAGCAAACCTTTTGTTGTTTTTCAAAAGCTGGAAGCAGGTAAGTGTTGCTTGTGGAATATGTTTTTTGTGAAGCGGGGGTGAGTGGCATGCAGCAACATCTATTAAAGTGACTCTTTTCTAACTCAGTTGAAAAGCAGCTTTCTGGGTCATAGTTTATCTGTAGGGGCTCTTAAAAAAAAATCATTTCTTCAATAATATCAGTTTGATTTGATTTTTGGAAAAAGAAGAAGAAATGCCTTCATTATAAACAATCGTCCTGCAATGCAGATGAAGGGGAGAAAGCAAATGGGGGGGGGGGGGTTCTTTCAAATACAAGTTATTTCAATCTTGTCAGGTTAGATATGTCAGAAGAAAGAGTTTTACAAACAACTCCCTGAAGATAAACTATAACCTAGATTAGCTGAATTCAGAGTAGGTTTTGTAAAATTTGGTAGCTGTATAACTTTTGAAATGGTCTCCGTTTTTTCTTAACAAGGAATAATTGAATAGTTGTGAATTTTGACTGCTCCTAGGCAAGAGGCCATCAGTGGACTCCTAATCCTGCCTTTTACAGCACTCCTCTGCTTTTGCAAACTATGTCTGTCTGGTGAGAAAACACTCTTAGAATGGTGTTGGGAAAGGGCAATGGTGAAAACAGAGGTAAAAATAGAAAACCTATCATTTAACTTTCCTTGTAGCTCTATAGATTTAGTTCCTCTGTTTCTCATTTCCCCAACCTTAAATTCAGTTCAAGCATTTTTGCATCTGTTTATTATATTTTTTTTAAAAAAGCCACCAGTATTTGAGTGCACTTCTCCCAATATTCATATTTTTGTTTGCACTTTTGCTTATACACATTTTTGCAAGCAATTTTCTCCAATTTTATGTATTTATGTATGTTATTTTCCCCTAATGCATACATTTTTGTGTACTCCTTGCATTTTTGAACACATCTTTGGTTAGATGGCTGCATTACAACTACATTGCAAAATGTGGAGAATCCTGAATTTCAAAGGATGTCTGCATTTTGGGAAGTGCATATTATGTCAGTTTGCAGTAAGATGCAAATTGGGCTACGGTAGTGTAGGTCACCTCTAAATTGAGGGCTATGTGCCTGTTGCTACTCTGAGCAGCGTTTCTTTGCCTGTGTGATCTTGGGATTACGGCACTTCCGGCGAGGTCGCCATCGCGGGCGGTCGTGGGTTGCCTCGGCAGCGAGGCGACCCAGTCCAGCCCGGGGGTTGGAGCCCTGCTACCGCTAAGCGGGGCTCCGGTGAGGCGCGGGAAGAGCGTCCCGCGCCTCGGGCTCCCTGGCGGGCCCGCTAGGCTCCGTACCCTTCCCTCGTTCCCCCTGTAAAGGGGGAGTGGGGGTGAAGGGACTGCGGAGCTGGGCCATTAGGGGACATGCCCCAACCGGGCGGAAAAGCGGCGGTCGCTGCCCACGACGAGCGACAACGTTCTCCCTCTAGAAGATGAAAGGAAAAGAAGCCCGGTGGCTGTGAGTACTTGATTGGATTAATCTGTGGACTTAACGATCCGGGAGGTTTCAGGGAAAGGAAGCCTGCCTCCCTCCCTTCAGTGGCAAGAAAATAACGGTTTTTGATAGACTGCTGCTACAATGATGGTTACAATGTTTTGATTTTTTGACAAGTGAGACTATTTAGATTCCCCTTCGGGGAGGAAGATGATGGAGAATATCCCTTTTTAAAGTTGTGGTCTTTACGCCCTGGTTTCAGGGAAAATGGCTGCGAAAGTCTGAGTTGGAGGGGAAAACTACTGGCATTAAGATGGAGAAACACTGAAATAGAAACTGAAATTTGACACCTATGCCCGCTTCTACCATGTTGGGCTTTGTTTTCGAACTTGTTTTGAACTCTGGATTAACCGATGAACAAAGGATTACTTTTCTGAAACTGGAACTGCTTAACCAGAAACTGATGGTCTTGAACTGGGACATGAAGAAAAATGTGCTTCCCACAGAGGAGACCTTTCAGGTTATTGATACTATGGAAGAGAGCCTTGGCAAAGAGCTGAAGGGGATGATTGAAGAACAGAGAGAGATGGCTTGGCGACTCCGGGAAAAAGAAACGTCCTTTGGGGGTGGCAGACCCGGGACGGTGAAGATTGTTATATCCAGCCCTCGAGGTGAGAGCTCAGGAGTGATGGGCAAAAAATTAAGATGTCTACAAATAGAAGAAGAATGCAGCATTGAACCGGAGAAGCTGGAAGAAGATGAACTGTGTACCCTGATGCTCGAGGCAAGGACTGTTGTGGACTATGTCTGGATCTGTGGACTTATAAGAAAAGAGGACAATTTGAGGAGTGGTTCCGAAGTAAGGTGGAGAAGGACAATGGTTAGAGGGGGGATAGGGTGAACTGTATTAAGCGTAAAATATAAATGGTTTGTTATGGTAACCTGAAATCGGTGTGTCAAGATATTAAGTCTTTTTAAATAAGAAAAGGGATATTTTGAATTTTTTGTTATTAGCAGCAGTTTAAGGGAAAGAAGAGGTTTGTTTTGATCTGATATAAGAATAATATGTTAAGATATAAAGTTTAGTTACTAATTATTATGAAGTTACAATATGATTTGATTTTATCCAAGATAAAAGTGAGATAGTATTGTAAATTGAAAATAAGAACTTAAGAGGATTGTTTAGATTTGAATTTTTTTTTAAATGAATTTATTTTTTAGAGAGGTGAAGTTATTAAAGTAGAATTTGGATTTGAAACCGAAGGAGAGAAGGCAGGGGAAGTCAATTGTAAAGATTCGGAACAAGAAATTTTTTTTTTTGTGTATGTAAACAAGAAGAAGAATCTTGGTTATGTTTGTATTTGTTTTGTATAATTGTGGGTGGGTGATTGTTTGGGTAGATGTAGGTGTGGGTGTGGGATTATTCTTTGTTATGAAAAATACCAATAAATTCTCTATAAAAAAAAAAGATCTTGGGATTACGGTTCAGTTGCAGCGTTGCCATCAGGGCAGGACTATGGTGTAGAAATGCACGTTCACCAGAATGAATAAGAGGGCCCCCAAAACAGCTGAGCTGGCTTGCTACATCCTGAAGCAATGCAATTAATATCAGAGTATAAAAGAACCTATCTGTACCACCACCCCAGTGGCCCACCCTGAGTTCCAGCCATTCATTTTAGAAATGTGCATCCTGTGCTTTGGTTTTGTGGTGGAGAGGCTTTGCAGGTTAATTTACTTCAAATGTCATTGGTACAATCTGAAGGTTCTCAACCATGATAGTAATCTGCTTGCTCACACCACCCGTTGCAAGAGTGATGCTTGAGCAAATTCTGCTGTATTACATCGTATTTGTATTTTTGGGACTTCAGGTAAACTTTATTTTGGAAAGGCATAATGTGAAAAGTAAGCTGGTGCAATTTTTATGCACCAGCAGATCCCAAAGTTTGATACCAGCATTCACTGGGCACCTTGGCAAAACACCCTTTGAACTCTTAACATCATTAATTTCTCATGATACCGGTGTAATTAATGTAGGGGATTGTGAAAGGCCTGGAGTGCTGCATAAAATGTTAGAAGCAATGGAATTGGTTGATGCAGTGCAGCATATTTAGCTCATCTTGTTTTGAATATGCTTTTGTAGCTTTCCTGTAGTGGGAATTGGCTTTTAAGACCTGAATATCTCATAAAACTAATATTAACAGGCAGCTTGAGATTGTGCAGATTTCACCTTATTTGCTGAATCGAGTGGCAGCAGTAGCCCTCTGCTCCTTTTTTTATTTCCTTTCTTCCATTAGCATATGCTTTGGCAGTTTTTGTTTTGTCATTGTCAAATACTAAATTAATTTTGGTTCCTGAAGCTTATACAATAAAGGTGACTTTAGAATCATCATGATTGTCAATTTAACTTTCATACCACATAGTGTTTCCCAGCTACTCTTAGGCAATGGGTTGAAATAGCTGCTCCATGGTGTGTCTGTCTGAAGCAATTGAGGAATTCATTGAATATTCAATGTATACATGGCTAAACGCATTAAGGTTTTGGGTGCTGACGCCTCCTTCGAGGAGGCACTCAGCTGCAGTTGAGTTGGTTTTGTTTAGTTAACAATGCACTCTAATATGACTCACACCTTAGTAAGTATTGTGTTTGAACTTGTACTGAACGGGGAATATATGAAAAAGAGATGACAGAGGGGCGAGATACCCAGGTTTCACTTCTAGATATATGATGAGAATTGATGCAATTCCTTATGCAGAAGGTGTCATGCTGTGGGCTTTCAGGATGCAAAGTAGTGTCATGATAGGGACTATGGCAAAAATATGGACTGTGGCTAGAACAATGCCTTCCTCTGGAACTGAATTTGTTGTACTGCACTTGAACAATTGCGTAATTATCAAAGAATAACATTGAATTCAACATAAATATAAAGCACTGCAAACTGAGGAGAGAGTCAAATATTCAAAGAAAGAAATCCAGAAAACTGGCTAAGCTCCAGCACTCCTAAGAACATCTTAGGAATTTTTTAAGAGAGAGTCCTGATCTAAATGAAAGTGAGCAGTATGATGCTGTTGCCAACAGAATAATTGTATGCAACATACAGCATTATTACTACCTTGTGTATTTACTTCTGATTTGAGTCTGCAGTTGTATTGTGTGGCCATATTTTAATGGTAGAAACAAGCAGGAATAACAACAATGGCGAAGACAACGACGATGATGATGGGGGAGAGGGGCTCATTAGTAAAGTGTGTGTAGAAGATCCCAGCTTCACCCTGCCTTATCCACTTGAAAGACCCCAGGTAGCAGGAAAGAGAATTGAGCTAGATGTGCCAGTGGCATTACTTGGTTTAAGACAGTTTTATATGTGTAACATTCTGGGTTGTATCAGGAGATACTGAAGGAACTGAACAGGTTTTACTTTTCAAAAAGAGAATTGCAGGATAAGTTTTCAAACACTAGTTTGGATATTGGTAAAAATTTCTTTGTGGATTTTTTTTTTAGAATAATGTAATTTTAATTTCCCTTCAAGTCTAACACAGTGTCCTAAGACTTGATCTGCTTGTTATGAGCCTGTATTAGCCCAAGAATTAACTGGTCTTAAGCAAGATTTGCACTTTCTATTCGCCACCCGTCTCTGTCCTTTCCGAAATTCATTTTGTGTATCTTGCTTGCTGTGAAGATAACTCGCAATCAGTTTTGGGCAGCACTCTGAAGCATGGAAAACATCTTCCTCCCCAGCAGCTGTAACATATGGAGCAGAACAAAAGTACAGGGGAACCCCAGGTTACGTACCCCCCGTGTTGCGGACCCGGAGCGCGCCCGACCCCCGGATGCACAGAAGCGTTCTGTGCACTTCGCGCATGTGCAGAAGTGCTCAAATCGCGCTTCTTCTGGGTTTCCCCCCCCATGCGTTCGTGATACGCACACCCGCGTTACGTACCATGACCCAGAACGGATCGCTTACATAACCCGGGGTATCACTGTATGAGATTTGACTTTTCTTTCAAAATAAAAGCATTTTCAAAGCTTCTGGCTAATTGAGGATAGTGTTTCAGAAATTTTTATGTTTTCAGTTTTTTTTCTAT
Source organism: Lacerta agilis (assembly GCF_009819535.1). NCBI lineage: Eukaryota > Metazoa > Chordata > Lepidosauria > Squamata > Lacertidae > Lacerta > Lacerta agilis. Next base: position 46,597,899 of record NC_046317.1, on the reverse strand, counting down.
ACTGTACTTCTCTTCATCTGATGATACCAGAGTGGACAATTGTAAGGGCTTTATTGCTAGGACACTACTTTCCATAAAAAAGTGTTACTATATAAAGCTCCAAGAATGAAGTACCCAGTAATTCAGTAAAGGCAAGAAAAAACCTCCAGAGGTCATAGGTAGTTTTCTTACAAACGTCTTTTGTTAAGAATAGGCTTGTATCTGAGTCTGTTTGTGTCTTCTCTACAGCTTTATCCTTTTAAAATGTTTTCTTATCTTTTCCTTTGCAACACATAAGTGCTTACTGAAAGGCCGTGTGTGATGTCATGACACAGCCACTATTGCCACAGTAAATGTTAAATGTTAATGAGTTCCTCTCCCACCTATTGGATTGGATTGCTTGAAGAGAGTGGGCATCATTAAAAATACCATGGCTCTGTTTGTTTTCTGAGCTGGTAGCTTAGCCTCTTACCACATCTAAAATACAGTTGAATTAAAGCATTTTTAACCCATATAACATATATCATCTACATTGGCATCCAGGAATCCCTCGGGTTCCTCAAATGACTTATGTTAGGTACCTTTCATTAGAATGTGTGGATGGTGTTAATGCAAATTTGTACTGCAGTGGAAAAGTTGAAAGTTACTTGCATAAATTTATATTTATAACTTGCAATCAGAAAGATGCTGTCTCATTGCAGACTTTTTGTTTGGTGTTACTCCTGTTAGATCTACAAATACTGTACTACATTTGCTTTAGTACTAGACCCTTCTGTAGTCTGTTCTGGTGCATAACCCGCAATGGACAGTGCAGTAAATACAAGCTCCATAAATCTTTTCAGTCCAACATATCAGTTGCAAGAAGGAGCATCTTGCTGAAGGGATGGCTTGTAATGGATGCGGTGAAACACAATACATTATGTGCAGTGGTTAAATATTAATATGCATAGGCAGTGTTTAAAGCTCAAGAATGAATCTTACTGAGGATGAAATTTCAAAGCGCTTCGAAGGTTTCATAATGAGGCTTCTGGATGTAGTAATCTCTGCTTTACCAAAGGCAGTTACTCTTTTGTGAACTATATCAACAATTAAATTAAATTTTGTTTCTCAAAAAAGCTTTTGCTGACACACAATACTGAAGAGTTTAGAGTAAGGGTCTTTTCAGGTCCTTTTTAATTACCTAAAATGTAACTGGTATTTGACAGGGGACTGGATTGGCCATTCTGAAAGAGCAATTATGTGTCTCAGTTGTCCGTCCTCTCTTTTTTTAATCATAAGGATGCCCTTTTTTCAACCATTTCCATTATACTAATGAGGGCATCTCAGTGAGAGGTGTGAGGTGTGGTTAATATTAAGACCACCTTTTCTTATAGCTACAACCATCTGTAGGAATTAGTTTCCTCGGCTAGTGTTTGGAGGCTGACTTCCTGTTCAGGGGAACACAGTGCTTTGGAATCGGAGAATTCATGCAGATAGTGGCTAAGGAGACTTAAGATTGTCTTTGCGGTCTTGGGTTCATTGTACCAGGTAGCATTCCCTTCCCATATACAATCCACATAAAATCTTAAAATTAGTAGTGTGAAATTTAAATCCCACCCCAAGTTCTGTTTTGCTTTTTACATTGAATAGGCATGCAGTTGAGCTTCCTCAAAGTACAAAATACTGATTCTTGCCCCCGAAATGGTTCCAATTTTATTTCAGTTTTTGTAGCTAATTTGTTTTTGTCAATGTGTGTTGTCCGTTGATACTATATCAATCCAGTTTTTTAATTGATAAAGTGCACCAGAAACTGATTTTGATGACTTAATCTATAGATGTTATGACAAGGATGCCATTACCTTTTGTTGGATAGCAGTGTGACTGATTGGCTGTAGATGTTCCTGACATAGCCTGTCAGAAGGGGTTATTTTATCTGAAACCAGTATGGTTACAGATGAGAGCGGTCCTGGGAAACATCATTCACTTTTACTAGCCACATCCATCACTTCCTAATTATTGCAGTTTTCAGGCAAGAAACAAGTTCTCCTTACTGTCCCTTAAGGGACTTGATTGTCGCTGATGTAACCAGTCTCTGCTCAAGTGACATGGGAACTAATAGGATTAATTTACTAGATTTAGGGCACACCTCTGCTTCAGGCTGAAATACATTGCTTTAACTTGGAGCCATATAGTCTGAGTGTATATATCAGGTGAATGTGCTGACACTAGTGATGCTAAATTGAGCATGGTGGCTGGGCTGAACATCCTAGTATTCACACTGGAAACTAGTCATTTTTGTTGAGTGGCTTAATAGAAACATTCTTCGTAGTTTAGAATCCTACTAGCCAATGAAGCACTTCTTATATATTTTTATTATAAATACTATGAAAAAATAGTGATTTTAACTAACTTTATTCCCCATGGTTATATGATAATCTAAAATATTTGACAAGAAATAGTGAAAATGGAAAAAACTTAAACAAAATTTAAAATCACATTTCAAAATGATACTCAAAATTGCAAAAAAAAAAATAGAATAGAAAAAATAGGACTTTTGGTCAGTTAGAATTTGTAAGGACTGGTCACTCTGAATGTGAAAGCTGTGAAAAAGGCACATGTCAGTTTCTAGATTGTTGAGAAGTAGGTCAGCAAACATGCCAATGTAATTGGTGCAGTGAAGCTTGCATTAGTTTTCTGTTATGGTAAGCTAGTCACCCATCCAGGTTTCATTTAAGGATCACATGAAGTGGAGGCAGATTGTGTTAATTCAGCCACTGCACCTGGACAAGCTTTTGATATATGTAACACTCCAATTGGTTCTTTCTAGGTCTGCAGTGTTTATGAGGAAAGGATTCTCATTTTATTTTGTGAGATTTGTTTATTCATTTAAAAGCATCTGTTAACCCCCCCTATATATTTAAATCTCTAAATGATGTACAACACAACACCCGTAAAACAGTAGTGTAAAAGCATGTAAGAACAAATAAAAACAGGAATTCATGGAACTGAAACACATTAAAAAGGGTATTACGGTTCAGGGAAAGCCGGGGGTGGTGGAGGGGAAAGTCTTTACAAAATGCTTGAAACAATTGATGGTAGCTACTTCACATAGGACCAGAAGGAAGGGCATTCAGAATATGCTCATCGTCTGTTCCCTGCCCTATGTTTTGTAGGATGCTGTACCATGAAAAGATTTTCCCCATATGTTCTAAGTGATCTTAAAGGCAGTTTCCCCAAGTATCCTGGTCCTGAGTTGTCCAGGGCTATATATGTTAACCGCCAGACCTTGAACACAGCCCAGCAGCTGATCAGCAGCCTGTACAGTTCCTTCAGCACAGGCGTAACATGTTCACATTTAGCTGCTCCACTCAGAAAGCTGGCCACATCATTCTGCACCAGCTTCAGCACCAACCCCATGGGAAGCCCCACAGTGAACTCATTACAGTAGCCCAATCATGAGATTGGCACATGAAACATGGTGGCACATGAAACATTGGCACATGAAACATGGTGGCTAAGCTATCAAGATGAGGATGTATATAAGGCTGTCTATATCCTAGAGCAGGCAAATCCAAAGTGGTGCCATTAAATTGTCATTTAATGTTTCAACATCTCTGACCACTAGCCATGCTAACTGAAGATGATGAGAGTTGTAGTCCATTAAGATCTGGAGGATACCATGTTGGCTACCCCTGCTCTAGAAGTAGCATTATTAACACTGTCTTTGAGGAGTGCTAAGTCAAGATTTTACAGTGAATATTTTGCTGGGTCGGGATGAGGATATATGTAATTATGCAGTTGATATACGCTCCTTGTAAAGCAGAGAATCAAAAAATAAAATAAAACAGAAAATCACAAGTTGTGAGGTATTTGCTAGTTATATTATTCTCGAAGAAAAGGTATACTTATTTACACATTTAAAGTGCTGGGTTTGATTGCACAATCTTGTAATAGCCATAATTAAATAACCTGATAATGACAACAGCACTGTTTCTGCCAAGGATGGGTGATACTGACTTCCTGAGACAGAAGCCCCATTTCATTGGCATTCATTTTGAATTCAGGCCCAAGGGTAAAATCTACTATCCATAAATGATGCAGGAGTGGGTGGCTCTTCCCTCTCTGCTAAATACATTGCTGGCTTCCCCCTGGCAGGTGTAAATTGGTCAATTAATGTGATCCTGCTGGGCACAGTCATAGGCATCTGTTATGCAATCTACCAACAATGAGACCCAAATGCTTCTAGTAGTTTTCTCCTTCCATTTTTCTTTGTCCATCTCATAAGCTTAAACAACATTTCATGCAGAATAAGAATAGCAATAATTATTTACCAGTATCTTGAGGGGAATGAATCCTTGATAGTACAGTTTAGATGGTTGGGAGATGCAAAAGCTGTTACATGCCTCTTTGAAGTATCCACAGCAGCCTGTTAGAAACTGCATTAGATTGGCCTGTTCTAAAACCTTTTTAAAAGGATGGAGTGTTTTTGTTAAATTGTTTGTAAAAATTACAGGTGAATATTGTGATCAGGATGGCCAAGTACTGCTTGCACTGGCCCACTTCTTTTCTCTTACTGGCAGCTAAGCTACAAATGGATAATGTTGAAAGAAGAAAAATGCAGGAACAGTTGCAAACATTTCCACAGAATGCATAGCAGCTGCCAAGCTCCCCTCACCAGTCGTCACCCACAGACACTTGTCTTGAATTGTAGGTTCACCTTCTGTTCACTGAAGGCTCTCAATCTAATGAAGTATCACAGTTGCTCAAGGGGCAGGCAATTTTAGACGACTACCCTGCTCTGCAGTTGTTCTGGAGGGTTCCCCAATCCTTCAGAGTAGGTTTTTAGAGGTGCAAGTGGCTAAAGGTGAAAGAGGGAATAAAACCTCTCTTCCGAAGTCAATATCCCCTAACAATTGCACAAGGAAAGCAGCAGTTACAGAGCAGTAAGATAATGACTTTATGACAAAATATGCCCCCTCTCCCAGTTTGTCCAGGGAGGGTTGCTGGGATTTGAAAGTACACAGGTATACTTTTGGTTGTGGAAGATATATCTGGAGGAAAGTCAGGTAACCACATAATGAAACCCTTTTATTGCATTTTTGACAGTCACAGATGTAGAACTGTCAGATTGTCAAGCCATGTCTTGTTCAGACATACAGTGAGGAATATAGGAAGCTGACTTATACTGGCTCAAACCATTGGTCCATCTAGTTCTGTATTGTCTCTCCAGGGTTTCAGGCAGGAAGTACTGCCCAGCCCTACCTGGAGATGCTATGGGTTGAAACTGGGACCTTCTGCATGCAAAGCACATGCTTCTGCCACTGGTTTGCTAAACCATGGCTTGTTAAATCATAGCTTAGCAGCCAGGAACAACCAACAGGACCCCACACTCTCTTCTTGTCTCTTCCCTCCCCACACCTTCAGCACTTACTTCCTGGTTTAAGTAAACCACAGTTATGCATTACATCCAAAATGGAGAACTTACTTGTAACCAGACTTAAACCACAGTTTCCTGTTCTGATGTAATTATTAACAGTGATTTTATTAAGCAAGGAGGTACCGGTAAGTGTGGAGGGAGTGTGTGGTTGCCTCACTCCCAGCCCCTACACTATGATGTAACAAACCCATGAATTATATGTCCGAATGAGCCAATATATTGCTGTCTGTGGGTTAACACCTGGCTACCAAGCAGGAAAGTTGCCCTGTTGTAAGCCTAGTAACTGTTGCTTCTTATTAAATGATGTTAGCATGCATGGTGTGTGCTTCTAACGTAGTAATTTTTAATTTCATTCTTTCCAATTTAAAATGAGCTTTTTAATAATGTAGAACTTCAGAGATAGAAGCAATGTATTTGCATATGCCAGCTATGCGCCATCAGGTTTGTGTCTTTATACATTCTGTGTTTTAGTATCAAAGCCTGTTTTGTTGTTTTTTATTTAATAGCACCCAAAGGTGCGCTAGGCACATCACAGAAGGTATAAAGAGACACAGTCCCTGCACTAAAAAGCTTGTAATCTAAATTTAGGATTGACGTAATGCATGTGGATAAGTGAAATTGAGTGTCTTGTGTGTGAGAGCAAGAGAAGACAGCAGGAGAATCATTTGCTTGTGCAAAGCAAGGCAACTACATATGTCAATAAGAAAACAAAAAATGTTGGTGAAAACTCTTGCAGTTAATTGACTTGTAATAACTTAAAGGAGCATAACATCTTGTTTAAGTGTTTGGACAATTAGGAAATGTTCAGACCATGGGCTGGTTTGGAAAGGGCATTTTTTGACACCATCTGTGAGACCAGCTGTCAGGAAAGAGAAAATAAGGCCCACAGCAGTTAGGCACGGCATTGTGTTGTTGGAGGGAAAGGTACGGTATCTAAAGTAGTGAGGCTACCCAGGAAAACGGTTTAAATAAGATCCTCATTCACCTACCTGGTCCAATTTTGAGGATTAAGCCACAAGTGCTGACTCCTAGTTTTCACCACCCTTCACAAGGCAAGGTAGCTGCCTTCCTCAATTCAGCTGGTAATCCCTTAATGTATTGCTGGCCTACAAGACAGCTGGTTTCTGAGAGGCAAATATTTTTGGAGAAGCAAAGTAGCAGCACAATCTCCTGCTACACCTTTTCCAAGATGGCTGATCTCAGTTGCTCTAGGCCAGGGGTGGCCAACTCCCAAGAGACTGTGATCTACTCACAGAGTTAAAAAATGGCAGTGATCTACCCCCATTTTGGGGGTTCAGGTAAAAGTTGTTGAGCTTCTTTTAGGAAGGAAGAAGGCCCATTTTTAGGGGTTCAGGTCAAAGAAGTTGAGCTTGTTTGACAGAGGAGGAAAGCCCCGCTTTTTGGGGTGGAAGGCAAAAATGTTGAGCTTTTTTTAGGGGAGCCAAAGTTGTTGAGCTTCTTTGGGGGGAGCCAGTGATATACCAGTGATCTACTGGTAGATCACAATCTACCTGTTGGATGTGCCTGCTCTAGGCTAACTAAAACTTTCCATGGTAAGAGTCCACTATTGGGTGTTTTTTCTGCATATATTGTAATGTTCTGTGCTCCACTGTCAGCCTCTGTAATCCTGGCAGCACCTTGTCTGTTGATCACAGGAGTTGTTACCTTTTTTCTCTTGCTCTGTTACATCTTTGCTCTTACTTCTAACCCTTCATGCTGTAAGTATTACTGGGATTGAACATAAATGAAGCTACATTACACTCAGGCTTGTGCCTGCATTTAGTCTTTTGCAGGGACTGTGGGAGAGGCCATCTGCCATTGCTTTTCTATGTTACTTTCCTAATGATTGGTGTGGGGTGTGGCGGAGGGCAGAGTTTGAGAGTTGTCTGCTTTTGGTAGGTACTGATACTTGTTTGAAGAGAAATCTGATATATCAGAGTTACATTGGTGTTATTTAAACCAGTGGTTTAATATGGTCAGATGTAAAGAAGACAAGTGTTCCTCAATCCTTTCCCTTCCTCCTTGCTCCCCTGTTATAGAATTTGGCCTAATTAAGTGTGCCTGAATGTATGCAAGTGCTGTTCATTCTTCATAATATGCCCCTTAGAAAAAAAGCTCTGTGTTCATGCTGTTTTATTTTTTTAAAAAAAGATTTGATTTGGAAGACTGATTAACAATCTGCTGTATTCTTCAGCTGAAGGTTGGGGGCAGTAGACCAATTCACTGTTTATTTTGAGGAGGGAATTGCAGGTTCTTGTTTTCCTCAGTCATTAGATAAGCAATTTCACTAAATAGCAGTTTTAATCAGGTTTAATGACGTCTTCTCTGTATGTAAGGGCCCATAAGATATTTAAGTCTAAAGGTCTGTTGTAATCAGCTAGGTTATTAGATTTGTTTACAGATCATATGCTATGGCTTTCCTTTGATAACAATGTGTAGTTGACCTTTGTTCCTAGTTAAAAGTTAATTAGAGAATAAATACAGTCGTCCCCCCCCCCCTTACTGACTGGGGTGTGTTGCACTGCATGAAGGGGAAATACTTCATGCAGTGCAACACACTTGCCATATATGTTACAAAATTACAAAACTCTGTTGTTTGAGTGTTCTGAGTTAGCCTGCCATATAACTACAACTGGCACTAAATGCACGATATAAAAGCACCCCAATGTTTAAGAATTACCCGTATGATAAGGAACAGTAAGTGTGGACCCTTCCCCAAATTGTCATCTGAATTGTTTCACATGGTGATAGGAGGTTTAATTGTTCTCTCCTTAGCTGCAATCCTGATTAAAAAACCCTGCTCTCTGATCTGTTATTAGCCTTCTCCCTAAGGCTAATAATACTAAGTGAGTGGCAATTTTAATCAGGATCACATCTGGGAAAGGAAGGGTTAAACATCACCTCTTGAATTTATTGCAGGTGTGATTTTGATAGGGAATGGCTTGCTTAAAGCTCATGGTAAAGTAGATTTTCAAACTGGGGACTTCCTGATTTCATAGCTCCGTCATTTAGCTATTCTATCACAGTACATCAGTGTAATTATTCAGGCCCCAAGGTCAGAAAAAGCGGATTAGGAATGGTGTGGAAAATAATGCAATTGACTTTGAATTTCACCAGCTGAATCCAGAGGGAAATAAAGGCAACTCCCAATTTAAACATGTCTGATTGATGCAAGATTGTGCACACATGCACGGCACTGAACCTGGAAGTGACACTGAAGTGTCACTGAAAGGACAGAATGGGGAAGCGGCGGAATGCTTTAGGCAGGACACGTGCAGTTGTCCAGAATGTAACCCCTGTACAAAACGAGGATTGTCTGTACAACATCAGGAAAAGCTCTCTCATATCTAGGTTTAGAGAGAAGGGTTCTAGGTAAGACATTGTGTAACTTCTAGGCAGTCTTTACACAGGACCTCTCTTGTGTTACAAATGCAAGAAAATTTGGAGCTGGGCGTGGGGCATCTTGTGGTGGTCCCGAGGCAGTTAAGGTGGTTTATCATTTCTTATCATTTACAGGTCAAAAGTTTCAAGGCAGTCTATAACTGATTCTGTACTAGTAGTTAATAGTAGAAGGGAGTTCTGACCACTGTAGGAAACAGGATTGTGGACTAAATGGACCATCAATCCACTCCAGTAGGGCATTTCTTATGTTCTAATATTCAATATTATAGTGTGTCTCAGTAGTTTCTCCCTTGTACTTATCTTTCTTGTGTAGAAGAATATCTGGTTTTTTTTTTTTTTTTGTATGTGAGCTTTTGTTTTGATAACAGATAACACTGTGTGTACAAATTAGATTTTATTAAAAAGTAACAGGGTTAAAATGTCCTTCTGTCCTACCATCTGAACAGAAGAGACTACTCACAGGTGGTGCAGAGGAGCAGTGAATTCACTTATACCTATCTAGCAGCTCCTGCCCTTGTTTTTTCCATCTGTTCCTTCTCTTCCCAACCCCCATGTTCCACACTGTTTATGGTTGCAAAACAAACACCACCACCCACCCTTATTACTTAACCCCAGCTATTAAGAAAACATTGTAAGAAGAAAGGGCTGACAGATCAACTATGTGTGGGGCCATTTTCACAAAACATAAAAGCAGATTAGGACTATTTGCATAACTGGAAGATGTTTCTTAAAAAAAGAAAAAAAGGGGGGGGGGAACAGCCAGAAAGCATTAATATTAAGAGGTGTGGGCAATTTTCATTCTTACCTGGTGTGCCCGCAGAGGATTTAATTAAAATTTAATAGCATAGTGCCCTGTGTGTATGATACAATGTATTGCACTTTCTTTATGCAATGATTTGCCGTTAGTAATCAGTATTTGAAAAGCAGGAAGGGGAAGGGCCATGGCTCAGTGATATTACACATGTTTTGAATGGAAAAGGTCCCAGGTTCCATCCCCAGTATCTCCAGGCAGGGCTGAAAGAAACACCTGCCTGGAACCCTGGGGAGCTGCTGCCAGCCTGTGTAGATAAAACTGAGCTGGGTAGGCCCAGTGGTCTGACTTAGAGCAGCTTCCTACCGTGTTTCTCATAATATAAGACGTGCCTATAATATAAGCCATGGCAGGATTTTGAAGCAATCCAAAAATATAAGACATACCCCGAAAATAAGCCGCCTGGAGCCACGTGCCAGCGGGACGCAGCACGAGCCGCCTCCTCCTCCTGCTGGCTTCCGGAGGCTCGGGGCGCTCAGTGCAGCGCTGCTGGGCGCCGACCCGGCAAGCCGCCTCCTCCCCCTCCTGCCGCCGCGGCTCGGGGCGCTCCGTGCGGCGCTGCTGGGCGCCAACCCGGCAAGCCGCCTCCTCGCCCTCCTGCCGCCGCGTCTCGGGGCGCTCCGTGCGGCGCTGCTGGGCGCCGACCCGGCAAGCCGCTTCCTCCTCCTCCTGTCGCGGCTCAGGGTGCTCCGCATGGCGCTGCTGGGCACTTTGCCAGTACTTCAGCAGCAGCACCAACAGCCAGTTCCGGGCGCCAAGCCGCAGCAGGAAGAGGAGGAGGCTTGCCAGGTCGGCGCCCACCGCCCCGAGCCTCCGGGAGTCAGCAGGAGGAGGAGGTGGCCTGCCGGGTCGGCGCCAAGCAGGGCCGTGTGCCCGCCCCAAGACAGCTGGACCAAGCAGCAGCAACACCGGCCGCGGCAAGAGGAGGCAGGTGCCCAGAACTATACAGTACTTAATTAAAAAAAAATAAGACACCCCCGAAAATAAGCCATAAGCTTATTTTCTTAAGTAAAATAAATATAAGACGGTGTCTTATTTTATGAGAAACACGGTATGTGTCTAGATGTTCTTTCTCTGAGATTATAGTACTGGAATGATTAAAAAGATGATACCTCCATTCCTAAAGATTTCAAAATGGAGACCTTGAACTCCAGACTCTAGTCAAGAATGATGTTGATGAACTTGTCGGAGGCATATTTACTTAATGCAGTGTTTTTCAACCTTTTTTGGGCAAAGGCACACTTGTTTCATGAAAAAAATCACGAGGCACACCACCATTAGAAAATGTTAAAAAATTTAACTCTGTGCCTATATTGACTATATATAAAGTAATTTTCCCACGGCACACCAGGCAACATCTCGCGGAACACTAGTGTGCCGCGGAACAGTGGTTGAAAAACACTGACTTAATGCCATCTGATGGGTACCAGAAATACCTCTGATTTTTCCTATGCAGGCAACCACTTCCAAGATTATGTTCTGCCTTTTGGGTTGACCTTTTCCAGCAGGGTGCTAACCAAAGGTATGGTGACCCTAGTGGCACACCTGAGGACCCTGGAGGTGCAGGTTCATCTGTACTTAATCCTGGTTCACTCCCCCTCCAAGGAGCAATGCAGGCGAGATAGGTCACTCTGAACTGCCTTTGGTGACATGGGTTCATAATAAATTGGGGGGGGGGGAAATCTCATTGGAACCCTCCCCCAAAAACCATGCCTCTGGGTGTATACAACTGAACATGCCAGCCTTCAAGATTTGGTTGTCTGAAGGCCACATAGAGAAAGTGACCCAACTTAAAATCAAAATTGCAAGTGCAACTGAGGTGCATCTGATGGTATTAGTCAAATTTCCAGGCATGGTGGTATCATTTCAGAATCATGTTCCCTAGGCAACATAACTCCCTTTACCCCTTCAGAGAATGCTATTCTGCTATCAGGACCAGATTGCAAAATCCAAACACATTCAGATTTCAGTAAGTGCCTAGCTGTGCTCTGCTGATGATAGTCCTATGAAAGTTAGTAGATGGGGTATGTTTGGAGGCTCACCTCAGGCTTGTGATCACAAGACTCAGGTTCGTTGGTGGCTCAGGGTGTTTGGTGCATCCCCGAAAAAATGCAGCATCAGCTAGGTGGAGCTCAGGGGGATGAGACTGGCACTAGTAGCCTTGCTCTGCATGTTCTGGGGCAACTGTTTGAATGTTAGAATTTTGCAGCTTTCATTGTATAGCTAGCTGCATTTTGTAGCAATTTTCATTAGAAAATGGAAGGACTCCCTCTGTTTTTCAGCCCCGGACATGCCCATACAATTTGAGGAAGGTCTGTTAGGCATATTGCTAATGTTCAGTGGACAATAACATTAATTTTGGCAGCCATAAGTCCATATACGTATGCTTTAATGAACAGATATAGATAAGTTCCTTAAAGAAAAGTCTCTGCACCCTGTGCCTTTGAATAGCAACCCTTGTTTGGACTATCCCTTGACAAATGAAAGATCATTCAAAGTGCAGAAATCTTCTGTAATGTGTAGGTTCTCAGTATTGACAGCAGCACCTGAAGCTTAGGAGTGGCTGTACATAATCCCAGAGGGAGCTGTCATGAACATTTCTTCGTATTTGGATTTGGAGACTGTACTTACAATATCTATTTCTTCTATTGAATTTCCTGTCAACTGCCAGTGTATTTATGACCATAATGGACATTGCAGCAGCTTGACTGAGACGGAACAGTATGTATGTACATCCATATCTCAGCATTTTATTTTATATCTGGCAAGACCTGATGTCAGAATATGTGAAATATTTGAATTGCATCTTTATTAGTTACAAAAGAGCCATCTGACACCACCATAAAATATTCCTTTCTTGCTGGTCGATTTTAGTACTAAATTTGGACGGTGCTTTAGCCATATTTTGGTATATTGAATGAGAACTATTCTCCTGAGCCAGATGGCACCTGCCTTTGAAATACTACTTTGGGCAAAATCATTACATCAGTCTTTCAGTGTGTATGTGCCAAGTCTTTAATATTAATTTCTCAAATGCATTGAGGTGAGTTCTGGGCCTAATCCAGATGCTACTGTCTTCTATAGTGCACATATTCCTCTGCATACACCAAGAGGTTGGATCAGAATCCTCTGCTGAGGCAAAATATTTAGCAAGCCCTAGTAGCATTTCTGCTTTTAAAAATCCCTCCCCAGGTAGCATTGTATGCTATTAAACGCAAAAGTTCTTAAACAGTTATAAAACCTCATCTTAGCAATATAAATATTTTAGAAGTCATACATAATGCGGTGTCTATTTTTGTCCCTTTCTTCTGCTTTAATAGGCTGTGCAGAACTGAAACTGTCACTAAGTTGGTAGTTTCTTTGTGTAGCAAGGTCGTTGGACCATTAACAAAGGCTTTATTAGGGCTGTTCTGTGTTTGAGATAGAGCAGAAGTCTTCTTGCTGGTTTCATCACTGAAGAGGCATTTAACAGAACTTCTGGAATTGCAGCCACATAACTAACTTGATCAATATTTAATATCAACATACCCAGTCTAATTTTTCTTACCTGAGTTTGGTAGCAATTATTGAGCAGTAACTCCCCGCCCCCCAGAAACCTGCTAATCTATACCAGTTCTCTTATCATACCCATTACAGGTGTTAAAACTGTTGAGAGAACTGTTTAAAAGAAACAATAACTACTCAGAGGGTTAACCTAGACCAGGCATCTGCAACCTGCGGCCCTCCAGATGTTTTGGCCTACAACTCCTATGATCCCTAGCTAACAGGATCAGTGGTCAGGGATGATGGGAATTGTAATCCAAAACATCTGGAGGTCTGAAGGTTGGGGATGCCTGACCTAGACACTTCTTCCAGCATGAGTACATTCTGTTAGGGTGGCTGTGTTGCTAGTGGTTGTAATCCTGCTAAGTTATGTTGTTGTCTAGTAGTCTCTGTAGAGTAGACATTCTGCTTTTTTATATTATGCATTGTCTAAGCATAATTTAAACAGGACAAAGCTTGGCAGCATTTAACCTTATTCATTAACTCAGAGAAAAACAGATTAAAAAGAAAAGGAAGCAAGAATAGGCACAAAGGCCTATGGCATTTTCTGGAATCTACTACAAATATAATGCACATCAAAGTTTTGCAAACTGTCTGCCAGCACTGGAAATGCATGCTTTCTCTTCCTCTCTTCTCCATAACAAATGCTCTCTTTCATAAATTGGAAGAGTCATGACTAATTCTGGCCAAGTCTTCCTGCCTTAGTGAAGTAGGAGAGCAGCCAGTGAGGAGTTTGCATTATTGTTACCGTCCTTGCTGAAGATACTAGTCCCTATACATGTCTGAATCGTGACTACTTTTGTCAATGAATAAGCCTTTCTGGAGCATGACTGTGGATAGGGGAAATTTTTCCTTTTGTAGTATTTTGTCTGGTAATGCGGGGTAGGAAATCCTCCAGAGCATTATTTTTCTGCATAATTCCCCCCCCCCCCCATTTTGTAAGTTCACAATTGTAAATACAGTACAGTCGTATCTCGGAAGTCGAACGCCTTGCAAGTCAAATGTTTTGGCTCCCGAACGCCACAAACTTGGAAGTGAGTGTTCCAGTTTGTGAATGCTCCTTGGAACCTGAACGTCCTCCGCAGCTTCCAATTGGCTTCAGGAGCTTCCTGCAGGCAATCAAAAGCTGTGCCTTGGTTTCCGAATGTTTTGGAAGTCGAATGGACTTCCGGAACGGATTCCATTCAACCTCCGAGGTATGACTGTATTAGACAAGTGAGGAAGTTTCAAAGGTTTTAGCTTTGTTTACTTACTGCAAGGCATGCTGCTCTAGGACATCAGAAAAGTTTCAAGTACATATTGTTCTAATCTGAATATGAAAAAATGAAAAAAAATGTAAAGCCCACATCATTGATTTTGCCAAGGGGACACAGGAACACCTAATGCGTAATTTGAGGAACTGTATAGTTAAGGTAGTGGAGTGCTGTAATAAGGTAACTGGAAGGGAGCAGCAGAAACAAGATCAGATCTTTTCCAGAAAATGAGCTTTTATTGAGAAAGTAAAATGAAAAGAAAATTGCATGGTAAATTACTGAAGGATTGTCCTAGAAGGGAGTGGGGTTAAGAAAGAAACAGAAATGAGCAAGTTTCAGTCCTGCAGGAGGCTATACAGTGTTGTAGCATTCAGGAGATAGGGTGGTTGAAGTCTGAAAGTTAGGGAGGGATGAAGCAAGTTATGCTTTCCTTCAATGTGACCTGCCCAAAAACTCATCAGTAGGAGTGAGAGTCCATGGCATCAGGGTGAATCCAAAGAGCAGAGAGGTGTCAGCAGGAACTGCAATTGCATTTTGACCTAACCCAATAGACCATGCAAACTAACATTTCCAAACAAAATGAAGACTTCTGAGCCAAAGCGCTTGGAGGTAAAATTATGCTTTGTGAAAAGAACCTCCTTGGTCAACAGCCTACAGCAAATCTCATGGGAACCATTGAACCTGGTTGTTGAATAACCTCTTGGCATGCAGAAATTGCCTCTTGTCATAAAACCAAACCAGCTTTCTTTGAACACTCACTGATGGTGAATTCTGGGTTCAGTTTCTGTTGTCCATTTCTCCAATTTGTTTTATATTTTTCTGTGGGTAACTGTTCATCATGGAAGGAGTTTTGCCCTTTCTTGATTGCTATCCTGCTGCCTCCACTTCTTTCCATGGGAAATAATGCATAATTTATTTACAGTATAGCCAAGAGATAAATCTATAATTCACAAAATACATCATTAATAGGATGCACAGGCTCCCACTTGGACTATTGTGAAGTTACAGCATTGTAAATGGGCTGCTTTTGAAAACGCTCAAAAAACTTCAGTTGGTGCGGGATGTAGCTGCAAGATGTTTTTATGAACCCATTATACTGCAACATCTTCACTGGTTTGCAGTCTCTTTCAGGCCTAATTCAAAAGAGCTAGTTTGAACTATTAAAGTATGGTTTAAACAAAACAAAATAAAAAATTCCTTCCAGTAGCACCTTAGAGACCAACTAAGTTTGTTCTTGGTATGAGCTTTCGTGTGCATGCACACTTCTTCAGATACTTCTTCAGTATGGTTTGACAGTTTTGTATCTGAACAATTGCCTCTTCCTTCATGTACCTATGATGCCTTTAGATCATTGGCTGAGGCTCTTCTCTGATGGTCACCACCAAATAAAGGGCCTTTTTAGTAGTGACCCCTTGATTGTGGAATGACCTTCCCAGAGAGGTCAGCCAAACACCTATTTCACATTTGTTTCACCTTGGAACTTTTAGGAACCTTTATTATGCTGTGGTTTAATAGTATTTTAGACCTGTGGAGTCCCAGTCCCCCGTCCCCCGCTTTTATTTTAATTATTTAGTGCTGTGGTGTTTTATTTTTCCGCTCTCTATTTTAAGGTAAAATGTCTGGATTTTACATTTGTGGTTTTCAGGCATGATAATTGTGATTTAAACAAAAAACAAAAAACTTTCACCACCTAGCATACTTACGTTATATTACTGAATGGCTAAACAAATAATGATAACATTGGATTATCAGTATATTGATTTAACATTGATTGATTGATTAACTAACAGGATTTATTTACCACTCAATCATCAACACTTTAAAGCAGTTTACGTAAAATATAAAATATTCATAAATCATTGATTAAATCAGAAGTTAAAAACAAGTTAACAAAGAAATTCAAAATATGAGTAAAAATAGCACTTTGAAAAATAGACATTATGAAATGTCTTATTAAAATACATGTCTGGGTAGCCCCACTTAAGCACAACAGTTTTTAGCAGTTGCCAAAAATAGTACAGTAAAGGCGCTTGCTTCTAATATCATACTTTGGGCAGGCAGTCCCAAAGTATGTATAGGTGCTACCACACTGAAGGATCAATTCCTTTCAAGTGCAGAATCAACCTTATGTGCAACTTGTACCCAGTATATGAGTGAGCATGATTGGAGTCTAGTGCATTATGGTCCTACCGGTAAAATTAACATTGGGCATGTTTAAACCAAATCATTTTTTCTTACATTGAACCATTTGGTGTTGATTATTAGCTCATTGTCACCAGACGTGTTGAGGAATAAATTTCTCTCCTCCATTAAATTTATGGAATAGATTGATATAGCTTGTAGCCTACAGCTTCATGTTGGGAATGCCCATTAAATTCAAGGATCTAAAAGCTCTAGAGATTGAGGACCAGTTCACAATTTTAATTTCCCTGGTATGCAATCAGTTGCAACCTACCGGTATAATGGAATACCAAAGCAATTGTAACAGCTGAGAAAAGTGTGGCATGAGAGTGACTGCTGACAAAAAGTAGTTGATTCATACATGTGTTGAGTCAGTCCTGAGAGGGAATGGCAGAGACTAGAATACTCGATAAGTATGTTTTACATTTTATGCATACAGTGGTACCTCAGTTTATGAATTTAATCCGTTCCAGATGTCCATTCTTAAACCGAAACGGTTCTTAAACCAAGGCGCACTTTCCCTAATGAGGCCTCCCACCACCAGTGCCCTTCCACCGTTCGGCTTCCGTTCTTAGACTGAGGTAAAGTTCGCTAACCGGGACACTACTTCCGGTTTTGCAGAGTTCGTAAACCGAATCGTTTGTAAACAGGGCTGTTCTTAAACCGAGGTACCACTGTACTCTGATGTCAAGTAACTCAGCTAGATGGACATTGGAGGCCACCTTTTTATAGCTTCCATTGTGTCATGAAATTAAGTACAGTGGTACCTCTACTTACGGACGCGATCCGTTCCAGGGTGCTGTTCTCACCCCAAAAAGTCCGTAAGTAGAGTGCCTCTTCTGCGCATGCATGTGACTCAATAGAGCGCTCCTGCACATGCACAAAGCATGCAGAACACTTCTGTGCATTCGCAACCCAAAAATCCACAACATGAACCTAATGCTACTAGAGGTATGACTGTATGCCAGGGGTCAGCAACCTTTTTCAGCTGTGGGCCGGTCCACCATCCCTCAGACCATGTGGTGGGCCGGACTATATTTTGAAAAAAAATATGAACGAATTCCTATGCCCCACAAATAACCCAGAGATGCATTTTAAATAAAAGGACACATTCTACTCATGGAAAAAAACCCAGGCAGGCCCCACAAATAACCCAGAGATGCATTTTAAATAAAAGGACACATTCTACTCATGGAAAAAAACCCAGGCAGGCCCCACAAATAACCCAGAGATGCATTTTAAATAAAAGGACATATTCTACTCATGTAAAAACACTCCGATTCCCAGATCCACGGGCCAGATTTAGAAGGCGATTGGGCCACATCCGGCCCATAGGCCTTAGATTGCCTACCTCTGCTGTATGCTATTCTGCTTACAGTACTCTGGTTCAGGAGCAGCACTTAGCTAACAAATAACCCCTCTTTTCAGAGCGGGTTGATACTATTCAGACTGTAGATCATTTGCTCTGATAAGATACTATGCACATTTTTTGTTAAACAAAAGAGGCTGGAACAATTTTTGCTCTATTTGGAAAACAAGGCTGTGGGAGCAGGAAGGAATGTATATAGGCCAAATAAAAAGGATAAAATCAGAGTAGAGAAGAAAACTGTATTGTCATGGCTCTCAGAGGAAAGAGCCAACTTTTAAAAAATGGGCAACCTGCCACACACCGTAGTTTATTTATCAGAATAGATAAGCAGAGTCAGTGCTTTATCTCAGTTGATAAACCTTGAGACTTATTCTCAGGGTTATGGGTTCGAGTCCCACGTTGGGCAAAAAGATTCCTTCATTGCAGAGTGGTGGTCCCTTCCAGCTGTACCATTCTGTGATTCTGTGACCATTGGGTACTGCTGTTCATGCAGGCATATGCTGATTTTGTAGTGGATGAACTGAGCCCACAGACAGTCACAATTTAATTTTAAGAGAGCTTGTACTGTATTGGTAGTATGGTAAGCTGAGGCTTCTCTGGTCTTGCAAATGATGAATTTGTGAAGGTGGCTGAAAATTGCACACAAGACCAGTAGTTAGGGAGTCTGCCCAGTTTTAGGTTCAGCAGACCTCTGCTAATTTTCTCTGTTGCATGTTAGAGGATCTGGGATTTAGCCATGCATCGTGACATCATCTGTTTGGCAGACAGTTGTGAGACTTCAGAATAAATAGCAGTCTAATTCCAGCAGTCTGTGGGTTGGTTTTCTGCTGAGTGGGAGCAGAACAAAACCAGCTTTGTGATGGGTTGTTTTTATGTTTCTCCAAGGAGCTGTTGGAAGTCTAAATTATAGTTTTTCTGATGGCTATTTGAGAAAGGGCAGCTAAAATGGAGGGGTGTTA
Organism: Lacerta agilis; assembly: GCF_009819535.1. Taxonomy (NCBI): domain Eukaryota; kingdom Metazoa; phylum Chordata; class Lepidosauria; order Squamata; family Lacertidae; genus Lacerta; species Lacerta agilis. The sequence continues at coordinate 46,578,986 of NC_046317.1, read as the reverse complement.
CTGGGAAAACAGTTGTCAGATGGCTACAATAGAGGTTTCCATTAGCTGATGAAGCACTTAGAAGTGGGAGGTCTATGGAGTCTGATCAGCATTGATATGGAAAAGGAGAGTGCCTGTCAGAGATCAGTTTTTTAAATGGATGTTGGGGAAAATGTTTGTCCAGAATCAGGACTATGTCCTGGAGTGAAGGTTAGAACTGAAGAAGCCAAGACAACTGGAGTTGCAGGGGACCTAGTCACAGAAAGTATATTGTGTTGCACTCGGTTTGGTTTATAGCTTTATAGTTGGAGGCTGAAATGGAGAGCTAATAAAAACAAATTCAGCATTAAAAAAATCCTTGATTTAAATATCAAGGTGACTAGATAACTGTTGCTAAAAAGCTCAAGATACGCAATTGTTGTTGTTGAGCTAGGCTCCCAGAAGGTAGGCAGCCAGAAGAGGTCCTTTACATACTCTTGCCAGCATCTTATAAATTGGTCTAGTTCAAAAAACCAAGCAATTTGATTCTAAGGGTTTATTTTATCTGAAGACTATCCAGTTGGACTCCAACTCATTACTAGATGTGGATATGTTTAGCTGTAGTGATTTGTTTGAAGTGCTGTGATATTTGGAAGAAGACCATAATCTTGAAAATGAAATCTTTTCTGGCCTGCAGTTCGGTGTGTGATTTGTTCCCCTCCAGGGCATTCTTGTTTCTGTTTAGCATTCTGTGAGCCATATTGAGACCTGGGCCTTGTTTAATCATTTTGGTTCTGATTGCTTACTTGTATCCATGGGTCGCATCTTGAATTCAGTGTTTTGCATTACAAATCCGCTCTCAGGAGATGGGCAGAATATATGGCTCCATCTGCCATGTCTCATTTTAGCTTTTTTAAATGTGTTCCCATTAACAGGTGAAATACTCAGCCCACAGAGAATTAGGCTCATGTCTCGGTATACAATTGAAGATGAATGCTGTCCATGCAACTGTTCTGCAGCTTGATGATGAGGTGGTTGTAACGGAATATTCAAAAGTGTTAACCTGTTATTTATGCTGTTGAGATCATAAGTTTCAGTCATGTGATCAGCTTGTGGTTTAAACCCTGAACTGTTTACTTCCTTATTCTGCCTATGCACCAAATTCTAAATTCCACAGAAAATGCAAGAAAAGCAGATTACTCAAAAGAATATAATTTACGCTCTTTTGATCTTTGGAATTTGGCTAGAAATGCCTTAGAAATGAAGATTTCTCCATATTACTACAGACTTTAGAAGTTTTAAAAAATGCTATACTGAAGGTGCTATTAATGATTCTGATGCTGGTATTAGGATTTATATAGATTATCATTTATATTAAACCATAATTTGGTACCGCTCAGCAGTTTTTGTGATAGAATTATTTTTTAATGATTAAAATACCTACATCTTTTCCGTGTCACATTTAATTCCTTAACCAGCTAGTTAACACCTTTGTTTAAGATATTCTGCTTCAGCATGTGACACTGCTTGGATTTTATTTTATTTTATTTTTTAAGCTGAGAAGATGAACATTTTATCTGTTTGAAGGGCTAAAAGTAGATTGCAGGAAAATGATCATTTTTATTTTTTATCTAGTAACCCTCCTAAAAGATAAAATAACTGTTGCTGTAGCAAGAAACTGCTTCTTTCAGAAATGGCTATACTGAGCTGTTTTTTATACAGTCCATTTCGTAGTGAAAATGCTGATTTGATATCCAATTAATTATCTCAAATTATTTCTATCCTATGTAGATATTTTAGAGGGGAAGCCAAGGAAGGACATCACCACTTGCTGATACTGAGCAAACTAGCCCACTTCACAGAGTGTAATAACTGCATTCAGATGGTCATCCATATTTGTGACGCCAAGGATGAGCACCATGGCCATGCAATCATCTCTCACCCACCCCCTCCTCCCATTGCACACCAGCTTCAGTGTGGAGATCCTGGCTTGCATTACAATTAGAGGTTCCTGTTTTGTCTGAACAGGAAAACTCCACCTTAATGTTGGTTAACCAACTTGGATAAAAAGGCAGAATTTAATCCTGGATTTTTAGAATAATAAGCCAGGACTTCTCTGCCTGTTTTTGGCATGCAATAGGAGAAGCAGAGATGTGGACATAGTACTCGACCATGATTTCATAAATGCCCAAATGAAGCTTCTGTGTTCCTGTAAGCTTCTGAAAGTAGAGAACAGTTCCCGTGTTTTTACCCATTTTAAGTCGTTGGGAATAGCACTGTAGTGTTCTGGGCTGGAAAGAGTATTGGTAGGCAACTTTCCTCCACCAGGAGCAGCAGTTTCTTCGTCTCTGGACCTTTAAAATCAAACAAGTAGAAACTTTGGCTCTTTAGATCAGCTTTTTTATAGCTCTTTTCTCACTCCAGCCTATCCTTGTAACTACCCATTCAAGAGAAGTGGAAGACAGAGTGTAGTGACATTTTTTCCCTTGTTGGCTCTCTTTCACATTTAAGAAAGACCAACACATCACTTCTCTACTAGCTGAAAAGAGTACCAGGCACTACACTACCCCAGGAATATGATGTGGATGGGTGAGAAAATGGAGTGAACTTAGTGGTTTAGTGATGAGGTGGGTATAATGTCATGAAGTAATTGCAAGGCTGAGTTAGCTCTAATACATTCTAGAATACACAAATATTTCAGTGTGACTGCTAAAAAGTTTAATTCAACCTTACATTCCATATTGTTTTTCATGGCATATAATGCCCTATAATATACTGGCTACAGGGAATCTCTAGCTCTGTTCTCCTCTCCTCCCACTTTGGAATCAAAGAAGATTAATTCCCAACCTCCACCTTCCATTTTCAACAGCTCACTTAATCCCTGTTCATTTCTTCTTTTTCTGCATTTCTGGATTACCACATGCTCACTCATTCATGGTTTGCTTAGCATTGCATGCAAACTGTACTTTGGGGACGACATCATGGTAGACATGAAGTCCTGAGTAGACTCTGACTCTGCTGACTTCTAATGGGCACTGAGGTCCCTCAGGTCAGTCAGTCTAGGCGCTGTTGGCACCAAAACTGAGATAATCTCCATCAGATCGAGCTGGGAAACTGTTTGGCAGCTGGATGGTCACTACACTAAGAGCAGATCCACTTTGTCTCTCTTGAACTCCTGTGACAGAGATTTAAAGCAGCAGAGATGGTAACTGTCTTTCCTGCTTCATTTGATGCATTTGTTCATATAGTATGAGGCTTGAAGTGGCCCCCAGCGGATTGACCCACTATGGAAATAGCTGCAGATTGCTGTGCACCAGATGTTTGGGTCATTTGGAGTTGGGTAGGTCTCCATATCTGGAATTAAACATTATGCTGCTGCTTACAGCCCTAATCCTCCTGCATGTTTCTGGACAACTTACTTTACAGTTTGGGTAGAATCCATTCAGTGTCCCTTTTCTTGCTTAAATTATGTGGGAATACATTCCGTGGGTTCCTTTGAACCCGCGATTATTTGTTTAAGCTAAATGTTATTTATGCACTATTTTATGTATTCTTCCATGCAAAAGCGAAAGCGAAAGCAGGGCTCAGTAGGCATCTTGCCACTGAGATCCCTCCGCCTAGACTTTTAGTTCCAGAGGTTTGAATTTGTTAATGATCAGTTATTCTGCTTCCCGCCCTTTTGGGGGGCAGCAACAGCGTTCCTATTGGTAAATATATCGATCATGACGTTGCACTTGGTTGTCAATAAAAGGCTGCGGCTCCCCGTTTTAGGCGGACAGTCAGAGTTAGGGATCGACTAACACAGATGTAGATAGTTGGGGTTTTGGGGAACGGGTTGGTTGGATTGGCTGGGTTGAAAACGCGTGCAGGAGGTAGAGAGGTTTAGTTTGCGGAAGATTTGGCGGTAAAGGTTTAGCTAGCTTTAGTGTTAGCATAGAGTAGCATTGCGGAAGATTTGGCGGTAAAGATTTAGCTAGCCTTAGCATTGCGGAAGATTTGGCGGTGCAGGGTTTGTTAGCTTTGGAAAGCTTAGAATAGTGAAAGGTATAGGGAAATGTAGAAGCCTATGCGGGTTAGCCAAAGCCATTCAAAGAACTAATGTCGTCTGTCTTTATTTCGTCTGAATTTAACTTTTTTGGGGTCTATCTAGCCTTTATGCTTGGTCGTAACTTTGGCCATCATTTGTTTTGGGTATGTAACTTAAGGGAACAACTTAGGAGGTCGCAAGTGCTTGTAGGTACTTTCACGAGGCATTTTTCATCCGAACGACTCACGCACCTTCAGATTTAGCCTGGCGGACAATGGCGCGGTGTGAGTTTAAGCTCCGGAATTATCGGCCGTTCCGTTCGCAGGCTTGGCCGGCGCCCATGCAGGAACGCATGTGAGGCGCTGGCCGCAGATCCCCGGCAACTGGTATCCCGTGTGCAGGTGGCCTAGTCCTGCACGCGGGAAGCTCCAGCAAAGAATCCCCGCAAAATTTTACTCACACAAGTACTGTCCTGTACAGCAGGATCGCAACTTACATTGATTTTACTTACACAATCACAGATTTACATGGACTACACGCAAAAAAAGAAAAGAAAGGGAGTGACAGCCCCTTGCTTAACAGGCCCTGGAGGCTCTTGCCAGATCCCCATAATCCTCCAGAGCCCTTGCGAGACTGTTCCAGTGCCCGTTAAGCAAAGTGGCAGGCTTTAAAGCTCCCTTTGTGCAGAAAAACCCTTCGTGGAAATAGCTTTAAGCCCTCTGCTTGCATACCAGGCTCTGGGAGGCTCTCGCAAGAACGTGGACGGTAGGGGCAGTTCCAGGGGTGTGTGCATAAAGGCAAAGTCAAAACATAGCCCTCGCGTAAGTTGCAATCTCACTGTACTTAAAGAGCTAGGGCTGTCTCTACTGAAATTTCAAATGCTTCTGAAATGTGTTATGTATTGTTATGATTCATTGTTGATAAATTATGGTCTGATCCCACAGGCTGTATTAAAAGCACAGCAACTGTAATAGGGATAGGTAAGGTAAGATCTTTCCATCGGTTCCGTGGCACAACGTGCCACTTTGTCTCAGTGCAGGAGCAAACTGAAGTAGCTTTTGCCACTGCACTGTTATGAGAGGCATATACAGGTATGTAAATGAGAGATGGTGGAGATTGTATGATCAAGCAGTTTCACTTTTGGTGCTATAGAGGGAGAGAGGATATGATAACAATCTCAAGGTATGCTCATCTATGAAAACTTGAATGTTCCTGTGAAGTATGTCATGTTTCTGGCAGCAATCCTTGTTCATGTGAACTGTGTGTCATAACAGGCCACTGACATGAGTATTGCCAGGACTGTGCCAAGCTGCATGTTAATAAGTAACTGCATGTTTATGAAAGTGCTCAAAGAGTCTGATTGACCTATGGCCAGAAGCAAGTTTTGTAAACAAATGTTTACAAAACATAATTCATGCCATTTTTATTCCTGCACCCCCCCCCATGCTTATTGCTTGCAAAGTATCAATGCTTCGGTGCTTCAGAATTTTAGTATAGAGTATGGAGGTCACACTGGAAAAGTTAGCAACCAGCTATGATTTATTCCAGTGACAGTTTACACAGAATTCAGCCTGGCATCCATCTTGGAGAGACAGGATTCACACTACAGGAGCGTGCTCAGTCTTGCTTCCCATACATGCCTGTACACTTACAATAGGATTAATCCTCTCTCTGCCTCCTCCAATGCCCCCACCCACAATACAGTTATGTATGTATATGGCTTGAAATACTCTATAAGGCTGTGGTTAATGGGACACTTCACTCATCAGGTTCAACATAAATGAATATTTGCTTGGAGTCTCCCGCTCACAACCACTCCCCTCAGTAAGGAGGAGAGGTCTTAGCATTCAGACAGCATTCTCTAGGGTGGGGTGCATTCCTGATGCAAACAGGACTCTTCCAAGAAATGGGATGCAGATTTTTATATAGATGCCTGATGTTAAAATAGATAGAATGAATTCTGTTACCATTTGTATTCATAAAAATGCATTTCTGAGATTGTAGAAGATGAGATGCAAAGTGCTACAATTTTATGGTGTTAGATGAGAGATGCTTTTGCTTCAGTATTTCTGTAAATTCTAATGTTAAAAAACTGCTGCTGTTTTTTTCTTTTACTTATTGCTAAGACTGCTTTGCAGCCCCATACCTGGGAAAAGCATTCTGTATGTCTTAATGTTTTTATTTTGAATCAGAGCCACTTTAAATTTATGGTCTTAAGTGACCATTCTGAACACAGTGACTCTCTCTGTCCTGGTTACCTCAACATGCCAATGAAAAACAGGAAGCAAAATGGGGACCCGGTGCCGCCGCAGCCGCTTAAATGCAGCTAAACCCTGTCCCCAAGCCAGCCCTATTGGCTAGCTGAGGGGCTTGGCGCTGCAGCTGGGGAAAGCTGATGCAGGAGGCCAAATACGTCTCCCTGCCGATGCAGGAACCAGCTCCCGCTCACAACCACTCGGCTCTGTAAGGAGGAGAGGTCTTAGCATTCAGACAGATAATCATTATCATAATTATGCAATTAGACAATAGCCTGAGTCATATTTCAAATGAATATTATAACTCACAGAGGTATTGTTGTGCTATGTAGTCTTGGTGTGGTTTCTTAAGCAGTTTTAGAGTAACTTTCATTTCTTTGAGAGGTTTAACCTAAAGCTGTGTCTAGATTCAAGTCAGCAGGGTATCTTCTGACATTACCTAGGAAGTATTCTTGTTGAATTCTGACCCATTTCTGTTGTTTGGAGTCTTGCATGCCTTCTCAAAATACAGAATCATAGAATTGTAGAGTTGGAAGGGATCCTGAGGGTCATCTAGTCCAGCTGTCTTTTCATAGAAAGGCCATGCTTCTCAATGAACTAAGCTTTCTAAATTTGCTCTCTTAGTGTGGCTGCTAAACTGCCACACTTCCTTTAGTCATGAATGGATCCGAGAACCATTTCTGTGGGTGTATTTCAGATAGTGGGTGATGGTTGTGGTCAACTGCAGCATAATAATGTGGCTGTGGGCTTCAAAAGCGATGATATTCCTGTAGGCTTGGATTGATGAATACGGGTGAGCTATGCTGCATTAGCTGAATGAATGGTATGTCATCCAACTCCTAACTTTGTAAATGATGGGTGAAAAGCGTTAGCTAATGCCTTTTTAATAATTAATTGGTGTGTACAGGCATATCTTAAAGCCATTTTCATTTCATATGTTATGATAGAGCTTTGATTAATTACTCTTCCTTGCTAAGTTGTAATAGAATAGTCTGTGAAGAAACGCTATACTTTTCATTGACCAGCTAATAATGGATCAGTTTAGAGGCAGTTGGCTGTACTTCAGGCTTATTTATTGTGTATAGTGGCATGTACATTAATGTTCAAGTAATAGAAGCTGCTGTCTGTTTTGATGGACTGCTGTCCCCTGCTCTTCCTATATTATGGGATTGGGCAAAGGAGTTACTTGTGTGCTGATATTGCATTCATAACTCTATTGGGAAACATGTTGCCCTATGGGTGCCCTGAAATGCCAATCTTTTTGTTACTGCTTCCTAACACTAATAATCACACACACACATGAATGAATGCACATTCCTTTTACCATTTGAAGTAAAAAGATTTTGTCTTATGAGTTCAGAACCATTAGCAATTGGCAGAACCTCTTGCATTTCCTGTAGCACACTGAATTCAGGTGTAGGAAAAATAAGACAGCCAAAGGTTATACGGTACTTATTCTGCAGAATAAAACTTTGTGAATGCAATATTTCTGGTTAATATCCTACTCTTGTTTGTATACTTGGTTCTTAATGTTGGTTTTTATAATTTGCTTTGGGACACTTTTGTTGAAAAAGCTACTAATATAACGAATAATAGCAACTTGAGATGGGACCAAAATCTGTGAGGAGTTCCTGTCACAGAGTGTACCCTACAAGCTGCTTATTCTTGGAACCTGTCCAGAATAAATTTTGACAGAAGATTAGCTAGCTTTTATGTCTATCTGAGAAAAATCAAGGTCTTTTAAAAAAATAATAATTAGGGAAGCAGAACATAAACTTGCATATACAAAAGGAACATAAAATGGAATTCCAGCTGATAATAATATTTCATCCAGAAATCAGGGTCTTTGTAGTACTTAGCGTTACACATAATATATAAATTTAAGTAGATCATTCTTAGAAAACACAAGTTTTCTCTCTGGGAAAGCTTTCCCATAGAAAACATTTTTTATTAAACAAGATAAATCTTGACTTGGTAAGTCATATAAATACTACCATTACTGAGGAAGGAAACTCCTTCAATTAGAGTAACTGAATAGTCACTTACCGGTATGTTAGCAGGAGTGATCTCTGGAATCTCTTTGAAGTTTCCATTGTAATAAAGAATCTGTTAATACGTGGATTAAATAGTGAAGGAGATGTGGAATTGAGAATATGAATTGACCGCTTAAGAATCTTATCGGCACAATTTGCTAATGTTGCCCTGAAGTTGATTTGGGGATTATAGTGAGACTCCAAGGCAAAAGCAAAGAATCAAAGCTAACTGCCTCAGTGTACACTCAGGAACAAACAACAACAGGAACAGAGGTAGCTTAGTCTTCAACTACATAACTTCCATTCAAAATGGCTGTAAACTTCCACCTTACCTTTGATGTCATTGATGTCAATTTGTTGTGTTATGGGTTTGGATTGGCCTTGAATTGTGTTTTTAATGTTGTTTTGTTTTATTGTTTTGATGTAAACAATAGGTTGCAAACTGCCCTGGAATTTTATCTGATGAAGGATGATTTTGAAATTGAAATGAATAGTAGTAGTAAGTCATATCTAGGCAGCAGCAAATAACATAGATTATGTAGTTGCACTGGCTTAAGATTTATTCCCAAACATAATTCAAAATACTAGTCAATATTATCCATATTTCCCAAGTTCCTACAAGCACACAACTTGCAGTGAAATAATGAAATAGTATTTAGAGGAGAAAGTAGTCATAAAGGATATTCACTGTGGATATTTTAAAAACATCATAATGATCAAACTCAGGCCAGTCAACCCACTCAACTACTTTTTGATATTAACGAAGCAAAACAGACAGCATAACCAATGCTCAAGAATGACGGGAGTTCTGCATTCTTGGTGTAAAACCATAGCATTGTCTCACCTTCCCTTTTCTAAGTAGCCTTACTGTTGTCTCTTCTCTGTGCAGCAAGATCCTCTCTTGATACCATTCAGGCTGGTGTAGGTCCCGAGCAGCCTGCAAATATATCTTGCTTATCTGCAGAATAGTTACTTTCTTTTGCATTTTGCGTTGCTGCATTTAAATATATGACATGCCTGTACCTGTTTAACTAAAAACACATATATTCCCCTGACAATTTATAATCGCAAGAGGAGGTGCCAGTGAATCTTAAATCAGCACCTTCTAAATGGACAGCCTTTCCAGTTCTGCAGGTCATGTAAGAGAGAAAGGCATGTACGTATTTTATATATTAATTTTTGCAGATATTAACATCAAATCTGTGTTCTGTATTTGTCTACAGAGTCATTCAGAAATGGTGTGAAGTAATGGGATGCAGTACCTATTTCATCTATTAAGAGTTCCTGGGGGTGGAAAGCAATAAAGTAATGCAGTAAAAAATGTCCCAATTGTCCCTGCTATAAAATGCTGTTGGGCCTTCTGGCAGAATGTCGTGAGCAACGAATGGGGCTGCCCAGCTGTCAGCAGTCATTTAGTAATGAAATACCGCAGATACATTCAGCAATTCTCTTCCTCTCTTTCCTCAGTGCTCTGCTGCTACAGTCACTGAAGAGAAGATTCTGTGAAATCAATTAGCCAAGCTACCTGTTTCATGCTGGGTGGAATTAGTTGCAGGGAAAAATCTCAGTTTCCTTCAGCATTAGGTGAATTGTGAGACCAATTAGTTGCCTTAAACTACCAAGGCTTTTTTTGGTGGGGGGAGGGGTAAAATCAGCCACACTAATTTGGCATGCAGACATCACTAACATCCCTAGCAATGCATTGGCTTCTTGAGTTAAAGTTAGCCATTCAAAATCTCATCTGGCCCAGTTTTCTGTAGGTTACTATTTATAGTTGTGTTTCGAAAAGACTTCACATCTAATGGTGTTTAGCAAAAAGTGTACAGTACTTAATACTTAACGTGTTAGCTTTGCTTCCATTGAAGATGCTCTGACTGTAATCACTGTGTTCAGTAAATTTTCTGTGGTACATGCATGTTCTCAACAAATTTTAGTATTAATGAGTTATGATGCTAGTCGGATTTTTACGTGTGTGTGTGTGTGTGTGTGTGTGTGTGTATGCATGCTGTGTTTTTATCCTTGCAGTCCAGCAACTTAGCATAAAACGGTTCAAAAGATTTTCTCCTGCCGTTTAAGATTCTCAAAGCTGCATGAATAAGCCCAGGCCTCTAATAAACAAAAGCCTAAAGAGCTGGTTTGCTGTCTTCTCTGCAGTTGCCTAAAGCTTTCATCTGTCCAGAAAAATGCATCAAACAAAAGGCATTATTAATGGCCAACCATGTTTTGGGTAACATTTCCTTTAAAAATCACTTGCAGTTTCTGATGTGCTCTTCTGGCAATTAGCAGCTTAAACTCTGCTAAAATTTACTTTATAAATTGGCCATAAATTTTCATAGTCCCTAGATGCAGGAATCGTGTTGCATTAGTGTTTAACTAGGAGTGTTTGAAGGTAATAGTTTAATAAATATTTCAAAACTACGTGCCATAGCAGAATTTTGACCCTTCTTGCCCATGAAATCTGAATTTTTAACAGTGAAAATGGCAAATTACCCAACCAGAAGGTTTGGAGGTCTGTCGGCCCTTTTTATGGACCTTTTGAAGCTAGATAAGACTTGTATTCTAATTCTAATTCAAATATAATGGTGTTCCAAAGGTTGCACACCACCCCAATCTCTGGTGAGTGATGCACAAGATTCCAGAGAGTTCCAGGTGCTCACCCTGGGTCATGTTTCTGTTGAGAATCAAGATGGGCAGAGGCTGTAATGTTTTTTAAGAAATACGGTTTAATTGCACATATTTACACCTGTGTTTAGATTAAAGGGGTGAAGATCTTACAGCACTGCCATCTCAAGAGCAGCTTGTTCTCCATAGCAGCCCAGCATGGCAGACAGAGCTAGCCTAAGCACCATCACTTTGTTGCTGCTTCCCATAATCTATGAGCTAGAAGGGGTGGCCATTACTGTCTGGGATGCATAAATGAGGTAGCCTTTTTGGGATGGCATGTAACCCCAGTAAATTTTTTGAACATATTGGCCATTGGGTAATGGGTAGCGCTCTCTCTCTCTCCCTCTCTTTCACACACACACACTGAGTTAATTAAGTAAAAATAATAATAAAACAACCAATTATACAGTTGCGAGCTATATGTTTCATGCCTTTTGCCTAGTTTGGGCCCGAGAGGGCTCAAACTGACCGGAATACATTCATAATGTAGTTCTATAATTTTGGGTAGCTTCACTGAAAAGAGTTCCTTGTAAATCATGCAATGGGGAAGTCTTATTTTCTTTAGGTTTGTCTTCTGAATAAAACTGTTCATTGAAGCTGAGAAGTACGGTAGGTCTGTCTTCTGCATTTTATACACCCCGCTCCTTCATTCAGCCTGCTATCTGACTCCAATCAGTGACAGCACATTTCTGTTGAGTTAATGTTCTTGGTGTAAAATAATACCACCACCCCACAGGAAAATAATAATCTGTCAGGACAGTTCCTTCCAATTACCCATGCCTTGAAAATGGTGTGATTGCCAAGCAGGTGGAGAGAAAATTGAAGTTCTATTGTGCAAGAAGTCTACATACTTGCTGGGGCAATGAGACAAGGCTTTTATGGTGGCAGCAGAACAGTTGATCTTTGCTCTGAAGGTGGTGGTACATGTAGCTGGTTCTCTTTCCTTTCCAGGAAAGAAGACATGCAGCTCAGTGTGCTGCTTCCAGAAATACTGAGCCGCTGCATGCTCACAGATCAGTCTTCTCTGGAGCCAGTTCTTATATGCCTTGGGTGAGCTGTTTTTTTCAAACCTGTTTTACTGCATAGGAATTCTTACTGCCTGAAATACCTTCTCCATGATTCCTAAATGCTTGAAGCAGCACTTGATTTGTGTCAAAGGAAGAGCAGGACTACTGTATGGGGGATGCTTATTTGTTTGTATGGGGTATATGACTTGTAAAGGCATAATGATTTTAATGGTTGCAGCTAATAAGCAACAACTATGCTTCTGGTTTTAATATTTGCAGTGTTTAATTCTTCTGACTGTTTAAATATGTATATGGTATCTTTGGTGACTGCATCATTTAAAACCGTAGAGACTGAAACTGAAGAGATCTAATAAATAACTTGTCAATAGGAGAAAAATCCTGTTCATTCTTTTCCTTCAGGCCATTTTTCTAGGGAAAGTCTGAGCTAGCATAGCCTTCGTTTCTTATCCACAGGATGGGAGCAAGTTCTACGCAAATTTTATCTGGGCACAAAAATATACAAATTATGCTGACCCATACCATACCATATCAAGTCTACCAAGCCCCTTTCCGTTTCTGCTCCAACATCCCCAACATCTAACCTCTAGGTTAGATTACTGTAATGAGTTATACATAGGGCTGCCTTGGAAGATACCTTAGTTTGGAAACTGCAGCTGGCACAGAATTCAGCCAGATTGTTGACCAGAATTAAAACAGTCTGAATATATAACACCAATTCTGGCACAGCTGCAATGGTTACCAATTAGTTTCTAAGGCTATAAACCCCAATGCTTCAAGGACCGCTTCTCCCTACATGAAGAAACCTGGACCCTGCATTCTTCATTTGAGGCCCTTCTCTGAATGCCTCCTTTTAGGGAGGTTTGGAGGCTGGCATCATGAGAGATGGCCTTCTCAGTGGTGGCTCCCCAGCTGTGGAATGTTCTCCCCTGGGAGGCATGTCGGGTACCTTTACTATCTGGTTTTAGGTGCTGTGGGTTAAACCACAGAGCCTAGGGCTTGCTGATCAGAAGGTCAGCGGTTCGAATCCCCGCGACGGGGTGAGCTTCTGTTGCTCGGTCCCAGCTCCTGCCTACCTAGCAGTTCAAAAGCACGTCAAAGTGCAAGTAGATAAATAGGTACCGCTCCAACGGGAAGGTAAACGCCGTTTCCGTGCGCTGCTCTGGTTCACCAGAAGCGGCTTAGTCATGCTGGCCACATGTTCCAGAAGCTGTACGCTGGCTCCCTCGGCCAGTAACACGAGATGAGCGCTGCAACCCCAGAGTCGGACACGACTTTACCTAATGGTCAGGGGGCCCTTTACCTAAAAATATATTTATTCACCCAGGTATTTGGAGTTTAACCCTCAGCATATTTTTTAGTGGAAGGGGAATGAATTGGATTTGCTCTTTTATGCATACAGTATTATTGAGAGTGTTTTAGATCTGTTTTTAATCTTTGCTTTTCTGTAAGTCACTTTCAGTTTTCAGGCTTTTTTTAAAGTGGCTAACAAATATAATAATAATAAATTTGATCTAGCATGCTTCTGTGTCTTTTCTTTACTCTTCTCTCCCCACCCCCACCCCAAATGCTGCTGCTAGCACCAGTTCCACTTGCCATATTTGATTATGTGTGATGCTCTAAGCCAGGGAAGATGAAAGTTTTTGAACCTGAGGGCTACATTTCCTCATGGACAATCTACCAGAGACCACATTTCAGTGGTGGGTAGGGCCATTGGGAAAAACAGGCAGAGGAATGGATGGGACTGCAGTTCAGCCATAGGAATGTCAAATACACACACACACACACACACACACACACCCCATCTAGGCAGGCAAGAATTCAAGGGCACATTCCAAAAAGGCAAAATAATATTATTTTCCCAACTGGCATACAGAGTGCAGTGTGAAGTATGAACAAGAAAACACTGTCGATGAGAGTATTGCTACATTTGCATCCTATCTGTAAAGGTGGAGAATTGGAAAATGCAAAGCACAATTTCTATAAAGGTACTATGTATTGGTGCATAATCCTAAGAAGTTGTGGTTTTCCACCACCAACCGGCACTGGAGGAGATGTATTTGCAGTATGCAGAACATTTTCTTGCATTTTGCTTTGTCTTAAAAACAGCCCAATACTATAAAATTTGCTTGGTTCCTCTCAAACCATTAAGTTTACTTTGCCCCTCCTCCACCCTATAAAGCTTTTGCCTTCAGGAATGTAAGCTTTGGCAACCAACAGAATTAATAGAGCTTTCCTTCTAAGTGCTGCAAATTGTGTGTGTGTGAAAGTGGTGAATTGGATCATAATGACTTGGAGTGTACATTTCAGCACATTAATGCCTGAATGGATTTAAAAATCAACTAACAGTAACTTTATTCCTTCAGCAAATTCAGGTTTTGTTGTTGTTTTTTAAAAAAAAATACTGAAAGTCTTCCCAAGAGTCTGCACATTCTGTATCCCCTTTAGGTATCTCACAAGGTCACTTAAAGTCAGTAGTCTGGAAAGAGAGTGAGTAACTTCAATAGCAAAGCAATGACATTCCTGAGATAGCAGTTGGAAGACACCCTTTTGAAAGGTCTTTCCATTTTCTGTCAGCAAAAAAAAATCTTCATTATAAAAGGCCACTTCCTTTTGTGAGGTACATAACTCATTGAGGTGGATCTTCTATTACAATCCAGGTTTATCTTGAATCAGTCTATTAATGGAGGACAGTTCCCTTGGTGAACAAGATGTATAAAAGTTGTGAGGAATAATTGAGATATAAGGAAACACACACTTGCAATTTGTGATAGCCACAGCTTGAGTAGGGATTTTTTTTTAAAAAGGCTGTGCTCGGGTCTTGCATTTTACAGGTAGTTTCTCTCTCCATAAGACACAGGTTGAAAGATTAATAGGAAGAATTGAATGGATTTAGAATTTCAGAAAAGTACAGTTTAGTCCCGTGTGTGTGTCCTGCAGAAGAATGATGATTGATAATTTTCTTGCTGAATTTTTTTGCACCTTTTGTCTAGCTGATTGATTTTACAGCTTTTGTAGTGTCAGCACCACATTTAAGGTTCTGTAAATTCCCCCAGCCTCTTGCCAGAGACAGGTTCTCCACACTTTCAGCAGAAGCTTTCTGGGAGATCCAACTTGTGGGAAGGGTGGTTTCTTTTACTTCTTAGAATCATAGAATTGTATACGAATTGGAAGAGACCATGAGGGGCATCAAATACAACCCCCTGAAATGCAGGAATATTCCTCCCAACGTGGGGATTGAACCCACAACCCTAAGATTAAGAGTTTCAGGCTCTACCGGCTGAGCTATCCCTGGAATGTCCAGCATACTGCTGCCTTCTGTAAATTCCTATGGAGAACTTGACCCTTCTTTCAAAGAAAGAAGAGAAAGAAGCCACATCTCCTTTATATGCACGTGCACACAGAGTTTTCAATGGACTAAAGGATTGTGGGCTTTTGCAAGAAGCAACAGAAGAAGCTCAGTGGGTAATGTGGGGGTGGAAAAGAGGAATAGTTTATCTCTCTCTCCTCCTTGCAAAAACCCAGCATGCAGCAAAGAAAAACATTGTTTCGCTTTCTCAAGAAGAACATTTGCAGAAATTTCCAGAATTACTTTTGTGCTGCTGCCACCACTCAGAAAAGCCCACTCGAGAGTTCTCAAATGTGAAATAGCTGATCATCTAACTTAATCCTCAGAGAACAGCCTCCGTACTTGAGGATTGGAACGTAGTAGCCAAAATTGTGGACCCCAGATCCTAGCATTCTTCAGGTGAAACCTGGGTGCACTTGTAGGTCTGAGGAGCTAAGCTCTTGAAAAGTATTTAAACACGAGAATACTTCATGCATTCTGATTAGGAGTTAAGTCAACATGGGGGGGCAGTAGGGAAGAGTGCAATAACTCCACCACATCCTCTAACTCACAGAAGGTAGCAGGGCCTTCTGTACTTGTGGAGGCTCCCCATACATTTTAGAACTTGGATTTCCCAGGATTTTGAAATGCACGCGGAGCCTCCATAAGTACCAAAGGTTTCCCATTGCAGATAATCTCCCTCTACGAGTCTTGTCCCCACTTCCCTCCCCCATGTGTTTACTTCACTCCTAATTATAATACACGAGGGGGAGTAGTGAGTATGAGGAAGGTATGTTTGTCATTTAAGAGCCATAACCGTTCATTCTATAATTTAATCTCTGACTCCTCTTTGCTTACTTGTCCCTAGGCTATTAGGAATCAGTTTTAAGTTCTAGAGTACATCTTTTTATTGTCCCTCGGTTCCATTTTTCAGTTTTTAAACAGCGGCTCCTTGGCACTGCAGGAACAACCCTGCCGCAGTCTTGTCTTTCTCGGCTCATATACTCAGTAAGCATTCAGCACTCACATGGGGCAGAGGCTGCAGTATATATATCCCTATGGTAACATTGTAAACATGTATGGGGAGGGAACAGAAATTTAAAAAACAAAGCAGATGTGGAGGCATCTTGCTATGCTTGCTTTATCTCTGTATCACTGACTTGGGGTGAACTATAGGAGGGAAGCACAATCCAGAAATCCCTCTTGTTTTTTGTGGAAATAGTCCTGCAAACCAGGGCCCAGAAAATGAAAGAGAATTCAGTTACTTTTTTCTTTTTTCTTTTTTTTTTATTATTATTATTTTTTATTTCACAGACAAACAAAGATTTATCATAACAAAAAAAATATGCATCACATAAATTACCGAGTCATTACATCTTATTACAACTTATTTCCAATTCGATCCCTCCCCCCTCCCTCCATTCTTTCCTCCCCTCCCCTCCCCTCTGCTTCACAGTTTACCTTACATGTTGTCCTTAATGTCTGTTAATCTATCCGCACGTCCTTTTATCTATCCAATTTTCTTTTACAACTTGTTCGTTTGGATCTTTACCATTCTGCCAAGAGGTTGGCTCTCTTAACATATAATTTAAAATAATTTTTAAGCGTTTCCCAATTCTTTTCTATCTCCAATTTACCTTTCCCTTGTAATTCTTCATATTTTACTGCCCAATTATAGTAAGTCAATAGTTTTAATTGCCATTCCTCTTTTTCCGGTACTCTTTGAGTCTTCCAGTTTTGCGCTACCAACAATCTCGCCGAGACCGTGGCATATAGTAATAGGTGTCTATCTTTAGCCTGTATTTTATTTTCCATCATTCCTAAAAGAAATAACTCCACACTTTTTCTAAAAGAATATTTAACCATTTTCTTTATCTCCTTATATATCATTTCCCAAAACACTTTAATTTCTTTACAAGACCACCACATGTGCATGAATGTACCTATTTCTTTTTTACATCGCCAGCATTTGTTGTTTTCGTTCTTGTAAATTTTTGCCAGTTTGACCGGTGTGAGGTACCATCTGTATTGCATCTTCAATAAATTTTCCTTGATTTTTCTAACAGCTAGGTTTACAGTATTGTTTCCAAGCTATGTCTAGCGCTGGTTTGAGTTTCTCTTACGTTTAGTGGGTAATGCATGGCAGCTCAGTATATCTCTCTAACAATTTTTTCTTCAGTCTTTTCTTCACAAAGCATTTAATTTGCACCCGTCTGGCCATTTACATAATTTGAAGCCTACGAAACATATTTGTTGAATTAGAGGAATTACATGGCCCATATAGTCTTTATGTATAAAATAAATTCATGTGTACATCCTCAAAGCTTCCTGTCTCTTTACGATGGAAAGCTCAGCTAGACCAGAGTTGTCAAGGTCTGGACAGAGGAGGAGGAAGAGTGGTGGAGACTGCCTCCCCAGCCTGACTCTTCCAGGGAGGGGAAAGAGGAAGACAATATAGATTTACAACAGTGGTTTGTGGGAGGTCACAGCTCAGAGGCAGATGAGGGGAAAAGTTGGGAAATAATGGGAGAGGGGGAGCAGGCAGAGCTGGAGCAGCAGCTGGCTGATACGTTGTCACTAGAAAGCATTGCAGACCCACCATCTCCCAGAACCTGGCGAGCCTTAAAAGTAGGAGAGCAAAGAGCTTAAAGACAGAGGGCGCTTAGCCGGCATCCATAGAGGAGATGATGATGAATGAATGAATGAATGATGAATGAGGAAGTGGGAGAGAAGGAGGGTGGAGAATCACTCAGGAAAATGCCATTATCCAAGAGGCTGGGTTCTATAGACTCTGTAAAGTCTGAAATAAAAAAGGACTGTAAAAAATTTTCCCTTGTCTTTATGCTGATAGCACCCTGACAAGAGTTTGGAGATGTAGTGCCTCAGGATTCCACCAGAGTGCTGAACTGCAGCCTCCTTCTGATTGGCTGTGGGTACATCTAACCTAAGGTTACCAGATTTTTTTCAATGAATCCCGGGACACTTTTCAACTTCAATGGATTTTGTATGGGGACTGATTTGTAAATCCGGGGACTGTCCCTGGGAAACGGGGACATCTGGTAACTTTAATCTAGCCAGAGGTGGGTAGAGTCAGCACTTTGGAAGGGAAGAGAGAAAGCATTAGAGAGAGGGGAGAGTTGATGTTCTTGGTGTTCAGCTGGGTAAGAGCATAGCTCCCTGAAAATGTGTGCGTGTGTAAAATTTTGTGTGTAAAATCCACTCTGAGGAAAATATCTGTAGCCAGAGAAGGAAGTCTCTGAGCTTAGTTTGAAAGTCAGTGGTTAGTGTCTTTTAAGAGTATTCAGACAAGAGAAGTAGAAGTGTGGGGGAACACTCAACTTGGGTCTCATTTTAGTCAGAAGGGGAGTGATATTCTGGAAAGAGACGAATCCCCAACTAGTTAGGGGGGGTGGTGATTCCCTGGGTCTGTTATACTGCTAGAGGAGCCTCAGAAGTGTGATTTATTGAAGGTTGGGAAGCTGACAGAAGGCACCACCTTGTTTCAAAGCCAAAATATTAAGCTGTAACACCTTTACAATTAAGGAACTGAAGTTAAATAACTGAAAAGAAGCTGTGCGATTACCACCTTGTTTAGAAGCCTGTTACATCCACTAGATTTCTATCAACTGACATCTTTTGTTTTACTAATTTTGTTCTGTAAAATAAAGCTCCCCCTCCCCTGCTTAACTTACCTAAGTCGCCCAAGTACAGTACCAGAGTTTTCTTTAGAAAAAGCAAAAATTAAGCAGTAGTTAAGAGGGGGTTTGCCTCAATCTTACTGTATGGTTGACATTTTTTAAAATAGATCTTTAAAATAGATTTTCAGAGAACATACAGATATATCTCCCCTCTATAATAAGCATCCCCCTCCCCTCCTCCCTTCCCTAAAATACAAAGTTAATGGGAAAACATTATTCCAAAATTGTAAACCTGAGTCGGGCACATGCCACTGTAGTTGGTGTTCTGTTGAATATGTGATGAGGCAATACCATGTCTCTATAAAATACAGTGGTACCTCGTTCTGGAGGTCTGTTCTTAACCTGAAACTGTTCTTAACCTGAAGCACCACTTTAGCTAATGGGACCTCCCGCTGCCGCTGCACCGCCAGAGCATGATTTCTGTTCTTATCCTGAAGCAAAGTTCTTAACCTGGGTTAGCGGAGTATGTAACCTGAAGCGTATGTAACCCGAGGTACCACCGTAATACCAAGAAATTCAGTTTTTATACAAGCTCTGTGCACCTTTATGGCAAACCGGTTTGCTATAACCATTGTTTGGAACCTAAGTAATAGTTTAGGTTTGCAAGTATACAGGAACTATTTTAATTTTCTTCTCCTCAGCTCTCCTGTTGATAGTTGCAGTGGCCTCGGGAACCATAACTATGGTTTTTTCCTAGCCATGGTTTGAAGTGATGTTTGAACTGAGCAATGGAATACATAGCTGGAATATTGCCATTAGATATGCATGCTTCAGTTCTTTCAAATGATGTAGACGACTATGATGCACCTTGACAAACTGTAGCACAGAATTAGTTCTTTCACAGAAGATCCCTGGCTTTGAATACAAACATTCTTTGGGATTTTAGTATCTGCTTAATAATGTGTTGCTGTTATCTATATCACTGCAACATTTTTGAGTGCATTCAGATCAGGGAGAAGAAAATGTTGTATAGTGGGATGAGAGGAAAAATGGGAATTAAACCTAATAAAGCAGTCGTAAGAGGCATCATTCATTGCTTACACACGAGCTGATCATATATCATGTCAGGATCAAGGTGAGAGAGGCGGTTTTATGACATTTTAAAGGATTGTTTCATGAGAAAGCTGCTTCCCTCTGCTAGAGGTGTGGTTTTGTACCAATCAATCAGTAATCCCTGATGAGAGTTGAGCTGCTGGACTTATTCTAAATATTGTATGCATTTCATTTAAAGGAGGTGATATACAGACCAGAGTTTCCTTATCTCTCAAATTAAAGGCTTGGGAATGGACTTTGTATGGGAGGGTGTTCCCTGTAGTTGTTGGTGTCTAGTATGCAGTGCTGATGATGGGAAGGTTCAGATACCCAAGGGGACAAATGCTTTCTAGCCTAACTCCACAGTTGCTTAACAAGACTTTCTTCAGGAATTGTGCCAGGGAAAAAGTATAGTCTGCTGGGCAATAACCACTTTGAAAAGACAATCTCTACAGGAATAAATACTGTCTTTGAAGAGGACCTCGGCATCACAGATACCCTGTCTTTCTCACAGTACTCTTCCTCAAACTGGCCTTGCTGCATTTTGTGAATCCTACAAAATGTAATTGCAGCCTTTATCCTATCAAACAGAGCAGGTGGAACCAGGCAAGGTTTTTTTTTTTTTTAAGAGGAGTATGTTTTAGGTCAGGGGTCAGCAAACTTTTTCAGCAGGGGCTGGCCCCTGTCCCTCAGACCTTGTGGGGGGCTGGACTATATTTTTTTTTTGGGGGGGGGGGAATGAACGAATTCCTATGTCCCACAAATAACCCAGAGATGCATTTTAGATAAAAGGACACATTCTACTCATGTAAAAACACGCTGATTCCCGGACTGTCCGCAGGCCGGATTTAGAAGGCGATTAGGCCGCATCTGGCTCCTGGGCCTTAGTTTGGGGACCCCTGTTTTAGGTGTCTCTTTTTATATAAAAAATATTGTTTTAAATGTTCATTCCATTATTTCTGATTTCTATTAACACTGTGCCACACTTGCTTGCTTATATCTTATTGCCTTCTCAGAGTTGGTTACAGGGAAAACAGAAACTCTTTGTTATGACTGGCTCCTAGTCCATTTCTGAGCACAGTTCAAAGTGCTGGTTATGACTTCCCAAGCCCTATAATGGCTTGGGTCCAGGCCATGTGAAGGATTGTATATGAGCTTGGCCAGGCTTCAGTTCTTATGGGGAAGCCTTTATTTCAGTCCTGTCACCATCATAGGCACATTTGGTGAGGACACAAAAGAGGGTCTTCTTGGTGGCTGCTCTTCCACAGGAGGCTAGGCTAGCTCCCTCTCTGTTTTCTTTTCACTGACAAATAGTTTTTTGTTCCGACAAGCCTTTGATCACTAGTTGGCTGTTTTGGCAGGATCTTTTTGGGGTGGGCACTGTACAGTGTGTGCATTTGTGTGCTTTTAAATGGATGTAAGCGTTTTCAGTGGTGCTCCCCCCATCACCTTTCATCCGAGGGTCACATGGCAGTTTACAATATAAAAACAGAAAATACAAAGCATAGTAACAAACAAAACAATAACCCCTCCCCAAGTTTAAAAGGTCATATATTGTTTAATTAGCCAAAGGAATAGGAGAATAATTTTAATAGGGTTGTATTTAATTATGTGTGTGTGTGTACATTTTTCGGCGGTTCGAAACCCTGCGATGGGGTGAGCTCTCGTTGCTTGGTCCCAGCTCCTGCCCACCTAGCTGTTTGAAAGCACATCAAAGTGCATGTAGATAAATAGGTACGGCTCCAGCGGGAAGGTAAACGGTGTTTCCGTGCCCTGCTCTGGTTCACCAGAAGCGGCTTTGTCATGCTGGCCACATGACCCAGAAGCTGTACGCCGGCTCCCTCAGCCAGTAACGCAAGATGAGTGCCGCAACCCCAGAGTCAGACACGACTGGACCCAATGGTCAGGGGTCCCTTTACCTTTACTTTATGTATATTTTTATTTATATATAAAAGTGTGTGTGTGTGTGTGTGTGTGTGTGTGTGTGTGTAGGTGGTTTCCTTAAGATACTTGCACCCAATTTGCTGGAGTAGTAGCTGAGCTTTTTCAACCTTGAGGAGCTATGTAGCATGGCCCCAGACATGTGTTCTCAGCAACCTTCCATACTCTTGCTTTTAAAATGGATAAACAAAGAAGGAGAAAGGTGAATTTTGACTCCTCTTTCTGCCTTGACATAGTGCCCTCAGGAATTGGGAAACAGTGAGTGGAACTTCCAAGTTGCCTGCTTGAAAACTTCAATCTGCCTCCTCTCCTGCTCTGCCAAGCAGGGAGTCAGTAGCATAACCCGAATGGTCTATGCAGTGTAAGGGGCCACCAGTCCTTGAGTGTGCCCAGAAACTAGTGTAGCTGAGAAATCCCACTAAGTGGTTCATTCAAAAGGAATATAGAAAATGATTTAAGAGGGCGAAACAGTTGAGTATGTATACATTGGGGTAGTCAACCTTTTTATACCTACCGCCCACTAATGCATCTTTCTTGATGGTAAAATTTCCTTACCACCCACCAGTGCTCGATGGAAGGTAGCTTCTGGCATGATGAGGGGACAAAGGGGTCAAAACAATGTTAGCCACAGTCCTGTTTTAATGGCTCTTGATCAAGGGTTTTGATTGGCAGGAGGCTCTGTCGAGCCATTCAGATGAGTAAAACCTGATAACCAGCAAAATGATGAGGAGCTAAAAAATGAAATGAGCAAGGTGGCAATGGCCAATTCCTTCCTGATTTGCCCCCTGTGAGATGACAAGCCTGTGTATACTTGGACATGACTGAGGACTAGAGGTGCTGGACAGTCCTAAAGTGACAGACATTGGTAGGACAGAGCTGCACCATAGGCTTCATGTTGTTTTTCAGACTGGGGCAAGTTAATACATGTGGCCTTTCCTTTTACGCAAATAACCCTATTCAACTTCTAATTTAGCTCTTCTATCAGCTACTCAAGTGTAGTGATAATAATAATAATAATAATAATAATAATAATAATAATAATAATAATAATAATAATAATAATAATAATAAATTTATTTCTACCCTGCCTATCTGGCTGGGTTTCCCCAGCCACTCTTCAATTTAGAGATGCACATGAGGAATAGCTGCTGTCCTGTGAAGAGATTTCTTATTTTCTGCCTGAATTGCCAAACTCTGCATTTCTCTTTCATAGCATACCTCTTCTTTCACTTCCATTTTTGGTGAGATTATTTATTGTTTCTGAGTTTGTGGAGGAGGTGCTTGATATTTCTCCAATCCAGCCTTAGAATAATTTGCCATTTTATCAAAAAGAAGCCAGAATTTGTGCATATTTGTTTATTCATTTTATTTTGTCGCTTCATAGTAAATAGAATCCAGTACCCTGTCAGTTATCAGAAATTATGTCCTTAATACAGCTATTCAGAAGAGTTAGCCATGACGGATGATAGAATTTTAGTGTTTAGAATTTTGCATTTTCTGTAATCCTGAAAGTCAGAAGCAGAATGGCTCCTGCTTGACATTTCAAATATTTTTGGAACATAACACACTTAAAACCAATCCATATTTTACTACTACTACTACTACTAAAAAAAAAAAAAAAAGGTACAAGAAATACTCAAGTTAAGTGGCAAGATACCAATATGATATAGCTGACTACTGCACACACATTTAAATGGACAAGTGGGTGGCTTAATCTTTTCTTCTTTGCTGGGAATCCTGTCTTTTAACTATGACTGTAGAACGCACTATTGGTGGTGCTAGATGCATGCTTTGTCTTTTAAGCTTCAGTGCTTTTTATTCCAAAGCTCAAAGTATAAGGTATGAATTGACTTGCAGATCCAGGAGTCAGATGATGCCCCAGAGAGTAAGAGGATGCAGAGGTTGAAACAGGAAGATAATTTGACATATGGGGTAGGAAGCCAATTTAAGTACCGTATTTTCCGGCGTATAGGACAACTGGGCGTATAAGATGACCCCCAACTTTCCCAGTTAAAATACAGAGTTTGAGATACACTCGACCGCAGATTCTCCACCCGGCGTATAAGTCGACCCCCGACTTTTGAGAAGATTTTCCTGAATTAAAAAGTAGTCTTATACGCCAGAAATATACAGTAATAAGGATATTGATGTTGCATCTAAATGTGCAGGATTCACACATGGTTGGCAACATTTTCTGTTGATTTTATTTTATTTTTATTTCCCCCCTGTCCTATCCCAAGGGCACAATGCAAGTAAAAACAACTTCATATTTACCAGAAGGATTTCTATCCTCATGTACTTGCAATTGTAGCTGTGAAGGTTGGCTATGAAGGGAGAGAAATTATTCAAATGCTATCTTTATGTTATATTAGATTTACTGGTAATTGTCAGAATTTTCTGACACATCCCACTGGTCTCCTAAAATGTTAAAGAGTTTGGGGAAAAATTATGATAGTCATTGGGTTTCTGAGATATACCAACCACATAACTATAAAATCAAAGGTGAGAGAGATCCTCTAGCTCTTCATTCACAGTTTATGTGGCTTCAGTGCTTCTTTTGAGAGCAGCCTGGAAGCAACCCATATTCTCATCCAGCCTGTCTCTTTTGCTCATTGAAGAGACATTCAGTAAAGGGGAACATGGAACTGGTAGTGATCCCTCTGGTTCATGTATAGCATTTTTACATTTCCTCCCTCATCTTTTAAATCCTGGGTATGCTGATTGTGAAAGTTGTGCAGTGGGAAACTTCTACCAGCAAATATATAAAAGGATGTCATATAGAGGAGGGAGAAAGGTTGTTTTCTGCTGCTCCAGAGAAGCGGACACAGAGCAATGGATTCAAACTACAAGAAAGAAGATTCCACCTAAACATTAGGAAGAACTTCCTGACAGTGAGAGCTGTTCGACAGTGGAATTTGCTACCAAGGAGTGTGGTGGAGTCTCCTTCTTTGGAGGTCTTTAAGTGGAGGCTTGACAGCCATCTGTCAGGAATGCTTTGATGGTGTTTCCTGCTTGGCAGGGGGTTGGACTGGATGGCCCTTGTGGTCTCTTCCAACTCTATGATTCTATGATTCTATTTTGGGTGCTGCCCTCAGTATTGGACTGGGAAAAGTATTTTCTTTTGATAATGGAAGATCTCAGCTACATAAATAGCATTTAAAAAAATGTATCCAGTTTCAAAATAGAATGACAATTACTCAGAAAGATAAAACTTTAAACCCTCCCATTTAAGCAATTTCAGACATTGCATGTGGATAGTCTTTCCTTGTATGCAGCAAGGAGTACGTGATTTCCTTAGTATGAGTAATGCAGATCCAATAAATAAGCAATCCAGGTATCCATTATTAGTTTTCTAACATGATAAATGCAGTGATATAGAACAAGGTACATTCTCATTTGGGTAGGAAAAGTGCTTTTAAAATATGTTTAGATTTGCTTGGGGTCTGACTCCTTTTATCTTTCTTTGGTTTGCAGGAATAAGTCTGCATCATTGACGCTGAATGTATTGACTGCTTGCCTTGGAGTAAAGGTGACTTTCTCCACTTTGGAATATGGTGCCTAACTTCAGCATCCCTGGTTTTTTTGTGCCAGCAGTAGTTCTGTGCTGCTTGATGTCATCAACGGAGGCGGATAGTAAGTAGCACTCAGATGGGAATTTTTTATGGCTGAGTAAATTTTCAGCAGATTTTATCTATCAAAAGTTGAACCAGAACTGAATGAAGCACATTTATATGTGACAGTGAAAGGGAAGGGCTGCGGGTCATTCAGTGTCAATTTGTTTCCAAAAATGTGTGATGCTTGCAAACAAGTCACAAAATGACTGCAGTATATTGAATCCGTTCATTGCTTTCCATTACCAAATTTTAGGTCCTTTTGGATGAAAAGGAAAGGCAATACTTAATTTCTTACAAGACCTAAGATCCCTACTTTTGTTTGAAAGCACCCACCCACCTTTTTTAATCATTCTTTTTTCCATTTTCTTTGTCTTATGCCCTGTGGTATTGACTAGAACATTAAAGAAGTCTTCCATGTGTTATCTGTGATGTTATATAGTTCTGACATAATTCTTTTTAGCTATCTTATTCACAAGTTAATGAGTCATTTTGGTCCCTACTTACATGGAGAATTTTCTTGGCCCTTTCTACATCTCTGTGTTGTTTACACTTACAACCCATCAATTTAAGTTGAAGGGGAAGAGCTAAATGCTTATTGTTGAAAGTAGGCTTACTACAATGAATTTCTATGAAGGCATTTTCATTTCCTGCTATTTTCCTATTTAATCTTCAAAATCTTGTGTGTGTCCCCACCTTTTGGATGACAATTATATACTGCACAAATGTATTCAGTGAATGGGTCACAAGCTAATTCAGAACCCAAAATATGTAAGTAAACTCATTGTAGCTGCTGGGAAATATATGCTGAGGCAGCACCTGTTGTTAAGGGCTATCCGTCTCTGCTGCAATCTGTTGTTATTGCCACAGAATTGTAAATAGTAGGACTGGAGTAAAATAGGGAGAGTCCTTTTTATGCAATCTTTTTTTCGATTGAAAAGTGTTCCCCTTGGTGAAGGTGCTCGTTTCAGTGCATTCAGAGTGAGAACAGGAAGTACCGTAATAGTCATTATTCATTGTACTGGCCTCATTCTGAATTGGCTGTGTGCCGTTGTGATGCCATCTACCTCATCCAGTTGTCTTTAAGATTAAAAAAGTGGAGAATCAGCTACTGAGGACAGCAAAGCAGGTACAAAAACACAAGCATATTTTTTGTTTGTTTGCGAAAGTGGTGGTGCACTTCCAATCGGAAAATACGTTTAATGGGGATAGGAGGTGTGGGTGGGTGTCCGGTACAGTATAGTGCTTCAAGGATGGGATTAGTAAATGTTTATTTATATGCTTATACACTGCCTCATCTGCACACAAAGCTTGTTACACAAAACATCATGCTAAAGCCATCTGAATAGCACTTGCTTCCTCCTCCTGCTCCCCCAGTATTAATCATGTGGTCTCTTCCTTCTAGAGAGAGAAATCCCTTGTGATTTTTCTCATTCCCGCCTAGGAGATTTTAAGTACATGCTGGAGACTTGCTGCCTGAAGGGGAGTGTGGGAAAAGACAGATGGGTGGGAGTGAGGGGGCTCCTCCCCTCCCCACCTCCAAAGGCCAGTTGCCACTGCTGTTGTCTTCTGCATGGTTTAACTTTTTGCCAGTAATTAGCACTGCTGCAAATTGATGGATTCATATTCTTTCTCACAGAGTTACAGGTACAGGTATTTTATTTTATTTACGGTATTTATTCCAGTTCTTAAATTCTCCTTGAGCTGGAATAACGTGCTTATCTAATTTTATACCATTCTGAAGAAGTGTGCATGCACACAAAAGCTCATACCAAGAACAAACTTAGTTGGTCTCTAAGGTGCTACTGGAAGGAATTTATTTTTAATTTTTAATTTTGTTTTATACCATTCTGTTAAGCAGAACCAGAAATGAAGCAATGAATAATCCGTGCTTCATCCATTTCAGTGTAGCGGCCACAGTATGTGATTATAGCAACTTTCTGTTCTCTGAAGCAGTAGCAGTAGTACTCCAAAAGCTTTGTAGTGTGGATTAATTGAGGATCACACGAGGAAACCTTTGGAGACCAATACTTCCTCACAAAGCCTCACAATGGCGTAATATGTCCTCCTTCCTTAGAGTTATCTTATGAAGGGCGGCTGTTCACTGGTAACAGATTTGCTTGGCAGTGATACATCTCTGCATGGGGGGCGGGGGGGGGAACATTTTTTTGTATTACTTGGGATACAACAGTTAATTTTACTTCAAAAAACACAGATAAGCACCACAGCACACTCTCATGCTCTATTTTCTGTGCAATAATGTACATGGTTTTTATCGTACAACAATTATTTCCATGTAGGGAAAAGATCACGTGTTGAGTAGCCCTGAGAAAACAGAAATCTAAGGCCTCTTCTCTCTTCCTTGCACAGAATTACTTCCTGAGTGGGAAGGCAGTTTTTGTGTCACTGCAGCCTGGATGACCTTGAGGCACACAGATTAACATAGGCTTTGTTGCATGTGATAGGTGGCTTGGTCTTGATGTGTGACTCTAAATTCCAATTTTTCCCTTATCCGTCCTCTCTGCTGCTCTTGATAACAAGGCGATACTGTTCAGAGCAAATTGGTCTGAATCACTGCATTAGGGGGACAGAATGGAAGTGCATCAGCTGCAATTGGCAGCACTGCTGAACATTGGCAATTTCATTTTTCCTTGCTGTCTGTGTGACAGGCAGGAATCAGAGCAATCAAATGCCCAGTTAAGTGCTGACGCTACCTGGAGATGGAAATTGCGTGTTTTACAGAAAAGACAAATCCTCTAAAACACCATGCAGTTGTGGCTGTCTGTTTTCTGCAGAAACAGAATATGTTGGCGAATAACAATGCAAAACGGTTGTTCAGAAAAAACGAAGTCTAGAAAAGGACTCATTCTAGTTATTTGTTTATTTATTTAATTTGGAGGCAGGCATTTGCCTTGTTTATGTGAAGATATAATTTGCATACGCATGGCTCAGCCTACCTAATTTGCGCACAGGCATTCCCCTCTGCTTCTCTGAAATCACTGAGAAGTACTATAGGAGTGTCAAGGGCAATTAATATCTGCCAAGTGTTTTGAATGCCTCTGTTGTAAGGTGATAGTACAGAATACAGCTATAAATGACCCAGGTCCCTGGGCTTTGTGCGAGAATTATGCCTAGAAATGAAGCATAATTGATAATTCAGCAGGGTGTACATGGATCACTTGCGCTGTGTGTATCTGAAAGCAGAGTTCCGCAAAAGCCCATAACCTAGGGTCTCCCACTCTCAAAATCTGTTTTGTTGTCACTGCAGCAGATTTTACTGCTGCTGCTCTAGCTTCTTGATAATTAGGCAGCTGTGCACATAGTGAGACATTTCAGGGTGAAATAAAACAGATTGTTGGAGTGTCATTTAGTGGGACTGGCATAAGGAACAAATATGGACTCTGAGAATTAAGTTTTCAGGATAGTCTTGAAGTATATGTATGTGACTCAGATATTTCAAAATGGAGGGGAGTTTGTGGATTACCTTGTTGTAAAACAACAACAACAACAACAACAACAACAACAACAACAACAACAACAACAACAACATCAACAACAACCCATAACCACTAGGATTAGCCAGATTGCTCAGATATATTTGTTGAGATGGCATAAACATTGTTCGTCAAAATAGAGGGTGACACCTTTAGTGGTATATGTCTGATATGTGTTTAAAATATATATACACATGCTAATTTGATAGAACACTTCCAAATTTTCCTTTGCAGAGTATAGATTTTAAAAAAATAAAATCAAATTTCCTCTGATCTGACTGTTTCTGTCAGGGTGACCCTAATTCCATTACAGCATTTTGGAAGCAATTCAGGATGATTGTTCTATACTTTCTCCCTCAGCTTCTTCGTGTTTGTCTTTTATGTGCCCTCTCTGCTTCCCCTTCTGTCAGCTCTTGACTGTGCAAGGGAAAATAGCTTTGCAGATTTCATTTAATGTTCATTTCAATTGTCAAGGAAAAGATGCTCTTTCCAGGCTTTTGGAATATATTGCTTACTAAAACTCCAAACACTGCAAATCTTTTTCTGAAAACCAGGAAATGAAAATCAATTCTTTCAGCAGAGGCCATTGAGGCTGTTGTGCCTTTCCCTCCTCTTTATTAGGCTTTGTGTCTGAGGTTCTGGGCAAGGCTTCCATTAGCTGGGGGCAGGTCTGGGTGACCCACCAGAGTTTCAGATAATCTCAAACAGAGTTTCAAATCCTTTGAAGAAGAAGAAAGCCACATCAGAAATGACCTGGCGTGATGGAGGAACAAAAGTGAAGCTTATATAAATGGAGGTGTGAACCAACATAGGATATGCTCAATTACCTGCACTTGACTTCTTGACATTTGGGAGGAACTGCATTTCTTTGGAGAAAGAGCATGGATGGGGCCTCATGAAAGAGAGCAGTTCCGTCACTGCAGAATCTGGGGCTTATATGAATATCAATTGTATGTTTTCTTCTGATCTTGTTAATAATGGTTTGCAGAACATACAGCACATGTGCACTTTTTAATTTCAAAAAATTGAAAACCCATAACAAATGGCAACATTTTGGGGATGTGGGTTGGAGGAATAGCGTCTCTTATTAGTGGGACACGGCTGTCTCTCTTACAGTTGCTGGAGCTTATGTGGCCCCTGCTTAAGGAGAGTAGACTTGCATCATAGGTGCCTGGCATCCCTCCATGGGGACTTAGTAAGTTTCAGATAGTTTAATAGTTTTAGGGGTCTTACACTGACAAATGGGCAAGGCATGCCATCCCTTTCTAATACTATTTCATTTTTGTTTTGTTACATTTATATCCTGCTCTTCTTCCAAAGGAACACTGGGTGCCAAGTGTCAGGCCTTAGAGTGGCCTCCCAGTTATAGTCTACTGTGTTTCTTACTCACTGCCAACCCAGCAGTTCAAAAGCATACCAGTGTGAGCAGATAAATAGGTACCATTGCAATATATAGATATAGATAAAATATAAAATAAAATACATCATAGAGCATGCTGAAAGAGGACTTTATAAATATATATGGCTTAACGCAAGTAGAGCCAGATGCTAGAGGATGCCGAAATACATTTGGTATCTACCAAGTATGAATCTAACCCTAATGGGGTCAGAAGTCATAGTTAGTATCCAAATCCCTTTACGCACAGATGATCACAACAGTCTTACTGGGGTCATTTAACCTGCTAACCTTTTCCCAAAGTAAAAATGTGGGTGTTCTTGGTTCTGTCATATGCACTAGTTGCTCAAGGTTTAATGAGACCTTGAGAATGAAGATGCATCAATCTTGACTGATAGTTTATTGTTATCTTCCATTACTATTTATACATAGCATTATCAGGATACATGACACCTCACAGAATAACAGAAACAAAAGACTGGGTCCTGACCTCTGGATCTTAACATTTGAACTTAGTGGTGGAGGGCAGTAAGGAGAGGCACAAAGCTAATGAAGGTCTGACATCAAGCAGATGCAGTTACTTTGGGTTTAATGTGCGTTTTTATTCCTTTCCTTTAAAAAAAAATCCCATTACTTCTTACAACTGTTCCTGTGAAGATTGCAACCTGGGGTACTGTAATCACCGCTCTTGGTGTAGCTTCAGTCTGTGAGCAGCATTTACTTATGATATGTTAATATACGGTAATGAATCTGGAAAGAGGAGATGTCATCCTACAACATATGCATATAGACTATTGCCTCTAAATAATTATTCTTATCCTATTTCCTGTTACAGAAGGAAGCCCCACTTCAGCAGGCCTTATTATTTAGTAACTTCCAGAGTGGTAGCTGTGTTTTTCTGTTGCAGCAAAATGTAAACTTTCATGCACCACAGTCTGCAATGTGAAAGCTCTGAATTACAATACCTGTACATGAAGCGGTTCAGTGCTATTGCTTGAGGACTGAACTGAGACAAAGTATTTTTGGCACATAATGTGTGTTGATTAGCTTCCCAAGACCAGGATATTTAACAGCAACTGGTTTGTGAATGACTATGGATAATTATATAATTATCACTCTCTATATTTCCCCCTGTATTTCATTTCCCCCTCACTTCTTTGTTTACAATCCCCTTCCTACAAAGGCTGTGCATATGTACCTGCTTCTCAGGGTAACAATTAATGCAACTGCTGAAGTGGACTGTCGCCCACAAAAGCCTAAAAATAAGTTTGTTTGTTTTAAAAGTACTACAAGACTCCTTGTTCATACTGTTTAGTGACATGAAGGATATATGTTTTGTGCATCTCAATGATTGCGTTGGCTGGAGTCACATAACATCCAGAATTGATTTATTACGTGATTGTGAAAAACATTGTTGCTTGCATTGTTTTTAATATATTATGTTGGTGTTTACATTGCAAAACTACTGTCTGTTTTCCTGGATAAGCTTGTCTTGGGGATTTGCATGTGTTAATTACTGAGGTGCTTGTGCATCATATGAAAATCCTGCCTATTGTAATTAATATTTGCTCAGATATTCTTGATCTATCAGTATGGACAGGGAGATCAAAGAGAAGCCAATCTTCTATAAGCTTAGATTTACTAGATGTAAATTCATAAAGGATTGGGTGCGGGGATTGAGGAATGTCTCCACTAGGTCTATTTTACTCATTTTGCTTTCTGCTTTGTGGTTAGATTCCTATTTATTTATTAGTATTTCAGACTGCTATTCTAGTCTGTTTGTCTTAGAAAGGAAAATATGTATATTTTAAAAGCAGAATTTGAATAATCACATTCCTTAGAATCAGATCAACCAGACTGTTGCAGTTTGATCTAGATAGCAAGATAACTTTTCTTGCTTGTCTCTGTTTTCCCCCATATAGTGAAGATTATCCAAATGAAATCAGTGAATCCAATCCTGTTGCTGCTCAGAAGTATAAAGAACTGAGGCTCGGGGCCATAAGCTAAAGGGGTTAACCATACAGCAGCCAATCATATGAATCTATTGTAAGACAACACAGCATGGTGCTTAAAAGCAAATTTTGAGCTGGTGAAAAAGCACATAGTGGAATTTCTTGGAATCAGAGGTGTAGTGTTAAGACTACCTTGTATCCAAATAACCCTACTACTTAGGGTTTTTTTGTTTTTGTTCTTTAGCCAACTAAGGTAGCAAGTAGTTACAGTGTAATGGGCATGGCTGTGAGTTAAGTTAATAGAATATTGACATTGCTAATGCCCTGCTCAGTTCATAGCTCTTGCTGATGGAAACATAAACGTCTCCTCTTGAACCCACTTGGGGAAACTACAGTGTAAGGCTTTTGAACAAATTTAGAATGACTGCAATCTGTGTAATAAGAGCAAATATTAGGATTTTAAATGAATAACATCACTGGGGAAGCAGGCAGTATGGTATTTAAATAATATTCCATGGCTTTTAATGCCCTGGAAATATGCAAAAACAAGTTACAATTTAAAATGATGATGATGATGATGATGATACGTTGCAGCAAAAGGAGAAAATGCTGCTGGTGAAGAATTTGTGTATATAAAGCATTGCTGACATACTGAGTATCATACATAGCACCAGAGAGTCTAGTGTTCTTGCAATTTGATCCTTGAAAAGCCTTAAACGTTGTCACACCTTCCTTTTCATTTACCAATAATCTATAGTCAGCATTATCATACTTTACCCTGTCCCTCCCCCCCCCCATATTTATAGATGGCTTTTCGGTTCCAGATGGTATGTCAGAATTTGTGTTTTTTATTCTCAGTAAGTCTGTCTAATTAGGAGGGTGTGGACATTCTCACTCCATCGGAATTTGATTACAGCAGGGATTATGAGAGAAAGCGAGAGCTAGAGCAGTGGTTCTCAAAGGGTGTGGCAAGAGAGGATGGCAAGTGTAGTGAGAAGTTTCAAGGATAATCAAAGAAACATTTAATCATTTCAGTGTAATATGTTATATTCTAGTATTAAAATTAATTGCAGAATATGGATAGATATATTTTCAAAATCAAGCACTGCTAGGAGTTTGAGAACCACTGATCTAGGGTGTAAGGCAACCTGAAGTAAGATGCAGAAAATCCCATGCAAACCTGAGTCTGAGGCTGCAATTCTAAGCACACTTGTGACAAAAAATAAACCTACTAGCAGAACTGGAGCCTGGTATTTTGGTACCCAAGGCTAACAACCTGAAATGCACTCATAAGCCAACACCATATTTTATTATTTAAAAATGATCAACAGTTGTAATAAATTGGTAAAGCAATATATCATTTACCTATTTTCCCCAGTTGTGGTAAAATTACAATAGCAATTTGATCAGAAACCAGATAGATAGATAGATAGATAGATAGATAGATAGATAGATAGATAGATATGATATGATATAGATATAGCAATGTTTATCACACCAGTAGATAAATTGTAAATATAATGTAGGCTATTGAATAACATCGGCTGGTATGCAACTAATTCAAGGTTGTGTTTTGGTATGCTAGGCATGATAGTTTCGCTCTCTTCTGCTGCCCCAACTGAGCCAATTGTGGGGGAGGCAGGCAGGATAAAGTTCTGTTACCAGGCCTGGCCCAATATATTTTGGCACCTGAGGAAAACACCCAAAATGGCACCCCTCTCCACACTAGGAGAGAAGCAGTGAGTGAAGATCTGTGTCAGAAACAAGGGGGGAATAAATATGTACATCGGGATCTGCTGCCCCTGTGAATCCTAGTGCCTGTGGTGGGATGAGCCAACCCTGTCTGTCACAAGTGAGAGACCTTGCACAGAGCTTCCACTAATGACACTCATTAGTTGAATCCTATGCACTTTGTACATATTTACACACACACACACACACCATTAATCATGATTTAGGTGCCACCTTGAATCAGGCACCCAGGGCAAGAACTCTGTTTCCCCCACCCTAGTTCCAGCCCTACACACTAGACTTATTTCTGAGTAAACATACACATGCATATGATTGCATTGCGATCCTGCTTGACATCTCCAAGATTGCAGGTTCCAAAGAAGACATTGCTTTGAATCACGACAAGATGTGTGCTAGCAAGAATAACTTTTCACAAAGCTTACTCTGATATCTCTTACATAATAAATCCAATAAATCATTGGTTTTAATTTAACTAGAACCATCCATTCATTGTCAAGCTTGTCTTTTGTCTATTCTCAAACTCTTAATAATGTCCTTATCTCTCTCTGATAAACTATTGACAGTGTTTTCTATCACTATTACTATTTCGTTACAATGCATTTTCCTGCCATATTCACAAATTGGCTTGCTTCTTTGATTTTGCATCTGTAGAGAGTAACGGAATGATGGGATACTTACAAGGTATTTCCTTTTTACTGGAAACGGCAAACTTTATTCCTTCTGTTGGTTGGAACTTGCAAATTCTGAGTTATATATTTGTCCTGGATGAATATATTGTCTCTTGCTAAATTATTGATGAATGTTCATTGCAGATGACTGTAATATGTGCAGGGAGGAGAGATTGCTATAGAACCTGCACCACCACTAACATTTATGGACGAAATCTTGTTTTTTGTATGAAGTTTACTAACTGGTAGTATAATAGCCTAGCAGTATCATAAATGGCGTGCATTGATTGCCGTCCTTCAGAAAATCACTACTAAGGTACACCTGCTTTGTTCATATAGCATTTTTATTCTAACATTCTAGCAGTTGGCTTTAGTACAACAAAACTTGCAATAGAAATGTACACTTTCTACATACCTCACAGTTGAGAGTAGCGGTAAAAATTCCACTTTAGCACTCTTTTTAGCATACAAATGAGTATTGTGATGGCATTCTTCAGGTTTCGATGGTGTTCCCATCCATTTCTGAGAATGTTCTGCATAGATCTTTGGGTTTTGCTCTGAAATCCCTCTGGACCCTACTCTGAAGGAAGTACACCAGAAATATATGTTCGTAAAAAATAAAATCAAGTGAACAGTCAGCTTCCTTGGCAGTAGAAGTTCTCAGAACATGCAAATCGTTTCAGCTGTCAAGGAATATTTCAGATGCTTTCAGTTTAAACAGCATTTTAAGGAAATAGAGTGAAAACACCTTCTAACAATTGTCATTTGGTCTGAGTGTCAAAAAGGATGTGGACATCTTTGAAAACATTCATCTAAGAAAAAAATTGACCCCATAGAAAAATGGGGGGGCATAATATTTAGGGTTTTTTACCTGAGGAAGTACAGTTTGGGCAAGATAAAAACAGTTTTTGGCAGATCCTATGTCCTTTTAAAATGTGGGGGTTGGGGGGGAGTTATTGGGTTGTTGTTTTTATTTTGATTATGTATTTTCTGGTTTTATATTTTGATTTTATTCTGTGAACCACCCTGAGACATTCTATTATTATTATTATTCCTGAGAATAATTCAGAATCCTTAAACCTGAATAAAACCCTTCAGTTAGTGACCCTGTGGTTAACTCTGATGGTTGAGGTGTCTGGCCACTGTATCACCAGGGTGGTTTTTCTATCACATTGGTGTGGTAATTGAATTATTTTGAGCATCTTGCATAGTGTGAATTTTTTGCAGCCAAACTTACTGACCTTGGTGTAAGTTAGGGCATTTGTGACAATCAAATAACAATCTGCACTGCATGTAGACATTTAGCTCCTACAAGCCATTCATTAGCTGTTGGCCTTCTCCATAATACACATTGAGCTTTTGGCAAAGGCATGGTTGGTCACCAATAGCAATGCTGGAGAAATCTCAAAAGGGATTAATGATTTTTAGTTGCAGCTGCTGCCACATTCTGATCCCTTCATTAGTCAGCTTGGAATCTGACTTTAAGCAGCTTTACATAGATACATCAGTTTTGTTCTGTGAAAGAATCGTGGGCTTTCTAGTTCTTGACTCGAGAATGTTTGCTATCTCTGGATTTTCCATATGTGTATCCATGAAACAAAATGTGCTTGTCTTGTACCATCCTTTATCTTGTGAGGAAAATAAGTTAAATACCTGCAGTTTTTTCCCCACCCTTGACTTTCAGTAATGCTGCAAGTAGTCTTGCGGAGCTGAAACCCTGATTCCAAAGCACCCAATGAATGTCTTACGTTAATTAATTCACTGCTGTATTAAGATATCTAACATGGAACTGTGTCTAGTCCTATTCTGTCAGCCATTATGATTTGCTGCGTTCAGTTGCAACTATCAAGACAAAAGTAGTACCAGAAATGGGTACAAGGCTGTCAAGTGACTGCATCCCACCCACATTTCTGGAGTAAGCCCAGCCCAAGATGTGTGACTATATCTCATTGCAGTTTACTGTGTAGGCAGAACTGCAGTCCAGGAATTTGCTCACACTGTACATAGCCATCTTCAGATAGCTCAAGAGCTGTCACATGGAGGATAGAGGAAGCTTGTTTCTCCTGCTCTGGAGGCTAGTACCCAAACCAAAGGATTCAAGGTACAAGAAAGGAGACTCTGACTAAACATTAGAAAGAACTTCCTGATAGTAAGAGCTGTTCCACAGTAGAACAGACTCCCACGAGAGGTGGGAGGTTTTTAAGCAGAAGTGGATGGCAACCTGTCATGTATGGTCAGCTGAGATTCCGACATTGCAGGGGGTTGAACTAGATGACCCTCAGAGTCCCTTCCAACTCTACAATGTTATGATTCTATGATTCTTAGCTGTTCAGGTCGGAGCTGTAGGCTGTAAAGGTAGATCACCTAGGCAGCTAGTTACCCTTGTACCCTAGGAGCTGATGTGACCAAGTGCTTTTCCAGTAAAGAAATAAAGTTCCAAACACGTATGCTGGGCATGCTTGGGATAAATCTTTCTCCCTAGGCCCAAATGCCCTCTGTGGCTCAGAAGTGCCCTTTACCAGCTTTGTCTGGTTTGACAGCTGTGACTGTTCCTGGACTTGGATAGGCTGACCACTGTAGTCCACGCACTGGTAACCTTGAGGCTGGAATACTGTAATGCACTCTACATAGGGCTGCCCTTGTGTTTGGTTCACAAGCTCCAGCTGGTGCAAAATGCAGTGGCCAAACTGTTGGTGGGGGCGTCTGGTTGAACCAAGGTCCAGAGTAGCTCAGTCACTGACATCATCTACAAGCGTATCATTGATTTCCTCAGCTAGCAAAGGTTATTTGATAACAAGAAGAAACCGAGGCTTCAAAATTGTTTTCTCCTTGCCAGTCCTGGGTAGGGGAAGGGTATTGATGGCAATGCACCATGTGGAGATGAGGAAGAAGAGGAGGCAAGAGTAGAAGTGGTATAGCTATAAGAAGGTTTTGCAACCCTTTAGAAAATTTATTGCCGCAGCTTCAGCAATACACACGCATAATTGACCTGGGCAGATATTTTAAAAGAATGTTGTTGTGTTACTGGGCTGTCTTAAACGCAGAATATTTTTTCTGTCTAATGAAGATTAGTTAGATTTCAGAGGTATGCCTTGTAACACACTGCATATTCAGAATATGCTGGATTTTCTTGCTAAACTCTTAAAATGAAGATTGAAGGGAAACTGTACCACACTGTGCAGCTAGCTAACTTGGCAATTATAATGAAGTGGTTTGTATTACTATGTTTTGAATGACACAAATCGATTCACAAGGTGAAAACTGCAAATATGTTGTATAGGATTATGCTGCTGAAATGTAGTACAAACTGCACTGCAGCTTACTATCCTAGTGGTGCAGTAATAAAATTAATAGCACATTTGCAAAGCTAAGCAGGGGCTGGTATGGTTTCAGATTTGATGGGGGACCACATGTTGAGATTCCTACATTTCAGGGGGTGGGACTAGATGACCCTCAGGATCCCTTCTAAATCTACAGGAATAAGGACCCAATGGCCCTCCAGAGGTTGCTGAACTGACAACCCACATCAGCCTCTGCCAGCATGGTCATCCCAATGTTCAGGGATGGTGGGAATTGTAGTCCAATGATATCTGGAGTGCCACAGGTTCTCCATCCCTCATTTAGTTAGCATTCTGTTTTATACAGAGCATAGACATGCTACAGTGATTTTTACTGAGTGCCACAGAACACATTTCTTAGGTTTCTGTGGCCACAGGAGGGAGAGGCGGAGACAAGAGACAAAGACATATATGGATACAGTTTGAATGATTGTATTATAATTCACATGCCGGGAGGGAAGAGTGAATTCTGATTTATGACCGTTTCCTGTCTTATGTTCCTTTACAGTTGCTTTAGTCAGCAGATTCCTTGATGTGGGGAGTACACAGTGGTGTGTGTGTGTGTGTGTGTGTGTGTGTGTGTAACAAGAGGGAAATTACTGGTGCCACACACCATGTCCCTGCTTAGGGGTTGTTGTTTTTTTAAGAGCTCTAGTTCAAATAAAGATACATTTTGATGATCTCTTTCATGTGTGATAAAGTCTAAGGCTGGCACCAGTACAGTGCTAATTTAACAAGAGGGAAATTGCTGGTGCCACAATGTTATAAAATTGTATTAATGCAATGAACTAAACTTCTTTGTCATTTGAGTAGCAGCAAATACATCACTTTTGTCAGGTGTTGCAATTGGAAATCATAGTGATATAACTGTCACAGCCATGCTGGTGTTGGCCTGAAATATTTTGTAGAGCTTTGTCAAAAGAAAACATCTGTAGAGAAAGTGAGGTGCTCAGGAGTCTCTTGTGACCCCTTCCTTGCCCCACTGCTGCACAACTGCTTTCTTTTCCAGTAGTTTCTGCCACTACTCCCTTTTGTCTCTCACTTGCAGCCCCAGAAAAGCAGAAAACTGGGCTGTCCAATTAATTATTCAACTTGGGAATCCTTGACCAGTGCCCTTTGAGCCTCCAGTCAATCCCTCTTAATTTATGCAAAACATAAAGCCAGCTCTCCAGCCTTCTGCCTCTCCCCATGAATAGAGCACGTATCTGACTTTGCCAGCTCTAGTTTTAGACTGCTAATAGGACGAAACCCAAAGTGAGGAAGGCACATGAGGATTCCCAAATCCTGAGATTGGCAATTGCACATAGACTCCACTAGTCCAGTTGTGAAACTTTATTAAGAATATTGGCAAGAGAGCAATAAGGTCCAACAGAAATTTTAAAAGAAAAAAAAAAGAAAAAGAAAAAAAGAACCCAATGACTCAAATACCAGACCACTTCTATCCTAATTACTAACAACACAATGATCTCAGTCCACTTAAGGGTAGGCAGTAAGGATAATCAGCTTCCTAGTAGTATGGAAGATGTGAAATGGGCACTTTGTGATAAAGGGAGGGGACAAAGCTGCAAGGGCTGTTCCAACCTTTAAAGACTCTGTTCTGTTTCCTTGAAGGGAGTGGCCCCCGGCTCTTTCTGAGGAAAGAGAGCCACAGTCAGTTTGCCAGGTGTGTCACATTTCTCCAACCTGCACCTCAGGGCACTCATTCAAGAGTTTTGAATACTTGGGGAGATACCTGAGATACATGACAACTTGGTTTACAGGAAATGGTGGGAGGCCTTTGTCACAGCATCTACAGTATATTCTGGCGTATAAGACTACTTTTTAATCCAGGAAAATCTTCTCAAAAGTCGGGGGTCGTCTTATATGCCGGGTGGAAAATCTGTGGTTGAGTATATCTCAAACTCTATATTTTAACTGGAAAAGTTGGGGGTCGTCTTATACGCCCAGTCGTCTTATATGCCGCGATATACGGTACTTCCTGCAACTGGGCTGTAGGGAATTAAGTAATTCCACTTAGAGATAGATTAAAATGTAATGTTTAGGTGTTAGCAAGGAAGCGTTGACTGCTGTGGTCAGGATGGTCTCCTGTGGCATGTGGATTTAAATCACCAATGTATTTCTATATGAATAAGAAAGAAATACAGCAGCCTATTATAAATAATAGAATATGGTAATATTACTGCTGCATGCAACAATTCCACAGCCTTGACAGCACAGCTGTTAAGAGTTAGGATTTTAAAATATGTACAGTCCTTTGTCAACAGAGTTAAGAATGGCAACATTACACGGCTTATTTCTGCATGAGAGTATTTTGTGGGGGAATTTAATGACAAACTGTTCTGCATTTTGACCTTTCATAAATATTCTGGGCTTTTGCATCTTCCAGTGAATTGGTGAGATTCTCAAATTAAGACATGCAGAATCTTAATGGCTACTCTGACATTTTGCTAGACCTGGCTGGCTGAGTACCTGAACTTGATTAGTTTTCTAATGTGCTTGCTCTGCCAAGCCTGAGACACCAGTGTTTGGGGTAGTTTAGTTTTCTGTAAAGTGATTGCACTGCAAACCTCTTTCCAATTAAAAGGTGATGCTGTTCAGGTAATGGAAAGTTGTTTTATTGTTCCTGTCCCTTGGTATGCATGAAAGCAGTAAGGTTTTAGGAAAGTGATATAGCTTGTATTTTTGTAGCTCCTTATTTTATACAGCAGATATTTATCTTCAAAAATGTAGGAAAACTCTCATGTGCCTAGCTAACTGGATGACAGAGAACATTGATCACAAAGACACCCCCTGCATTAAACATGGTGAGAAGAAAAGGTTTTCTCTTTCCAAAGATGATAGGGATACTGTTTTATTTTAAGACCAAAGTGATATTAGATGATACTGGCCAGTTGTGGCAACCAAGTATTCAGGTTAATGCCCAATTCCAAGCTGATATAATGAGTAATTATTTCCCCCATGCAAACTAATTGCCTCCTTTTGGCTCTATTAATACATCTTCCAATTAGGATATCCAATTCAAATCTTAGCAAGTATGGTATGTCAAGTGGGAAGCTCTTCGACTTCCCATAGGCATCTGGTCACTGTGAGAACAGGATGCTGGACTTGATGGGCTAAGCAGGATGAATCAAGCAGGCTCTTACAATGAGCTGAAAAAAGATAAACTGGGGAAAATAATTGTCAAAACTATAGAATAGGTAAGTTTGCTCACTTCCTAAAGATTTTTTTTAAAAAGAAAAATAAACCTCTAGAACACTGCACTTGGGCATTGATAATCAGTTGAGAAGGTAACTTGAAGTGTCAGAATTGGGATATAGGGTGCAAGGTGTTGTGGCATGCTGGGAAATTTACTTGCTGACTCCCATTTTTCAGTCTGCAGTAAAAAGTCTGAATAGAACTGAATAGTTGCTGATTGTGTCTCCATATTTGGCAGTAGATCACAAATCTGATTTATAGCATTTGCTTGGCTTTCAGCAAGCAGTAAATGCATTGCTTAATTATTCATGGCAGATGTATTATTGCAGAAAATTAAGACATCAAGAAACAAGTAAAAGCTGTTACCGAAGAAAGCGATAAACAAAGCTAAAAGTGGAAAGAGCTGTTGGGTGATACTCCTGAAGCATCAGGGGCTGGTCCTCAAGAATAGATGTTTCACACCTTCTGAAAATAATTGGTTAAACTTCCCAACTCCTTAAGCTTCTCACTCGTCACACTTAATTAATAGTGTTTTATTAGCTCACAAGTTAGATTTAATTTGTTTAATGTGTCATTTGAATTATCACATTTACAAATGTGAGAACCCCACCCCCCACCCTGCTATTGTCACTTTCAGCACCGAAATGTGTATAAACAAATTCTCATTTTCTAGGTATTAACATCCTTGATTACTGTGAAAAACTTGTGCAGAATCTATCTTAGGAAGGTATTGCAAAATGAAATAAATGTCAAGGGGGTTTATCCTTAGTACTTCACTATTTTCCACAGCACTACATTATTGTGCCTTCCCTTTCAAGACGTGCACTTAAGAGCCCTCCAGCCCCCAACATGTTCTTGAACTCTATCAGCTCCAGCCAAAATGGCCAATGGTCAGGAGTTGTAAACCAACAACATCTGGAGTGCTGGAGGCTTGCCATCCCTGAGTTAAAAGCTCCAACTTTTAGAGGAAGGGAAATTGCTCAACCCTAGTAGTTTCACAGAACCTTCCTGGAATTATCTGGCTTGCTACTGCTGGAAAAGAAACAATTATATATAAAAAAGGGATGCTTGTAGAGTAATTATTGGCTGCTGTTATGTTCTGACACTAAGAATTGCATCACCTCCACTCTGATAACACCATCACATACCGGTCGGTACGTAGACAGCTCTGTGAATGAACCTGAGATTATAATATCAGAAACCAAATTTGGAGAGTGGGAAGGGGCTGGCAATATTGGTCTACTCATCTGATAGCTACTCATCAAGCTATGGCACTTCATTGCAGTAGATAAATGAAACAAGGTAGGAAGAATGAAGAATACAGTATCTGATGACAGACCAAAGAGGTTCCTAAAATAACTGTAGGCATGCCTCCCTTAGGGATAGGGAAAGAGGCCTTGTTTGGCCCACATATGTGGCAATTGAGGCCTTTCTTCAGATAAGAGATGTCAAATTTCAGCAAGTGTGAGTGAAGGGATGTTGGGTCAAGAGTGTGGGAGTCTGGTATGGGAAATAGTGAGTGAGCTTAAGAATGACTTGTTAAGAATTATGATGTTAATGAAAGAAAGAATGGTTAGGTGTAATGATCTCAAACCTAGTTTGTTGGAAACCTAGGGAAGCTTTTAATGTTTAATGTTTAATACAGTATTGTATTTTAATACTCTGTTGGAAACCGCTGGGGAAACCCAGCCTGATGGGCGGGGTAAAAAACAAACAAACAAACAAATAATAATAATTATATCAGAGAATGTTTTGTGACTTTCTATAGATGCAATTTCCTACTTTTTGCAAAAGTTGCACTAGCATTTCTCAGGAAAGATACCGGTAGCTCAAATGAAGAATCCCAGTACAGGAGATGTTTGGTTTCTTCCTCAAAATAGGTAGAAAAGCCACCCTGGCTTGCTAGTGCGGTTTCGTTCAAGCGGGACTTGCCTTCAGTTGAAATGGATTGGATGCCACATTACTAGTTACCATGCGAATCTCTTCGATTCTATTATTTAATAAAACTTGACTAAATTCTGAAACAGAATTCTCCAGACATCTCTAGGGACACATTGTTTAAAGACAAAGTTTGCCATAGCAAGATCCAAAGAGGCATACGTGGATCATTAGCAAAAATCTCAGCCCTTCCTGGGTTTCCATGAATCCCCGCTCCAAACTTGATGGTGTTCCTTATAATTTGTGATGGACTCCTGAGGTAACCCACAAAACATCAATATGATCTAGGTTTGCATCACACATTCCTTGCTAAGAATTCACTTAGTCCTTTAGTAAAAAACTCAAACATTTCAGCTGAACCTTTAATTCTTAGCATCATGTCAGAATATAAATGCTTCTATTATGAAGAACAGCAAATATGTATTCTATAATACTTTCCAATATATACTAACACAATTGGAAAATTGTAAGGCTCTTTTGGAGACATGTTGTTCAGGTCCTTTCATTTCTGCCCCCCTCCTCTCTTCCTGCCCCCTAGTAGCATGTCAGTGTTGCTTCAGCAGAATTTGAATTCTTTGGGGTTTGTGTTTATCATAACCATAAATAAACAATCTGCTAGGCTAAGGAGACAGTACTTCATTGAAGGCTGTTGTATCTTTTTTTAAAACAACAACACTTAAAAATATTCTCTGTATTTTAAAAGAGACCAAGTATGAACCTGAGTATGTGCCTTGAAGACTGTGAAACTTGAACCAGTAAATGATTTGACATGTCTCAATAGCATTTGGATTTAAAATATGTATATGGGAAGCTGCAGTAAAATTCATCTATTTATTAAAATCTATCCTGCTTACCCAGGCAATTAGTCTCCACAAAGTGATTTACAATATAACCAAATTAGCGTACATAGTTTTAAAGACAACCATTATAAAAACATTTTAAAATACAAAACACATACGAAACGTGTTAAACTTAAATCAGCACTACAGACATCGCAAACCAGACGGGAATAATTGAAACAAGGTTTGGCAATCTTTTGGGGCCTGTGGGCACACTTGCAAAATGACAGCACTTTCTGTTATGAGCACTACACATATACCACAACCTGTTCTATTAGCTATAGGAGTATATGTCTTTCAAGCCCAGTTTCAGTGGAGGGTGGGTGGCAGAGAAAGTCTCTGAGTATCACTGGCAGTCCCTGAACTAAGACACAGGTCTGCTTTATTTAGGTAGGATTTTATTCATGAATGGGACGCAGGTGGCACTGTAGTTAGGAATAATATTAATAAATATACAGGAATAGTTAAGCCAGAGGAAAGCATTTGTGTGGAATTCTCAATGATAACCCTGATATCCCACAACGATCACTGAGATCATCTGTAGGAATGCCTCTTGTCTTTTCCACATTCAAATTCCACATTCTGTGGCTACTGAGAATGCTCAATCTTAGTGGAGTTCCTCAGTAACCGTAGTTTGTTTTTTTTTTGTTTTTTTTTGTTTATAAATGATGCTTTGTTTACATCTGCAGACCTTGGGGCTCACCCTGAGCAGTCTGATATCTC
This sequence comes from Lacerta agilis, assembly GCF_009819535.1. Classification (NCBI taxonomy): domain Eukaryota; kingdom Metazoa; phylum Chordata; class Lepidosauria; order Squamata; family Lacertidae; genus Lacerta; species Lacerta agilis. The sequence goes on along the minus strand of NC_046317.1, from coordinate 46,534,119 downwards.
ATTCTTGTTTCTCCATGACCCCATTTTGACTAGAAGTGTTGGCCAGGGTTAGTGCTTTTCTCTAGAAGAGCATGGTACCAGTTTAATGTCTAAACTTTCCCCCCAGTATAAAACCATTGTTTGAGATATATTTTTTCCCATGTTTGTACTGCAATTTTTAATTCTTTGTGTTTATAATCTGTATTATATTTTATATTCTATTTCTATACCCTCCATGGATATTCTCTGAATGTAGAGTTCTGAGATCTGAACTCTTAACTCAGTGAATGATTACTTGCTAGGTATGGATACAAATGTGAGGAGAGATGTTACCTACAGTACAGATGGCAACTACAGTGGTACCGCGGGTTACGTACTTAATCCGTTCCGGGTTATAGTACATAACCCGAAAAGGACGTAACCCGAACAATTCATTCTGCGCATGCACAGACCGGAAAAACCTGGAAAAAACCATGAAAAACGCTCTGCGCATGTGCAAATCGCGCGCGCGTCGGGTTGCGTTTCCAGGTTAGCGGAGTTCATAACCCGAAAAGTACGCAACCCGGAGCGTATGTAACCCGAGGTATGACTCTATTTAGAAGCCTGTCAGTGGCTACTAGCCATGCTAGCTGTGCTCTGCCTCCATGGTCAGAGGCAGTATGCTTCTAAATACAAGTTGTAGGAAACTGCAGGAGGTGAGAGTGCTTATTCACTGTTTCACTTCCCATAGGCTTCTGATTGGCCACTGTGAAAAGAAACTACTTGACTAAATGAACTATTGGCTCTTCTTATGTCCTTAAGGCAATTTCCCAGTTGAAGTAGGAAAAATAAATGAGAGTGTAAATAAATAAAATGTTACATACCAGAGTTGTAGGCTACTAAGGGCAAACTGTTCCAAAATGATAATTGGGTTTTGGGGTGCGTTGGATGGGGGAGCAGCTCTTGATTTTTCTTAACTTTGTCTTAATTGTGCATTTAATGGCATCTAGGTTTTTGTTTTCTTCTTTGGAAAATAATAAAAACAAAGCTTCCCAAATGATGTTTTGGGTTACAACAGAAATCCTTTGGTCCCAGAACATTTGTTTATTTTATGACAGTATTTAATGAATTTATCTTTCAGGATTATGTACAAAGCAAGGCATGACTTATACAGAACTATTTAAGAGTCATGGTTGCTTACCTAACCCACAGGTTAAATTCTTGTCTGAACCTAGCTTTACATTGGAAGGGTGTGGTAAGTGAATAGGAGCAGGAGAATAACATAAAAACATTAGCAGAAGCTATAAATCAATTTTGTGTCTTTATTTACCCAGAATGGCATGGAGCTTTTAAAGCAAAAATTACTCCCTATCTAAAATTATGCAAGCAAAACAGACTTTATAAGACTGCCTCTTTGCTGAAGCTTATACTGTTCTGACGTTGTCCTGATGTTTTCTGCAGAAGCTGCTTCAGTGACTAAAGTCTGACAGATGGCTTTAAAGGGAGCAATAACAACAAGGCTCCTTTTGCAAAACAAATGCTGCAATTGTGACTTGAGGTTGAGATGATTAATAAAAGTTTTTATAATTCAGGCAAAACTTGTTTTTCCAATTCCCATGAGATCCAGCAGTGACAGACTGTCTGGAAGAAGTAACAAACTGACTGTGCTGACTGTGTGATGGATTAAAATATATATATGATAAGCAAATTTGTCCAATCCAAAAAATATTCTGTGGGTCAACTCTGGTACTATATCTGTACAAGTTCAGGGAACATTGCAGACTAACAAGGAAAAGAGCAACTGTCCAGCCTGGCCTTCAAGCTAATGAGGAGGCTGCTGGTAAAGGATGCTATTTGGTGGTGGTGTAATAGCATCTCCTTCTGGCACATCTCTGGTCATTGGCTGCATGCTGATCTGCTCAAAAGATTTCACAAGAGAAGACATGGTGCTCTCCGTACACTTCAACAAACAAGTTACTTGAATAGCTGAAAAATTGACCCCATTTATAAAATATTGGAACTTGAATGTTGATCTTAACTAATCTAGTAAGGAATAGAATAATAGAATCCAATTCTGTGATTCTATGTTCTTACATGGGGGAGAACTTAAAACTGGGGTGGGTGGCCTTTTATTTTTCCTGCTGACAGCTGCCTTAGCATATAGAATTGTAGAGTTGGAAGGGACCAAAGGGGCATTTAGTCCAACCCCCTGCAATAAAGGAATCTCCACGAAAGCACAGCTCTTACTGTCAGAAAGTTTTTCCATATGTTTTGTCGGAATCTCCTTTCTTGTAACTTGAAGCCATTGGTTTGAGTCCTAACTCTCCAGAGCAAGGGAGAACAAGCTTGTTCCCTCTTCCATGTGACAGCCCTTAAGGTTTTTGAAGATGGCTATCGTATCTCCTCTCAGTCTCCTCTTTTCCAGGCTAAACATACCCAGCTCCTTCAAGCGCTCCTCGTAAGGCTTGGTTTCCAGACTTGACTTAGTTCAACAGATAGACTGGGGAGGAGTAAAGCAGCTGCAGGCTCCTCTCCAGGACCTCATATGTATGATGTGCAAATCAGACCAATGTGGATCTCATTTCTCTCTTATGCAGCAGGGAAGGTGAGGCACTGTGACTCATTTTGTTTAAGTTAATTTATGCATATTGAGAGCCATTTTCCATATATGACATCAAACCTTGGTTTACCAGTGAGTACCGTATATCGCGGCGTACAAGATGACTTTTTAATCCCGAAAAATCTTCTCTAAAGTCGGGGGTCGTCTTGTACGCCGGCAACATCATGTTACGCTATGCGGAGTTCTGCCCCGCCGCTGGCTGCGTGTGTGCGCAGTCTCAGTGTGCGTGCATACGCCGTCTCAGCCGCCATGGAGCCTCTCCCTGCCGCTCCAGCCGCCGCCGCTGCCTCAGCCGCCATGGAGCCCGGGCTGGGTGTGGGCGGCAAGCACAAAGCGCTCCGTGCGGCTAGAGGAGAAGCTCTCCCCGCCGCTTCAGGCGCTGCTGCTGCCGCCATGGAGCCTGGGCTGGGCGTGGGCGGCAAGCGCGGAGCGCTCCATGTGGCTAGAGGGGAAGCTCTCCCCGCTGCTTCAGCCGCCGCCGCCATGGAGCCTGGGCAGCAAGCGCAAAGCGCTCCGTGTGGCTAGAGGGGAAGCTCTCCCCGCCGCTTCAGCCGCTGCCATGGAGCCCGGGCTGGGCGTGGGCGGCAAGCGCAGAGCGCTCCGTGCGGCTAGAGGGGAAGCTCTTCCCGCCGCTTCAGCCACCGCCACCACCTCAGCCACCATGGAGCCCGGGCTGGGTGAGTATACCCCAAACTCTGTTTTTCACATTGAAAAGTTGGGGGGTCGTCTTATACGCCCAGTTGCCTTGTACGCCGCGATATACGGTACATATTTGTTAGGAAGCTTTCTCACAAGTGTATCTGTATGGAATATTTGCTTGAATATATGCTTATAGTTGCACTTCATGTTTTCAGGAGACTAGGTATACACTTATGATTTCTTCTTATTGAGGAAAGTATCACATCGGAAGAAAATATAATATAGGAAAGTGGCTTCAAGCTACAGATTTTTGATGCTAATTTTACAGCCTTGGCACACAACAGTTGGTCAGCCTCTGGGTTGACTGAAAGTGGGCCGTAGTATCACATTGTAGTAACAACAGTACAGAGCCTCATAACACCATAGAGCTTTCATGGATTAGAACTCACTTCATGCATTAAGTGTGCTGTAGCCCATGAAGACTTATTTCACAAAATATTTATTTGCCTTTATTGTTGTAGCTGCAAAAGGCTAACATGACTAAATCTCTGGAATTTGTGATTAGCTGCAGATACTGCTTTTCTGATCGTTAAGCCTTAATGGTGTTGGCAAGCAATATAGTCAAGTGTGATAGTGTTGCTTTGCTATTTCTGGGGTAGAAACAACTCTGAAGTGCCATTGCATCTCTGTGGGATGTTCTTTTCTCCTGTTTCTTTCATTATAAGTTGGCAAGCAGGCAGTTAAGTATAAAAAAATGTATGTGTAAGGCTTTCTTAGTTCAGTGTTCCTGCATTACAACAGCTGTGGCTTGCTCTGGATGAGACGGAAGCCAACCATCCCACCCTCTTTGCCCTTCTTTCCATCTCTCATACTTAAATATGGATAAAGATTGGAATTTGGTCGAAGAGAAACCTTAGTTTTGTCTGTAGGGGCACCTTATTTTTGTCTAGTACGTGTCAGTTTAAAGTGCTGACTCTGAGGGAAACTAATCTTTTTAAAAAGATTAGAACAATCAGAGCTTATTTAATGATGCATAAGGAAGACAGACTTCTGCTGAAATGCATCTTAGTGAAATCCTCAAAATATTTCTGTGAGCTGCCCCACATCAAACGCAGTGACGCCAGATTCCGTGTGTGTCAGTATGACCTCCACATAGAACTTCAAAATCCTCATCGTTTCAGTTTGACTGGAGATGCTCTGGCTTAAACCTCACAAACGAGCGGAGATCAAAGTACTTCCCTGGGAAAACTTCTGTTTAAATATATTGATGTTTTAAATCTAATGCCACAGATGTTTTCTCAGTCCCCAAAGAGCACCCTTGCAGAAATAAAACAACTTGCATGTGTAGACATCTGCAAGAGAAAAAGAAAAGAAAATCTGTCCTTCAGATGATTTCTTGCAAGTCCTAGAAGTATGGTATTTCTGGTTATTCCCCCCCCCACACACACACACGTGAAGGTGTATTTAAACTATTAGATCTTTAGGCACCAGCTCATTGTTGCACATGTTCTTGTTTCTAGAAAACCACTTTGTCCACTTACCTTTAGCAGAGAAGATCACACAATGGGAAATTTAGGCAGGAATTTTGTACATCCCATGCATCCTGAGTCTAAAAGATATTAGGGTTATTTTGATATTGCTTACTGACGGGACATAGAAAATATTGGAATATAACAGTAGTTTGTGCCACACTTCTATCTAATAGTTTTTCAGATTTTCTCAACCCAACTGTTTTAAGCACTGTCTGTGCTTAAGCACTAGATCTTAGGACTGCTTTATATATATCTGAGTGTTTTCTTTTATTGTTAAACTAAGCAGGAAAATGGTATTTGGAAGATCATTAATAATTACTAAAGCAGCCACAGATTTGGGTGGTTAGTTCAAATCAATATTTGACATTCACATTTAGACACATTGCCTTATTGTTTTCCTTTCCCACTTTTGCTCAGCTTCCAAAACCCTCTTGCTTGTCCATTCCATTTTATAGTGATATCACAGCTCCGATTTTTCCTCTGATCTTCTGATCTTTTTTCCCAGCTCTACATATACTTCAGTAATCATTCTCTCAGATACCTGCTTCTGATCTTTCTTCCCACACAGCTTTCCAGACCTCACCTTCTCTACTAGACTACCGGGTATATGCCAATAGCATACCTGGTATACCTAGATCTCATGTGAGGTCTTTATCTAGGAAAGCTGACACTTGCTTTTCAGAATCCACACTCTTTATAAACATTGGTGGCTGGATATATGTAGTTCAGTCCAGGAGCTTTCAAACAATAATATTTTTAGCCTATTCAGTGTATAATATTAACATTTTATTATTTGTACTTGGAGTTTATGGGGTGTTAGGAGAGGGGTAGTACCTCTGGTGTGGGATACATTGTGCTACTTCTGGGGTAGTCCACCTTTGGTCCCCACCCTGCAATCAGCTCTCACCTGTGGTCCCTAGAAGCTCCTAGAAGCATGTGACAGTGGCCATACCCTGGGAACAGCTTTGACTGGCTGGCTAAAGCAGGTGAGAGTAGCAGATGGGCCTCAAATCATCCGTGAATTAGGGACTTCCCCTGCATGTGGAGACAGACCCCAGCAGATGGAGCAGTCGAGACCAGTAGTGGGTCCAATGGTCAAGAAGGCAGTTTCTGCACGTGTTGTAGAGCAGGCACGTCCAACAGGTAGATCGTAATCTACTGGTAGATCACTGGTAGATCACTGGCTCCCCCCATAGAAGCTCAACAACTTTGGCTCACCTAAAAAAGCTCAACATTTTCTCCCTGCACCCCCCCCCCCCGCGGGGCTTTCCTCCTCCCTAAAAAAGAGCTCAACAACTCTTTCACCTGAAACCCCCAAAATAGGGCTTCCGTTCCTAAAAAAATACATCAACAATTTGATCTGAACCCCAAAAAGGGGGCAAATCACTGCCAGTTTTGAACTCTGTGAGTAGATCGCAATCACTTGGGAGGTGGCCACCCCTGTTGCAGAGGGAAGTGAGGGACAGATGGGGCTCATCAACCTGGGAAGGTAACCTATCCAAGAGAAGGGAAACACTGATCCTAAACCTCCCTCTGCCTTGCAGGATATCTTCGGGAGAAAGAAGCTAAGGAATAAATCTGGAGAGGTCCCTTAAGATGGTTGGATGGCACCATGTACGCCTCCTTCCAGCAACTCCAGCACCCAAGCTGGTCCCAAATGTATTGCTCTGCTTTCCTTTGGATAACATCAGTGAGGCCATGAGACAGAACTTGGCATCTGGGTAGCCCAGAACCTCCAAGTGTGGTGCCAGTGTGGTGTAGTGGTTAAGAGTGGTAGACTCATAATCTGGGGAACCGGGTTCGCGTCTCGGCTCCTCCACATGCAGCTGCTGGGTGACCTTGGGCTAGTCACACTTCTTTGAAGTCTCTCGGCCCCACTCACCTCACAGAGTGTTTGTTGTGGGGGAGGAAGGGAAAGGGAAAGGAGAATGTTAGCCGTTTTGATTAAAATGTTGATTAAACACCCACCCACACCCACACATCCAATGCTATTTTTCAAGAAAAAGAGGTGTTGGAACTCGCCATGAGCGCCTCTCTTTGTTCTCTTACAATGGCACCCACCTGAGAGGTGCTGGAACAGAGTTCCAGTGAGTTCTGGCTGAAAAAAGCCCTGACAGCATAAAATATCCACTCGACAACACCAACACCAGAATGAACACACCAAACCAGAATGAACACACAAAAAATACGTGTTTATTAGTGTTTATTTGGGGATCTTTAGAATGAAATGCAAGAGTAAACATTAATACAGTAATTAAATTAATCATAGAACGGTTTGCTCAAGTCTAGCATTATTTTTATAGCTGCATTTTATAGTGCAGATAATCAAAATAAGATAAAAGAAAAGCATGTTATTGTCAAAGAAAATAGGATAAATGCTAATCCAGGTTATTTTTTAGAAATGGTGTGGATCAATATAAGGATTGCAGATGATGTAGTTGTGTTTTCAAAATGAAATTAAAATGGTCATAAGTGCTGTAGCTGCAGCAAAGGAATTGTTAATAGTGTGAGGAATGGCAAGTATTGAAATAAATGTTTGTTAGTTTTTACATTTACCAGAAATGTGACAGTGTGAGAAATTAAATTTTTCTGATTCAGTGTTTCAGGTGGAATATGGCTTTGCTGACAGGAAATAAGATGTGCTTCTACAAAAAGTACATGTTTTTGCTTCTTAATGCTAAGCCCAGTTGGCTTCGCAGACGTGCTTAAATGTGTATTGGTTTGTAGAGATGGCTGCCAAAATAATTTTAAAATATGATTTGAACACATCATCTTAATGTTGTTCCCTGCTCTTTTTTTCCTTTCAGACAGAGGTGGCAGAATATGTGCTCCTGGGTTATAGTTCAACAAAAGTTCTCAAGCTCAAATTAGACCTTATCAGAAATTACTCTCCCCATTCCATTTAAAAGCCAGAATGCACTTGGATAGGTCATGTTAGGGCAGAAGAAAGATGAATGGATGGAGCATGGTTAACCCATTCCTCTTTGGTTGTTTTCCAACTCAAAAATCACTGTCCTCTAGTTGCTTTTTGTCACCTGCAAAACAAAATGATTTGATGGCCCCTTTATCTTTTCCCTCATGGGTGAAAAGAGGCCCCCAGGGAAAAGGGTTGAGTAGTCTCTTTCATCTACCAACCACAACTTGTGACTTACCCACACTGGTTTTGGCTACTCAGAAAATGTGGAATTCTGTGTAGATGTACAATTTCCTATAGTTTGAGACAGATGCTGTCATATGCTTTATCCAATCCATATCCAGTCTTTGAAATATGGTCTGTATAATAGATTGGAAGAATCATAGTGCCAGTGCAATAAGCATGGTATCCACAGTAGCAGAAATGTCAGCATGGGATTCGTGCAACAACATTTTTGCTTAGAATGAGTTTGCACTCATTTTGTCTGTCGTGTATGATGGGAGCATGAGAAACCAACCATAGGTTGAAACAAAATAAAAAATAAAAAATCCTTCCAGTAGCACCTTAGAGACCAACTAAGTTTGTTCTTGGTATGAGCTTTTTTAAATTTTGTTTTGACTATGGCAGACCAACACGGCTACCTACCTGTAACTGCAACCATAGGTTGTAGTTCATAGTCAGTAGTGGATATAGGAGCCATCCAGGAAACAAGTCTTTAGCCTCACACTTAAGGTTTTAATTAACTGTTGAATTACATTGTGCTACAAGTCATGTTTCCTGCTTGACCTGTGTCATGCTTTTTCGTGCGATAGACCCTCTATGATAAGTGCATTGGACTTCATGCTTTGCTCAGCTTCTGCCTTGGCAGTGTTTCCTAACATCAATCCCTTTGAACTCAGACTGAGGGAAATCCATTTAAGGTAAACAGATTAACACATTTTCCCATGTCTAACGTGAGAACTGAGAGTCTGTCATTTCCCTAAAAGCATTGCATGTGACAGGCCCCAGATGCTGAGCTTCTCAGGGCAGCTGTCTGATTTACTTGACTGGATTGGGTTTACAGCTGGTGTCCGGCTGTTCTTTGTTATGTTTATCTGCTATCTCCTGGGCTAATCAGATTAAGTGATAGCATTATCTTGCTAAAGATCCAATTTCCCCAGAGTCCACGAGGTGTGGTCTTTACAGTACTTTATAGTTGTTAAAGGGGATGGGAGTCTGCTTCTGGATATTAGTGAGAGCAGTAAGGAATAGCAGCTGCCTCAAGCATCAGCTCAACCCCTGCGCTATGCTTAGAAAAGAGAGATTAGCCTGCACTTTAGGGTATCTTTCTTTCTTTCCTTTCTTTCTTGTAGTAATTGCTGTCAGGAAGTTGGCAAGGATTCATAGGTAAGGTCACAGGGGCATACAGGGTCCCTTAACATGAACGAAATTCATGTGGATAGTTGACTCTTACCTGTTGCTCAAGATTGTCAGCCTTGTCTTCACTAAAGACTCCTGAGTAAGTTTAGCAATCATGCTAATGCACAATACAGGGGTGAATGGGCATTCAATTGGCTCATATAATCATAGAATTGTAGAGTTGGAAGGGAGCACGAGGGCCATCTAGTCCAACCCCCTCATGATTTATCTCAGTCCTGTCAAACCATAAGCTATAGCCACAATTGCTCTTAGCTTATCACTCATGTTTGGTGTACATATGAATTGGACCATGGTTTCCTTGCTTCCCTCAAATGACTTGAGACGACTGGTGACAGCAATTCTTAAGTATATTCTACCACATAAACACTTTTTATTTATTTAGGAAGTTCAGATTAGTTCAGTTTCTGGCCTACACCTTATCATGCCTCAGGGCACATTACACTGGGGAACAAAATTTTTGTTGCATTGACACCTGCAGTTGTTCTAACCTAATTTCAACGTGCTGATTTCAAGATTGTGGAAAGCCAACAACATTTTTTCAGCCACAGCCTCATAGTTGTCTGCTTTTTAGTTGCCAAGGAAGTTTTTGATAACTGCCACGAAAGACTGCCACACTGTCTTCTCTTTGCCATTCATCTTCCTGACAAATTCCTCATCTTGAACAAGGGCATGAATTTGAGGTCCATCAAACACACCTGCTTTTATCTTCTCGAAAGACAAAGCGGGAAAAGCTGCAACTATATGTAGAAAACATTTACCTTCAGTATTTAATGCCTTCACGAACTGTTTCATCAAGCCATCTTTTTTCATGTCTCCTATGTCACTTTTCAAACTCCAAATTAATTCTTTTAAATCCATCTCAGAATCAAATCCAGAATTCCTCCTTCCATGTCACAATCTTGGGTGCAATATGAGTGTGAAGCTCCATTTCCTGAACAGTCACCTAGATCAGTTCCCCAAAAACCTTGGGGAAGTCAGTGATGAACAGGGAGAGCACTTCCATCAAGACCTGAAGACAATGAAAGAGCGTTATCAAGGGCGATGGGACAAAACTATGTCAGACTACTGTTGGACCATCAAACGAGAATCCCCTGTGCAAGTCCACAAATGCAAGAGCTACAAGTGCAAATTCTTACCTGAATAACAGCAGCTTGTAGATACTGTGTATCCCAAGGGAATAATTATTTTTTTTGCATACCTCCAACTGTACAAAGATATACATGTCATTTTCATTGGTATACATGTCATGTTCAATGCTATATACCTAACTCACTTACATTTATACTTTGTACTACTTTGTACATTTATACTTTGTACTACTTTGGCTATGTGTTTAATAAAATATTGAATTCTTGCATTGTGAAAAACAAAGATTATGGTGAAAAGTGAAAAACATGAATTGCAAAAAAAACTAGAGCTTGCAGAACAAAACCAACTTCAGATTTGAAATCAGCATTGAAAGAACATAAGAACAGTTGAAAAATCTCATGCAACAGAAAATGGGGAAAAAATTGTTCCCCAGTGTTATTCTAGTTTTAAATTAAAATTGGTACATGCAGCAAAAGCAAATATGGCAGTTCAAACAAGGCTTCATACCTGTTCCAAAGAGTACTCAAGTCTGGACTTGGATCTCTCTCTAGGGAAAGGGAGTTTTGCAACTGTGGGACATCCATCACATCTTTCTCTACATATCTGTGCTAAATTCTTGTTTTGAGCTTGGCACATAGATAGTATAGGCAAGATAGCATGCTTGGTTATCTCCTGAGTTATGTAGGACCCAATAAGTCAAGGACTTTATAGGTCAAAACCAGGTATTTCATTTGTGCTTGGAGGACCATAGAAAACCAGTGTAGATTAGAACACTGAATGCTGCTGCATGCTAGCTAGGAATGCTTGGTGTTTTGTTTTGTTTTGTTTTTAAAAAAACAAGGACAGAGAATTTCTCATGTGTTTTTTTTCTTCTGAGTAATATAGCTTCCTATGGGGAAAAATAGGTTACACATCTGTACATACACTGACTTGTTTCTGTTTAGGATGCTGATTCCCAGCAACCCCTATTTGATAATCGCGCTTGCAGGTACCTGTTCTGTAGTTCTGTTCACTATTGTGGAATGGGGTCAAGAATCTTAATTTAATTCTGCTACAGCCACTTTGAAACCTTATCCTCACTGAGAAATATTCAATCCCAATGACATTTTCTTTGCCCATTTTGTTGGTGATTCAGCACCTAGGAAAAAAGTAGGTTAACTACAATGAGTTGGGAGATTTTTTAAAAAAAATTAATGTCCCTGAGTTCATGCAATATGCTCAGTAAGATCCAAGTCAAGCGAGCCCCCTGACTCATACAGGAAGCTTTCCAAGCTGAGTGTATGCTGAAGTAGCATTCTCAGCCCTTTTGAGTGCATTGTGCTGGCATTCTGGGGAGCAGTCCTGGCATGAGAGCTGCTCCCAGACTCCCTGTGCCAAAAGGACACCTTTTCCTGCAGTATCAGCACAAGTGAGGAGAAGTCAGGCAAGGGTGGAGGATTGCCCACAAGCTGTGTTCTCATCTTTTTCATTACAGGAGTTGAAAATATATGAGGCAATTTAAACAAGGCAAGATAAGGAACAAGAATTTTCTGATTCAGACCCAACAGGACAAGATACCTTTCACTGTTCCGACTTCCCTCTGGGTTTTGTGGTGATTTCTGAACCGATTTGCTTCCATTACCCGCGGTTGCTTTGATACACAGTTCATAAAAAAGCTCAGCTGAAAGTATTTGCAAGGCCTCTTTCATAGATGTAGGAATAGAGTCTCTTTCTACCTCCCCCCCGCCCACTCTTATTATGAAAAAGATAGCTAAAATCACACTGTATTATTTCATCTGGTACATAGGTTTCTCCTTTCACTTCGATTTTCTCATGGGTTTCCTTTTCGGCTCCTGCTAGAACCCTACCTTCCAGATACTCCTGCTTCCAATTTATTGACATTTGTGCATTTATTGCATAGTATATAGGTCATTGGGGAGGTTTAAAATGGTGAGAGTTCATTCTAAAATAATTTTTTTACCCCACCCCTTCATGGAAGTCCTTAACAATTGTCAGGTAATAGATGCCAAGGGAAGACAGTTGATCTTTCCTCAATAAATTTACTACTATAATTGTATCCCTTTTTAATCCTCTGAATTTTTGCCTGTAGTGTTTGCATGGGAGAAATGCTGGCCATGGATCTCAGTGTAGAAGGTTGTGCACATGGCAGGCATCTCAGATTTACACTTTCCCCAAATAGCAGAACTCTGCACTGCCCAGCATTGTCCTTCAAACTTAACATAATGCCACTGTAGTTCTTGATCCAACATGAGGAACTGTTGGGGATGGAGAGGGAGAAAGAGGGAGAAATTTGAATGCATGCATGCAACTGGTTGTACATGCCTAAAGGGATTGTTTTGATTCATAATGGTGCAGTTTTAGTTAAACTGATCCTTAAAGGGTTGATTTGCTTGGATTGCCGACATCTTCAGTTTGGTATTAGTCTTTCTGTGTGTCTAGGAGCTGGGTCCCATGCCTACAGAATAGGTGGCAGATGGAGGTTAACATTTAAAGCACGCTGCCATTTTCCTTTTGACATTTACCTGTCAGTCTCTTTGCTACTAATACCCAAGGACAAAAATTGAGATGCAGTGCCTCAGTGCAGCATGACATATGGAAATGTTACTATCTTTGCTCTTGATTAATATGTCTCAGAAGTGCTGGATTTCCCTAGAGATATTTACACGCTGTGTAGGCTGCTGCTCTGTTCAAGACCCTAAAGGTGTAAAGCCAAGACTTTCCACAAATCATCAAATAAAGAGGTCATTGTATATATGTTCCTTCAGTATGAGTATTCTTCAGCTGAGCTCAGGAGTTTTCTTAACTGTAATTGAATTAATTTTAATAAAAAGTAAGTTGTTTAGATAGGTCTTTTCTGAAGAACCTTGGTCTTCATCTAAGCTACTTAGTAGCAGGAAAGCAGATGTTTCTTGCTCTGCTCCTGAAAAAGGAAACTCATTTGTAGGAATTCACTGCTGTACAAGGATCTACTGAAGCTAGTCTATACAGGCAGGCTTAGGTGTGGCTGTGAAAATGAAGGAATGCAACCCATGACTGTTAGTGCAAGAGCTTTTAGGTGGTGTGGGGATCTAAACTTTTATTTATGTGTTAGTTGTGTGTTTGTGTGTGTGTAAAGTAAGCTGGGCAAAGACAACATATTTTTGTTGTGTTACGGAACTGTGTTTTGTTCTAAAGTGGAAGCAAAGGCTTACATTCATCTCTTGCATAGAAAAGAGAATGGGGTGAGTGTCTAAACTAAGGGTCACTGTTTGTAAGTGGGCCACTGAGGTATTTTACTAAAGGGTAGTGGTATACCCAGCACATTCCTTATCAAATGAATTGAAACGTAGATATTCCAAAGATTTTGTGTCTCTCTAAAGAGGAATAACTAAAACTGGGTGCACCACATATAACATGTAGTTATGATTTAAGGAACAATGTATTGGTGTATATCCACACCCCTGGTATAAAGGGGTTAAATTAATTTAGAATTAAAAGTGAAGGAATTGCTTTAGAGGTTAGATATTGGAAAAACACTAAATTAGGCGTTCCTGTTTGACACTTTATTGTAACTACCAAGCAGCTAACATGTAGCTTTCTGTAATAAAGATTAATTTTGTTCACTTCAGGAAGAATAGCTTCTATTGGAGTTTTTAAAAATGCACACTTTACAGATTTACGCAGTCTGCATCCCTAATATTACTATAAATCTGAACTTCTTAGGAGTACTGACTAATATATACAGCTCTTTCACTTGGGATAATTTGGTTATTTACTGCTGTTCCTTGGCTTATTTATTTTTAAAAGTTATACCCTGCCTCCTTCATGGCACTTGCAGTACCTCTCAAAGTAACAATTGAAAAAATTCTACAATAAAATTTCAGGTTTAAAATGTATATATATATATAAGCAAAGGCATCTTAAAAACTACTAAAAACAGATAAAGTGGCAGTAAAGATAAATGGCTAAAATGGCTTAATTAGCCCTATGATGTGGATAAAGCTTTAAATTTATTAGAAAAGTTAGTAGCAAGCTGTATTTTTGAACCTCTGTTGGAAACCTGTTCAGCATCCTCACTAGGCCACCATGCTAAAGGCACTGCACTATCCTACTGATCTTCTTACAACCTTTATTACTAGTAGATCTTAGTAGGTGGGGTGGGGTGGGGGTGGAGACACAATCTCTGAGTCCTGTAAAGCAAGGCTACATAATGCAGTTGAACATAGAAGTAATTGGCAACACACCGTGCTTTCCCACTGATAATGTTTCCCCTTGCGCAGGCTATGTTCCATGTGTGTGTACAGTTAGGCCCTTGGCTAGGTTGTATTGTTTTGCATTATCCTTCAGAACAGATAGTGTATGCATGTTGTTGAAGAAAAAAATGCTTTGTAACATAAGAGATCTTTTATTTAGTACTATTCAGTTTTAGAACCATTCTATCAGGTCTTTCCATGAGGCTGAGTATTAACACATGGAACATCTAAGCTCCTTATGGAAATGAATTTAATGTGTGTGTGTGTGTGTGTGTGTGTGTGTGTGAGAGAGAGAGAGAGAGAGAGAAGTAGTTCAATAGCAAAAGGGGCCCACCTGTGGAGAAATGTTGCATATCTGTGGAAGCTGAATTTGCTCTATTGTATGCTTGCATTCATCCAGTATTTAATGCCATGATCAAGCCACTTGATAGGTGAATCTGTTTGAAAAGTCCAGTTGAATTTTCTCCTGAATCATTGATTAGTTCTGCATTTGTATAGGATGCCTGAATGTTTTTTGCCTCAGACAATGGAAATTCTCCTAACTTCAAGAACCAAGCATAACATGCACACTCAGTATATGAGAAAAAAAAAACTGCTTCTCTGTCCAGATCTTCTTTAACAACATATCTATTAGTAACCGGACAGTACATTAAGCCTATGAATTACTGGACGTTCAGATAGATGCGGAAATGGAGACATTCCTAGTGACTATATACAGTGGAATTTAAAATATCATTCAAAAGGTAAAGCCTACAGAACATTGAATGCTTTCCCTCATCCATGACATCTCCAAGTGATCTGACTCGGTCAAAGACAGTTTCCTATGTTCACCCACAAATTAGCCAACAAAGTGAAAGGCATTTTGTTTAGAATTAAGAATAACATAAAAAAGTTGCTTCCTAAAACATATTTCAAGGCAGGCAAACTTAAAATTTTTAGTGAGAGCTTCCAAAGAGGGTCAGAAGTAGGTTACCAATACAGTGGATGCTCGGGTTGCGGACGTAATCCGGGACGGAGGCACGTCCACAACCCGCAGCGTTCTTATCACGCAGCAGCGCATCCGCGCATGTGCGTGACATAATTAGGTGCTTCTGCGCATGAGCAAAGCGCAATTTAGTGCTTCTCCGCATGCGCAAGTGCCCAAACCCGGAAGTAACCCATTCCGGTACTTCTGGGTTCGGCGCGGAGCACAACCTGAAAAGACGTAACCCACAGTGGCCACCCGTGTCCCTGAGGCACTATGAGTTGATAACAAATCAGTTTTCTTTTCACTTCCTTGAGGAGATTCAAAGGATAAAAGGCCATGTAGCACCAATTCACAAGCTTCTTCATTACTTTACTGCCAGAAAAGCAAAATCTTTACATGGAGTATCACTAGTTGAGAAGTTAAATGGCACTATTTATTGGGGTTTGTATTTAACCTTAATACAAGGAGGGAGTAAGTAGATTCTTGTAGAAAATGTGACTATTACTGCCTTGCTTCAGCTTCCTGTAGATAATCATGCTTTTAAAACACCCAATACCATTTCCCCATCAACCTACTCTGTCTCTTTTGACGTGAAAGTACACAGAGGCTTCCTTGAGGGGGATAGAGCAAGGTTGCTGATTCTCCTGGGTGCTGTCCTTTTCAGATTCATCCAAAAGATAGTGATACTGGGTTGGTAATCTAATTACCAACCAAGCAAACAGAGCCCACCCAACTCAATTTCACAGTGAAGTCTTGAACAGAATATATGCATGCTGGAGAACTGCAGGTGAAAACTCTCTCACACACCTCTCTTTACCTCTCAGTTCCTAAGAGTTAAGATTATGTCTGTCAAAATCAATGAACTCACCAGCTCCTTAAATTCAGTAGGGAGAAATATTATCATTTCTCCACCATTCTTTTTATTAGAATATTCAAACAACCTTTGTTCCCATTCTTTCTATCTTGGGGTAATACCAGATTTCCAATATTTTGCATATAGTATGTCATGCCGCCATGAGAAGCCAGTTCCCCCCCCCCTCTGTGTGTGTGTGTGTGTGTGTGTGTAAGGAAAAATAAGAACAGGTTCAGCTTCAGTCCTCTAGTAGAGTTACTTTGAGATTTAACTCCTGTTAAATAAATAACTGTAGTATGTGTCTATCATATTTGGTACAGTATTTAAAAATATTAAGGTTATATTTTAACTTCTCTTTTGTATTAAATTCAGGTTTCATACTGAACAGGTTTCTATTAAAAATAGTTAAATACTCAGCTTGTCCTTAGTTGATGTCAGAAACAATTTAAGAATGAAGAGTTGTGAATTTAGACCGACAGGTGAGATGACAGAAGTGACTTTAATATTTTAACAATTAAATAGTTCTGTTAAGGATCCATTCCCATTATGTTTTCCATAAATGTGCATTGCTTTGTTTCTTCATTAAAAGCTGTTATATTCTTCTTTTTAATTGTCATTTTCATCCTTTCTATCTTGGTGAATTCAGTTCACCTGGCTTCCCAAAGGAGTTTTGTTAAGTGTGCTTGGTTGAATGCCAGCCCATCGTTGCCTAATGGAGTTAAGTGTAATGTTGGATATACTCAGAAACCACACTGGATGAATTACATATATGGGACCCTGTTAATATAATAAGAACAGCACTTATAATGTGTATGTAATTTACTCTATGAAGTTCACTTATTCATGGGTGAAGCACCAAATTAGCAAAACAAAAGTGGGTTGTAATGCTGTTAATAATGATTGCAGAAATCTGCAAGATAAATCCCTGGCACCGGTGATGTATTGCTATTGAATTCAGAGTATATTGGATTGGGGCAGTTTACACAGTGGGAATGTTAGTGTCTCCTGAAAGCCATTCAGGGCCTCTATGTGCAAGTACAAATAGGTTTCAAAACCCTGCAATTATGGAAAGCCTGCCTGCGTGCCTGTAGTAAAGGACAGCCTGCCACCTTTCAGTTTGCTAGTACTGTACTGCAAATCTGGTTTCCAAATCAAACGCATAACCTAGCAACAAACACAAATGCTTTAAAGCTTGAAGTAGAATGGGATTAATGTTGGTGTCTTTTTCTGTAACCTCCAAGACATGGAGTTTGTCTTCCACATCAACAATAAATATTGTGAGAATGTTCAGCTGGCAAAGTTCTGAGGTAAATCAAGGTCTAGAACAGTGAATGGTTCAGTGGGCAAATGCTGGAACACCACAAATCACTTAAGGGACCATCACTTTCATTTGTGTGTAATGGAAGTCAAGGAAGCAGCTGCTTTGCTAGCAGTGAGGTTTGTTTTCACAGTTTCATCTTTAAATTTGTGTTTTTCTTCCAGTCATTTAAAGACAGAGGAAAAACACATGCTGTAGGGCCAGCTAAAGTGCTTGCTCGTACATTAACTGTGTATCTTTCTAACACGGTGACAAAGTGTATTTCTGCTTTGAGACCTCTCTGAGATAAATAAGCAAACACTGTGGTCACAGGAAAAATGAAGGCAGGGACTTCATGAAGGCTTAAGCTGTGCAAACTCTGCCTTTTTGTGTCTCAAAAGTCTCTTTATCAGGGTCCTTCTGCTTTTCAGACGCTGCCTAGAATGGTTTGTTCTAACACTGTTGTTGTGTGTTTGCTACAGAATTCATAAAACTGGAAAAATTATTTGCTCCCCAGGAGACCATTCCAACTTCCTTTTATACAACAATCAAGTACTGTATAACCACCTTTAGTGTGACTCGCAGTAGTTTTGGCAAATATTCAGATGTTTAATTTTATTTTAAAACTGGGTCAGTGTGTTTTGCTGTTAACTAGAAGGTTAATGGTTCAAGCCCAGGGAGGGACAGATATGGGCAGGATTCCTGCATTACAGACCCCCAGGGTTCCTTCCAACTCTACAATTCTATGATTCTATATTATATTCACAAGAATATAATTTATGTATATTTGATTGTTTAATTAATCAATCAAAGTGTTTTTGATGACTGACTGCAGTTTATTTTAACTGGATGACAGTTGTCTCTAATCAAAACTACTTTATTTCCTTCTACTTTATTTCCTTCTAATCAAAACTAGACTAACTTAGATCCTTAGCGTATACAATTTACATGGTCAATAACATAATGTCTCTATTTGGCCCAACTAATTTTCACAGTGGTATATGAGCTTTCATGTTTCATGGAACTCTTCCTCAGGCTACATGTTGTGAAACACTTTAAAAATCCTAATTCCTAATCATTTAATGGAATATTATATCTAACAGGAACCCATGTCTTTCCTGCCAGGAAGCTTGGTTAACACAGATAGAGGTACATTACCGTATATACGTGAGTATAAGCCGACTTTTTCAGCCCATTTTTTGGGCTGAAAAAGCCGCCCTCGGCTTATACTCAAGTGATGCGGGCGGCTGCAAAGGGACAAGCGGCAAGAAAGGGATCCTTTCTTGCTGCTTGTCTCCCCTGCCCTGCCGATCCCCCATCTGTGCCTGCTCTCTGATCCCTCCTCCTGTGCCTGCTCTGCGCGAGGATCGCCTCCTCCTCCTCCTCCTCCCGTCCCTTCTCCCCGAAGGGGAACAGAGGTAGCGACGGGGCAGCAGGAGCAGGAGGAGGACAAGTATCGAGCAGGCGCGCGAGCCGGCTCAGCCCCAGAGAGCCTGTTGCTTTTGCCCCCATCCCATCCCAGCTCAGTCCGCCATAGAAACTGCCCACCCTGAAACTACCCACCCCTGAAACCTTCCCAGAAACTTCCCCCCTTAATTCCTCCCTGAATATGCCCCCTCCCCCTGAGCCCTCCCTGTAAAGAGACCTTTCTTTCCAAGCCTTCCCTCTTAACCCCTGCCCATCCCAGCTCTGCCCACTGTAGAAACTGCGCTGAGACTCTATGATCCTGTGCCTGCTCTACCCCTGCCCATCCCAGCTCTGCCCACTGTAGAAACTGCGCTGAGACTCTATGATCCTGTGCCTGCTCTACCCCTGCCCATCCCAGCTCTGCCCACTGTAGAAACTGCGCTGAGACTCTATGATCCTGTGCCTTCTCTACCCCTGCCCATCCCAGCTCTGCCCACTGTAGAAACTGCGCTGAGACTCTATGATCCTGTGCCTGCTCTACCCCTGCCCATCCCAGCTCTGCCCACTGTAGAAACTGCGCTGAGACTCTATGATCCTGTGCCTGCTCTACCCCTGCCCATCCCAGCTCTGCCCACTGTAGAAACTGCGCTGAGACTCTATGATCCTGTGCCTGCTCTGCGGAAGGCATCGGGGAGGGAAAAGTGGGGAGAAAGTGCTCCTCGATGTTTTTCCTCTCCGATGCCTTGCACAGAGCAGTCACTGCTCTGTGCGAGGATCGCCTCCTCCTCCTCCTCCCGTCCCTTCTCCCCGAAGGGGAACAGAGGTAGCGACAGGGGCAGCGGGAGCAGGAGGAGGACGAGCAGGCGCGCGAGCCGGCTCAGCCCCAGAGAGCCTGTTGCTTTTGCCCCCATCCCATCCCAGCTCAGTCCACCATAGAAACTGCCCACCCTGAAACTATCAACCCCTGAAACCTTACAAGAATCTGCTCCCTTAATTCCTCCCTGAATATGCCCCCTCCCCCTGAGCCCTCCCTGTAAAGAGACCCTTTCTTTCCAAGCCTTCCCTCTTAACCCCTTCCCCCATCCCAGCTCTGCCCACCCTAGAAACTACCCACCCTGAAACTTTCCCAGAATATGCCCCCTTGCCCTTGATGCCCTCCCTAAATATGCCCCAACCACCCCTGAAACATTCCCAGAATCAACCCCCTTCCCCCTTAATCCATTCCAGAATCTCCCCCCTTAATTCCTCCCTGAATATGCCCCCTCCCCCTGAGCCCTCCCTGTAAAGAGACCCTTTCTTTCCAAGCCTTCCCTCTTAACCCCTGCCCATCCCAGCTCTGCCCACCCTAGAAACTGCCCACCCTGAAACTTTCCCAGAATATGCCCCCTTGCCTCTCATGCCCTCCCTAAATATGCCCCACCCACCCTGAAACCTTCCCAGAATCTGCCCCCTTCCCCCTTAATCCATTCCAGAATATTCCCCTTGCCCCCTGAAATGTACCCACAATATGCCCCCTTACCCCCTGAGCCCTCCCTGTAAGAGACCCTTTCTTTCCAAGCCTTTTATTGGTATTTATTTTTATTTTTGAAATTTACCAGTAGCTGCTGCATTTCCCACCCTCAGCTTATACTTAAGTCAATAAGTTTTCCCAGTTTTTTGTGGTCAAATTAGGTGCCTCGGCTTATATTTGCGTCGGCTTATACTCACGTATATACGGTAATTCAATTGTCATTGAGAGTGTTTGAAGTATTGATTGATATGGGTGTTATTTGGCTAAATCGTATTCCTTAGAGTAAACCTAATGTAAATTCTGGGTGTCATTTAAGTATGTTTTACTTAGAGTAGACTCACCAAACTTGATGCACCTAATTTTTTAATGTTCATTAATTTTAGTGGTTTCCTCTTGAGCAAAACTTGGTTGAATACCACCTAGTGGATTTTAAATTAGCTATGACGAATTGAATTCCATCTATTTCAGTGAGTGGTACCCTGAGTATGATTTAGTTGGATGCCTTTATATTTTACAAATTCAGATAAAAAAGGGATGTTAATTGAGATTAAATGGCTACATCAAGCTGATTTCCCTACCACCAGAGCCATCTTTACTGAACTGGCTAAATCAGATTAGAGTATGTTGTACCCATCATATTTTTTTAAAATTCTGTCATATATAAGTGTGGTGCTTAGATTCCCTCATACTGTTCTTCCAAGGAGCAAAGTATAATGTGTAGGCTTTCATCTCAGTATTAGTTGAAATGGGCAGTGCAACTACTCCCATGTAGGCTTAGAAACTTGTTTTAAAACTGTAAAATCAGTGTTTCTTTTACAGACCTTCAGAATACTTTGTATGTACATTATTGCCTTTGGTTTGCTTAAAAACTGCTGTTGGTTTCATTACGCTTTTCTGAGATCTCATATAATCCAATAAAAAGCCATGTCTGTGGCTGTTTTCCACACATGTAGTGCTGTGTAGCATTGGATCATGATGCTCCAGCTTTGAAAACTTTTTTCCCATAGCCAAATGATATAATGCTCTGATTGCTACTTAATTTCCAGACTACAATCCTAGCCACATACTGTAATTTGATCTCCTATCCCATACTATCACTGTTGGCTCATTCTCAACAGGAGCCTAAACCAATCTGGAATTTGGGAAGTGCTGAGTCAGTTTGTTTGCTTTTTTCAGGTTGGGTGAGTTTCTGCATATGTACTTGGTGAAAGCATCTAAATTCACATTGCGAATAAAATGTTGAGAAATGTGTTATTGACAAACCTAGAATATTATAAGTCTAGAAATGTTGATTTCACATAAGAGTCTTTATTTCATTTAAAAGATTAGGAGACAGCTTTTCCTGGGTAATTTAATAAAATACATAGAGATGACTTCCAGCATACTGTGAAGGAAAAGCACAATTTTTAGATATAAGAATTTCATATTTAATAACCCAATTTTTACTTCCTAGCTGCCTTTATATTAAATTGCCTTTCTGTCTCCACAAGGACTCACTTTGCTGTTATGTAGACAGGAGGTGTGGCACATGAGTAGCACAGACAGCCCATGAGGAAACCGTCATGTCTAAATAGGGGCTAAATTTTAGCTATACTACAATAGGTGATAGTTTTCCTTCCCCTCCTTTTGATCTTTCAGATGTCACAACTATTCCTGACTAATGTCAGTAGTGCTATGTTATTTATATACTTTACATGGTTATGTGAAGGCTATTCTAGAGCTATACACTCACTTACTCTTCTTTGTATTCTCCGTGATGTGACACCAATAGGAAATGTGCATACACAAAGCAGTTTGGTGGAATTCTAGAGCTTTGGCTAAGAAACTGGCACTCTCCCCTCCTTCCTAGTGAGGTTTACTCTAACGTGGTTTGCTTTACTGTGCCACTACCACTGTTCCTGCTGCTGGCAGAGAAGTATTTTCTATTGGGGCCAATTTTGGGCAAGATCAGATATATTGCCAAAAATGGACATGATCTCACCCAAATTTGGTGCCAATGGCAGTGGCACTTCTCTGCCAATGGTGGAGGTGGTGGGGCAGGCATTGCAGCCATGGGCTTGCCACCTGGGGGAGTTCTGCCACTTGAGGCAGTGGCCTCACCCTGCCTAGTGGCTGAGCCAGCTCTGCTCTAACTGCTTCTAACATTTTTTGGTCAGCTTTTCTGTCTCCTTTGGACCATAAATCATTGGTTTGCTTAGTTTTTCAATGAGTTAGGAGTTGGTACATTCATTCAGTGCTCATGTGTTTGTGATACATTAGTCATCCATTTAATGCCATTCTTTGGTGTGGGGAAAAACATGACTTTGTGGGAGAGAACAATACAGTCATGATTGCTGTTTGTTCTGTTTGGGAGTCCCACAAGGCTGAGTTGCCAGTCTTGTCAGAGTTTATTAAGCATTCTCCCTTGGCTATAATTTTTTTATCTTCCTCTGTATCCTTGAGCATTTTCTATATCCTTGGTGTCGATTTTGAGCCAACTGAGGTTCCTAGTGACCCATGAGAAGTGACAGGACTGCCATTAAGAGCAGCTCTTGCAAGCCCATATTTTGTTGATTTCACCAGCAACCTCAAAGCCACTTTCACTGTTTCCAATGACTCCAATGCTTACAACTCCATGATCTGGGCCTGTAGTGGTGTCTTCAGTCACATTCACTTTGCCTGCAAGACCTGCTTCCTGCATTACTGACTCCAGTTACAAAAGCTGCTGCTGTTGCAGAAACCCACCATCTTATGGCAGGGTTAATGTTGCCAGTCCTCATGTCATTTCTGGAGACCCCGTAAAAGCTGCCACCAGATTGGGTTTACGTTCAGAGCGACCTGGCGATCAATAGGCAACATTGCAAGGTAGCAGAAATAAATAAACAATTCAAACAGGAAACTCCTGTCCTGGCTCCTCCCCGCTCTTCCCTTCTTCAGTTTTTAATTTTGCCTCCCAGAAACTGGTTGTTTCTTCCTGAGACTCCCGGTGTTTACCTTTTTTCAGGCTGGTTAATTCCTTGTTTCTTCTACCTCTTGTTGAATTTCTCTGTGGCTCTAGTTCCTTTACCTTGTGGCTTTGTATGCTACTTATTTTCACAACCTTTAAGTATCAGTAGCCTCTGTATTTCTCCCTCTCTGGCCTTAATGCTCATAGCAGTTAAGGCTATGGAAACTGAAACTGATATTTCTTTTGCAAAGGAATGGCTATTTTTTCATTCTGCTTCTTTGGCTGCATTTAAATAGTAAAGGCAGGGATGCGGGTGGTGCTGTGGTCTAAACCACTGAGCCTAGGGCTTGCTGATCAGAAGGTTGGCGGTTTGAATCCCTTGCGACGGGGTGAGCTCCCGTTGTTTGGTCCCAGCTCCTGCCCACTTAGCAGTTTGAAAGCACGTCAAAGTGCAAGTACCATAGATAAATAGGTACCGCTCCGGCGGGAAGGTAAACGGCGTTTCCGTGCGCTGCTCTGGTTCGCCAGAAGCAGCTTAGTCATGCTTGCCACATGGCCCGGAAACTGTCGGTGGACAAACGCCGGCTCCCTCGGACTATAGAGCGAGATGAGCGCCGTAACCCCAGAGTCGTCCGTGACTGGACCTAACGGTCAGGGGTACCTTTGCATTTACTTTTTAAATAGTGAAGGCACAGAAGAAATTCACACTCTCTTTCTGCTAGGAGAGAACTAAAGCTGCAGACTACAGCCTCTAAAGGCAATATATGTGATTCAGCGAGATCTGCTTCTTCTCAAACTTTAGCTCCAGCCCTTCTCCCATGTTTAGCAGTAGCTGCTGCTACTTTCAACCCAGTTATGGCAGATCTTCCCAGTTTACCAGCCTCTGCTTCCCCCTCTTTAGGGGTTTTCTATACAGAACATTTCAGAGCTAGATCAGGTGTGCCCATAAATTTCCCATTAACTGGCATTTTTCTAACTGGGGGAGGGTTGTGAAATGGAAAGCTCAGCAGGGGGCCTGTCCCTGCCTTGGCTGAGTAGTGCTCACTGCACAGAGCAAGCAATTCAACCACAGGGAAGCTCTCCCTCGGCTGAACTTTGAGGAAATCCTTATCCTATGGAAACTTCTCTCATAGCCAAGATCCACTGCCCCAAGGAGACCTAGCCAAGGAAGTACATTTCCCTTCAGCCCCATATCAGTCTCCAAATGTTCTCCATCAACAATATGTATCTACTACTACTCTCTCCACCTCCAGGAGGCAGTCTAAAGCGTGTCCTTCACACAGGGGTTCTCAGTCCCAACCCAGGCACTCTTGTTTTCCCCTGAAGACAACACTGCAGCTCACATGTACATTCAGGCAATCCTGATTCACATGACCAGTTTTCATTGTAAAGGCACACACATAAACAGACATGGAGCTATGAAAATGCTCACTCTACAACAGGAGGCATCCAGACGACTCCTCTGGGTAGGTTTTCTACCAGAACAGAAACCTCAGAGGAGTGGACACAATACAGGCAGATTAACTGAGGAGAGAATGTCTCAATAATGGAGAATGGAAACTCCATTCAGAGATCTTCCATCTCATAATCAGTCGTTTTGGGGAAGTGGAAGTTGATCTCTTCACCACTATAGACAGCTGACAAGTCAGGAAATTCTTCCAATTCTACTTATGGTCAATGGAAGCAATGGATGCCCTCACAGCACATTGGCCATTGGGGCTACAATATGCCCCCCTCAGTTATCCCTGATAGCAAGAGCCTGAGAAAGATTCAAGAAAAAAGGGCCAAGATGACCTTGCTGTTTCATGACCCTAACCAACCTTATTGTTTTCATGACACTATCCTCTAACCGTCAGGTAAGACTTTCTCTCTCAAGGACCCACCTTGGCTCTGTCTACACTTAATGAAAGTTGAAGGGAGGAAATGGCTCAAAAGCTACTCTTCCAACACTATAGACACTATTCTGGCATCCAAAAGATCATCCTCAGTACACCTGTATTGGAGGACCTGACGTTGCATCTATTCCGGTGTGTCAAATGGAATTTTCCCAGACAAGCAACAGTCTTTGGGCTTCCTTCTCTTTCTCCAGGAAGGCTCATCTCTAGGTCTCAAAACCAATACTGTGTGTTGTCAGACTTCGACACTTTCATCTGTCTTCTCCAAAGACCTGGATCAACCTATGTCAGCTCACCAGTTCCTGCCACATTTTCCTTCAAGGAGCAACGCTTCTCACCCACTATTGCAACCACCTGCACCTACATACTGTCCTATGAACTCTATAATGTCCTTCTTATGAGCCGTTCAAGTAGGTCCCACTGTGCTTACTATCCTTTAGAGTTCTGTTCCTGGTAGCCATTACCTCTACCAGATGCATTTCAGAACCAGTGCTGTCAGTCATGAGACATCATCGGGTTTCTCCACAGGGGTAGAGATCCTGTGAACCAACCCATCATTCCTTCCAAAGTTACTTTCACAGTTCCACTGCCAGCAGAAACTGATCCTTCTGTCATTTGGCCTTTTCTCTCGTACATCCATCAGAAAATAATGACAATCCCTTGATGAAGGTGGGAACTATTTCTGCATTCTAGAAGTTGAACAAGCTATTCCCTCACATGACGGGGAGGTGTCAATAAACAGAATATTGGGGGGGGGGGCACTAGCTTTAAGTTCCATTTCTCTCCCCCCCGCCCCCGCCCCCCACTGGGAACATAAACAAAACAAACCTGGAGATCTGCTCCACTTGGTTCATTTAAAATTCTCTGAACAAACCTGATAGGCCATAGGTTGTTGGGTAGATTTCAGAGGAGGCCTAGGTAAAATAAATACCTAGTTATTTTAAAGAGAGGGACTAGTTGTTACTTTCCTGGGGATTGCAGTTGAAGCAGGCTTTGGAACACCTCAAATTTGGTTTTAAAATGTGACTTGCTTCTCAGCTGGGTGTTTAAGATTGAATGATGGTCTGCAAGTAACATTGCATAACAACACACTGACATTATGTGTTGGGTGCTTCATATCATCTGTGGGCCCTACCTTCATCTTGAATTAGAATTCCATGCCTGGGGAGAATGGGAGACGAATGGAAGTATCTGGCTAGCGGTGACTGGAAAGGCATATATTATCTCATCACAAATCTCTCTTCTCCAAATTTCCTACACATACATTGCCTTCTGCACTACCACCGCTAGGTGATAGCACTACTGGAAAAAAGAAATTGGTCCAGAATTAAAGTCAGGGTTGCTGACAGAACTCATTTGATGTCAAGTGTTTGCTTGAAAAATACCAATTGGAAGTACATTGTGCAAGCTTGAAAAGTAAAGGTAATTAGTTTTCTCAATGGCTTTAACAAAATGTGATTAAAGTGCAAACTATAGGCTTTCTGAAAGAGGTGAAGTAATTAAACTGCAAAGGTGCTGTGGGAATTCATTGGTGCTGTGTGTGACTCGTGTTAAATAAGAAATCAAAAAGGCACAATGACTCTCAATCTGTAAAAATTAAAGTTTGTGAAAAGGGCTGTATTTTGTATATTGAAGGATCATAAGCAGTCTTCCTCTTTCTACCCTCCTCTTAAAAAGTGAGTGGGAATAATTATATATTGAGCAAAGCTAAAAAAATCCTATTGCTAGAGATATTCAAATAAGCAACTGACTTAATATCAATAGCGTGTGGTAGAGTGTTTCTTACATTCCATGCCAGGAACAGAAACTTGGCATCTTGGTAGCATGTAAATGATCTTTTGTTTGTTTGCAGATGCTCTGTTCTGAACTCTATGCATGCGAAAGTAGTTTATACAAATAAGGAAAAATGGCTTATTTAATGGGAATGTCAGAGTGCACTCATTATCGTTAGTCAGGATTCTCTCTTCTTCACCAGGTAGATGAGTCCAAGATTCAGTTCAGAGAACAATATACACTACTATTAAAATGAAACTTATTTTTTATCTACCTCACCATTTCTAGTAGCCAAGAAGGCTGTTTATTATCCTAACAGGTATCCTAATGAGATTGTTTACAGTGGAGCTTGTTGGGGTCGGTAGGCTAAGTAATAGTGCATCTTGTGTTTATCTGTAAAAGAAGTCTGAGCTCACTTTAAATTCTTAAAACTAGAGGAGGGAAATTAGATTGGTGAGTCCTTTGAACTTGCTGCACCAAAAACCAGCTGCTTGCAAAGGAGGATTAAAACCTTTTAATCCTTTTGTGCAAAATAATATGGTGTTTAATGTGGTAAGCATGCTAGCAAAATTAATTTTCATGTTACTTTTTTCAGGCAGGAGCATTCATATCCATCTCTTCTCAGCCAGGATAAATTTAGTTCTGCCTCTATTCCTGGCTGTGCATGGTCTGGACTTTTTGCATTTTGCAGTGCAATTTAATAATTTTGACATTTTCAGGAAAGTTGTAAATTAGGAACTGTGGGTTTCAGTGTAAGCCCCCTGCAACCATCTGTTAGAACAGGGTCAGACACTGCTGGGAAAGCTGCCTAAGGCAGTTCAGTAATAACCCAGCTTTGCAAATAAGTTCACCAAAGTTACTAGCCTACAAAACATTTTAATAGCCCACCTACGGATACATCCATTCAATTTAAAACATTTTTTGAGGGGAGCTAACTAATTTCATACTATAGAAAGCAAAGGCTACCCCTGCCCCCAGCTGTCTGGGGATTACAGACAAGAGTATGAAAAATCCAAAGGGAACAATATTTAGGGAATTTATATTTAGGGAATTTATATTCAGTGCTGCTTGTGTTTCATTAAGGTTGCCATATTGTACCTTCACTATTCTGGGTGGCAATTTGCATGCTATGCAGGCTATTTTCTAATTACACATATTGAATAACAACAGGGAACATTCCCCAATACCAAGAGCAATATGGAAGGTGGCCACACTGCACCACACTCTTCCCCCCCTCTCTTTAACACACACACACACACACACACACACACACACACACTTTACATACACAGAGACTATACATGTACCTCTCCATCTCGCTCTGCTAAGCGTATCTCTCAAAATCAAAATGCACACAGAGTATACTTGGTCACCACCTTCCACAGGCCAGGGAAACGTCTGCCACCCACCCACCCACCCAGGGGCGTTCCTAGCCCCTTGGCTGCCCGGGGCGGGAAGCCAAGAGGCACCCCTGGGGGTGGGGCG
The DNA here is from genome assembly GCF_009819535.1 of Lacerta agilis. Classification (NCBI taxonomy): domain Eukaryota; kingdom Metazoa; phylum Chordata; class Lepidosauria; order Squamata; family Lacertidae; genus Lacerta; species Lacerta agilis. The sequence continues at coordinate 46,505,603 of NC_046317.1, read as the reverse complement.
TCGCCGCGCGCGCGTGTCATGACGTCATGACGCACGCGGGGCACCGGGCGGGGGCGGGGCGCGCGCGCGGCGACGCCCCGCCCCGCCCCCACGGGGTGCCGGGTGGGGGCTTTTGGAGCGTTTTTGGGCTGCAAAGAGTCCTGAAGCCGCTGCTGTAGCACAAAGGGGGTGCTACAGCAGCGGCTTCAGGACTCTTTGCAGCCCAAAAACGCTCCCCAAGCTCCCGCCCGGCATCCCCGGGGGCGGGGCATCGCGGCGTGTGCGTCATGACGCACGCACACACGGCGACGCCCCGCCCCCGGGGGGTGCCGGGCGCAGGCTTTTGGAGCCTCTGCAGCCCGCGAAAAGCCGCTGGAGGGCGGGGGCTATTTTGGGTGCTGCCGGGGCAGAGCCGCAGGAGCGGCCAGCGAGGGGGGTGACACCCCGGCTCGCTGGCGGCCCCTGCGGCTCCACCCCGGCAGTGCCGAAAATAGCCTAAAAATAATTTTTAAAAAAATGTAGGAAAAAAGCCCAGTGGGCGGGGCAGCCCCCCCATGTGTCACCCCCAGCAGGGGTGCTGCCCGGGGCCCCCCCGCCCCCTCCGCCCCCCCCTGCGACGCCCCTGCACCCACCCCAATAGAAATGACTGGCCACCGCCTGGTGCTGGGTTGGCAGTCTCTGGTGTAATAAACACCTTTTTCACTTGCAAAAGATGCAGTGCCATTTATAATCTGTCATTCCTTTTCTTATTCAAGGAGATTCATTACTACATTCCTGTTTATATGTGGTCTGCCTGGTGCTATTTTTTCTGTCAGCCGTCTCATGTTTATGTGGCCATTCTTATCTCTCACATATACCGGTATGTTTATGGTATGGGAACTGATGACCTTGGGGTTCTGGTGGGTAGCTCAGTGAAGATGTTGACCAAGTGTGTGTCAGCTGTGAAAAAGGCAAATTCCATGCTAGGGATCATTGGGAAAGGGATTGGAAATAAAAATTGCCAATAGCAAAATGCTATTATACAAATTATGCTTGGAAAACTGTGTATGTTTCTGGTCACAAGTCCTCAAAAAGGATATTTTAGAGCTGGACAAGGTTCACCCAGAGCACCCAGAATGATCAAGGAGTTGGAGCAACTCTTCTATGAGTTGGGGCTTTTTAGTTCAGAGAAAATGTGATTATGAGTAGATGTGATGGTGGTATATACAATTTATGCATGGCATGGAAAAAGTGGATAGAGAGAATTTTAGAACCAGTGGACATCAAACAAAACTGAAGGGTGGAAGATTCAGGACAGATGAAAGAAAGTACTTATTCACACTGTGCATAGTTAAACAAGACAATATGTTGTGTTGGCCACTAAATTGGATGGTTTTGAAAAAGAATTAGACAAATGTATGGAGGAAAAAGTTATCAGTAGCCATAATGACTATGCTCTGCCTCCACCATCGGAGTCAGCATGCCTCCAAATACCAGTTGCTGGGAATTGCAGGTGGGTAGAGCACCATTGCACTCAGGTTCTGTTTCCTGGCATCCTATGAGCATCTTGCTGCTCACTGTGAGAACAGAATGCTGAGCTAGATGGGCAGTGCTCTGCTTAAGTTGTTATGGCATACAGTGTCTCATGTGCATCGAGTCTGATTGGTTGAGATAAATTAAATTGGAGAGGTTTAATGTAAGTCTTAGCAATTGTGTTGGTTGCAGTGTCAAGAGTTATGATATGTGGCAAGAGTTACAGATGTGTGGCTGGTGCTTTCACTGTGTTTTGTAGGCCATGATCCACTCACTGAACTGGAAAACATTTCCTTACCCAGGGAAGCGTGTCCTTATTGCTTAATGTATGCAGCACGGCATGCATACTATTGACAAGTGAAATATAAATATTAAATGTTCAGATGAACCATTGGTTTGCTTCCTACAATGAATTTTAGATAACAGTGTTCAATTTTAAGCTTACCTTTAGTTCTGTAAAATGCTTATGTGAAAAAAGCTTCTGCATATGGGAAAGACAATTTCAGTGTCTTTTATATCCTCGGAGTCTGCTTTGTGATTTCCCACCGTTGCATTTAAATCACTCCTCTCTGGTATTCCACCCTCTGGTTGCCCAAATTGTATACAATAGCATAAATCAAACAAAACTATTTTTGGCAGTTGATCTTGGAGACCTCAAACTAAGGAATCTCTTTACGTCACCACTCAATGATATATTTTGCATGCCAGAAATTATTGGTGTATATAATAGCTACAATACATATAATTTAAGAACTGAATCCTTTTTTAAAATAATGCCTAGGGAGTTTTCTGTGTTGTAGGAAGCCTGGAGCTTAGGAAGGTGGCCCTCTGGTACATTCAATTAGCTTGATTGGCAGAGTTGCTGTGGATGAAAAAAGGGCAAGATTTAGCAACAGCATCATTTGGAATGAGTCAGATTGCAGAAGGTTGTTGGCCCCAGGCAGTAACTGTACCTTCTAACATTATATATTCTGTGTAATCAGCATTATTCCACACCCCATGACAAAGCAGAGACTCTTAACTGTTGTCATGAGCACCTTAGTTTAGCATTTTACCTATCCAGGCACCATCTGCCGCTGGGAACAGGTAGACTTGACTTCTTCACTTTTGTATTCCCTGTATTTATTTAGTGTAAAATGAATTTCTTTGAACAGAAAGAAGCTAGAAATTTTATGATAAAGTTTTTCCTCAACATGTTTGAACATTTAGAGCATATGGAATTCATAAATTCACTAAATTTAAGTTACATTTCATATAAACTTCTAGAAACATAGAATTATAGAGTTGGAAGGTACCATAACAGTCATCTAGTCCAACCCCCTGCATTGCAGAAATCACTTTGCCCAACATGAAGCTTGAACACAAAACCGTGAGATTAAGAGTCTCATGCTCTACCAACTGAGCTACATGTACCCTAGGAATTAAAAGAAGCTTAAGGTATTTAGGTCCTGAGCCATGTGAGGCTTTATAGGTCAACACAAGCACTTTGATTTGGGCCTGGAAACTAATTGGCAGTCAGTGTAGTCAGGTCAGGATTGTTGTTATATACTCAAACCATATTGTTCTGGTGAGCAATCTGGCCATTGAATTTTGCACCAGCTGAAGTTTCTGAACTGTCTTCAGAAGTGGCCCTATGTATAATGCATTGCAGTAATCCAACCTAGAGGTTACCAGAGCATAGGTCACATATGTTAGGCTATCCCTGCCCAGATAGGGGCATAGCTGAGAAGGTACAGTGTCTCTTGTCTTACCTGGATTGAGCTTCAGTTTATTGGCTCTCATCCATTCCATTACTGAGGCAAGACATCAGTCTAGCACATCCACTGCCATGCCTGTAGATGTAAAGGAGAAATAAAGTTGTGTGTCATGAGCATACTGTTCACAACACACTCCAAAACTTCAGATAACTCCACTCAGCAGCTTCATATAGATATTAAACCTAGGGGATAGAACTGAGCCCTGAGGGATTCCACATTGAAGGCCCCTTGGTGCTGAAAAACAGTCCCCAAGCATTACCTGCTGAAAACCATGATCCAAGTAGAACCGGGACCACTACAATGCAGTGCTGCCGACCACTACATCAGTTAGCCTCTCCAGGAGGATATAGTGGTTGATGGTATTGAAAGCTGCAAAAAAAGTCAAGGAAGATTAACGGACATAATGCCCCTGTCTGTCTCCCAACAAAGGTCATCATATAAGGCAACCAGGGCAGTTTCTGTACAAAAGCCAGATTGAAACTCCAATTGAAATGGATCTAGAAATGAGATTTGTCTGGCTTAACTTGTTTTTGGAAAAAACCCATGCTGGGTTTTAGTAATCGCAGCTTCCTTTTCTAAGTGCTCATGGACTGACTCCAGTTTGCAAGGACCTCACCTATTCTCTAAGAATTCTCAAAGATTATAGACAGAGGCTCTGAGATCACATCCACTAGCTCCTTTAATACGCTTGGGTGTAGGTCATCAGACCCTGGAGATTTGAATTTGTTTTAAAAAGCTAGGTGTTCCATTATCAGCTCTTTTCCTATCTTGGGCTAGAGCTCCCTCCTTGCATTATTTATTCTGTTATCACCATATTGGGCCCTGCTTTCCTTTTGGGTGAAGACAGAGGCAAAGTAGGTGTTAAGCCAGGCACCCCCAAACTTGGCCCTCCAAATGTTTTGGGACTACAACTCCCATCATCCCTAGCTAAGAGGACCAGTGGTCAAGGATGATGGGAATTGTACTCCCAAAACATCTGTTAAGCAGTTCCGCCTTCTCTCTGTCACCCAGTAGCATTTCTCTATCTTCCTCAGCTCATTCTAACCTTCTCCCTGCAACTGTCCGCTACTTGTTTGTACTCTTCTTTCATGATTTCCCATTTCTTATACATGCCCTTCTTAAATATCCGCTCATCTGTAAGCTCCTTATGCAAGTACACAGGTTTATTTAGATGCTTTTCACTTTTCTTTCTTGGTGGAATTGTCTGCATTTGTGCTTTCGATATTTCACTTTATTTATGATGAGATTTATAAACCACTTTTCAGGACACATTGTTCACAATGAGCTAACATGTCCAACAATACACTCATCCCCTTTAAGAGAAAAGGCATGATGTCTGATCCAAACTTATGCTAGTTCCTCAGCATCACAAAATAAATAACATAAAATAGCAAGTCATATGCAGAAGTCCAATACCTAACAAAACAGCCGAGCAGATTGCATTGCAAAATGGTCAGTTACACTGCAGTCAAAATTAGCATGAACCTTATTAGCCTTTTGCTGAGGGAGATTATAGAGAGGAAGAAATACAGATATTTGTAAATAAAACTGAGTAGAAATTGATGTGAATTTAGGTAAGTAAATATGTGAAATCGATGTAAGTTAAGCAATCATGGCTAATGATTGATTTTAATCTCAGGCTACTGCTTGTGACACTGAAGTTGTGAGCTATCAATTTTCTGCATTTCAGAAATAGTTTCTCTGTGCTTACCCTGTACCTCCTCCTGTTAGGTCCCCACAAATATTTCTTCATCATTCCAAATATATTTATTCATTTTCATAGAAGTAATTGTGTTCATCAATACTGTCACAAATTGAGAGTGTTGTTCACTGGTGTAAATGACCTAATTACACTACTCTGGAATGTTCTCCTCTTTGCTCTATGGTGCATAGAATGAAATAGAATAAATTAGGTATTTACAGCTTTCTTCAAAGATCTTATAGCATGATGGTCTCAGTTCTTCTAATTGTCTAGTAGCTCTTTCTGTAATTTTCATTATAATATTCTTTGGGCAAATAGAGTGACCAGTATTGCTTGTATTGCATGAAAGAAAATGTTGTTGTTTTTCAGATCTTTTAGAAAAATATTAATAATTGCTAAGCTCAGAATGGGGGTTGGATCTCATAGTTTTCAGCAGCTTCTGAATACATTTATTGAAACCTTTGTTTAGCATTGATGGAAACACCAGTTGAACAGACATTTCATTCCTTCTCCAGTTCCAGAGGAGACTGCAGGGTCTGCAACTCAGATAATGCCCACCTTTCACCTTAACACTTGACTGAAAAAGGCAATTCCACTCCGCGATTTTAACAACATGTAATTATTGGGAATTGGCATTGCCAGGAGTTTGTTTGTTTTTTAACATCTCAGTGTGCATTATAAAAACAAAAACAAAATGAAAAACCAGTAACAGCAGGTGTGCATTGAGCTCTGTCATAACGGAGCAAGCAAAGCAGAGTAAGCCTTCCAGAAATCCCTTTGTGCTCCATTGTGAGAGATATTGTAAGGCCACCCAAGCTGTTTCAACCATTGTTTTATATTATAAAACAATGTTTTTGTTCTATCCAACAGCTGATTAACTCCATCTGCAGGTGGATTATATATTCCCAGAACTCAGGATGCTTTCAGTGAGAACTAAATTTGGACATGGTGGTTCTGATATTATCAAATTTTTCCAGCCCGATCATAATGAAATCCTGTACTTAATTTTTTGTTGTTTGTTTGTTTAAACAGCATTTGCCAGTGCCTGCCCACATGGGCTATTTTAAACTGGAAATTCACTTATTACAGGAGTGTGAAGAATTAGCAGCTAAACAGTTATTCCTAAACAATCTAAAATTGGTTGTATTATTTTGTTCACTGATGTATCCATTGTTTCTAGGTGTGGTGTCATTTCATTAGTCTTGAGTTAGGCGCACAAGATAGATATAGTCAGATTGCTGTAATATTCATTATCTTTAATTCAGACCCCAGGCACATTTCACCATTCAGTATATTTGTCTTGCAGGCAAGCCAAACTTCATGAAAACTCCTGAGGATCAGATTGGAATATCTGGAGGTGTGGCCTCCTTTGTTTGCCAAGCAATAGGAGAGCCAAAGCCACGTATCACATGGATGAAGAAAGGAAAGAAAGTTAGCTCCCAACGATTTGAGGTACGCATAGAATATTCCCCCCCCCCCTGGTAATTTTGTGGGAGTGTCCATATATTGGGTGGTATTAAAATATAACAAATGTGTGAACTGGAAATAAATATGTCCTCTTTGATATACATTACCTGGAATATGGCATTTCTGATTCTCCAAATTTCCAGACTTGGACTACTGAGGGAATTATTCATTTCACATGGATAAGTATTGGTTAACTCTCCTCTGAGAGGTAAAATAATAAGATTCTCCTAGTACAGCTTCCTTCTGTAATCACTATATTTTCTTGGTGATATTATTTCATCTCATTTTGCTTTGTTTGTAAATTGAAATTAGATGAGTATGAAGTTAATTAAGTTCAGTGTCTGTTCATTTGCAGTCCTTGCCATTAAGGAACAATTTATGGGTTATATGATAAACACATTTCTCTATGAGAGGGTTAAAGAAATTTCTTTGATTTCATGAATGGTTAATGGCCCAGTTCATGCGTCATAGCCAAACCATGGTTTGCCTATTTGTACTATGCCTCATGCTCTCCTATACCTCCTTCTCTCTCTTCCAGTTCACTTAGTCACTTCCTAGTTTGAGCAAAAAGTAGTTTGCTGTGATATTCAAATTCAGCAAACTGTGGTTTGCCTACAAACAAGAATCATAAACCATTATTTACTTTGTACTTCCAGTTTGAATACTTTAAGGAATGGAATGATGAGAGGAGCACATGAGCAGAGGAAAAAGAGGAAATGGGCAGCACAGAAATTTGAGTCATGGTGTTAATGGCCAAACTGTGTATCATAGCAAAAAGCCACAGATTTTCTTTTAGTTTCAGAATGTTAATCATGCTTAATGCTAAATAGGGTTCACTATTAATAAAGGTGGACAACTAAGGTATGTGGTATGGTTTCCAAACCATAATTTACAACAACATCTTGTTGGTTTAAATCTTCGTTAAGGAAGGACTGTACAGATGGAATCATTCACCATGGTAAACAAGGTTGCAGGAATTTGCCCCAGAGAGCGGAGGGGCTGGTCCCTTACCCGTTCCTGATTCCTCAGTCATCGTTTAAAAGGAAATGGTATGATGTGTGTCCACCAGTAATAAAATGGGTAATACAATTTCCCCCTTTTGAAAAAAGGTTATTGAATTTGATGATGGGTCTGGATCAGTTCTACGTATTCAACCACTGCGTGTCCTTCGGGATGAAGCAATATATGAGTGCATGGCTACCAACAGTGTTGGGGAGATAAATACCAGTGCCAAACTGACAGTGTTAGAAGGTAAGTGGAAGCTCTGTTACAACTGAGCTGTATATACCACAGCCTGTTACATATAAGCTGAACTGTTTGTTCACATTGGAAAGCCTATGCTGTTGGTTATGCTTGATTTTTCTGCATCTATCTATCTATCTATCTATCTATCTATCTATCTATCATCATCATCATCATCTATCTATATCATTAAAAGGGTAAACAGATAGATCACAGTGTACAATTCCCATATAAATTATTGTTTTCATTATTATTATTTTTAAATATGTTTATTGTGATGAACATTCACTGAGGTTCTAGAAGGATAACACAGAGTGGTATTAACTGAAACACCCAGCAACACCTCTGGACACAGACCTGCTTCAGGCAAAGAACTTGCACAGTTACCCTACCTTCAAAGTTGCCAGCAAACATTTCCAGCAGAGAACAGTATACAGGCATTATCCTTCACCTCCAGAGATGGAGATGAATAGAAGGGAAAACTAACTTCAATAACATGCCCACATTCCCCAAACCCAATTTCTCTCCTTCACCCAGATCTTTTAAACTGTGAGGGAGAGGTTCTCCTTTTAATCTTAAGAATCAGGGAGCAGGATTGGGTTTTGGTCAACAGGGTTATAATTTTCTATCTACCACCCTTTATTGTCACAGAATACAGCGGAATTGGCTAATAATCAGCCTAGAATTTGTTCATCGCTCCTAGACTACAGGGTAACAAGCAGAAAGCCGTCTTATTCTGAGTTACATTGCAATAGACGAGTCCCTTTTTGAATTGAAGCCATTGGGTGGGGGGGGGTAGAATTGTGCTTGGAGAAGGTATTCCCCGAGAGACCGCCTCTATCGCCTATAAGATCCTTTGAACGTGGGCAATCCAACTTTTCATATCAAGTGGGTTGGAAGAATACTTCGAAATGGAATCCGTAAGTCACAAACTGCCTTGTTGTGCAAGGGGCAGGGAACAAGGCTAAAAGTTGGTGCCCCCTCCCAAGACTTTGTGCTGCCTTCCCAAAGCTGGGTAAGTGAGGCACTGGGCTTTGGGAAGGAGATGTGAAGCTCTGTCAGGGTCCTGGAGCCCTCCCTCCATGTGTTCTGGAATGCCGATCTGGCTGTGAATTCAAATTTCAGGCCAGGGTTCTGGATCCAACAAGTTATCTACTGTATGTGTTGAGGAAAACTTCCATGTCCAAAATTCCATATTTATATTGGATAAGGAAGTATTGTTTGGGGAGTGGAGAGGAAAGAAAGAAAATGAGGGGAAATTCTCTTTTCTCTGTCCTACTTCCCTACTTCCATTTTAAAATGTGTTTTTTTAAAAAAAGAAAACAACAACACATAACTACTGCCCCCCCCCATTTATTAGTGTGTATCTTTCTAATGATTTCATAGATGGGCCATGGATGCCTGAATGTACTGCATTCTCTAAATGCAATTTAAATTTGCCCTAATTGACTAAAATGGAAAATCTGTTTTCAAACGAAAGGATTAAGCAGATTTATTGGTGTATATAAATTATTTACTGATGATATCTTCCAGTGAGGAAGGCTTAGGTTGCTAGATGAATTAAGCAAAACGTTTCACTGCTGCTTTCCCCCCACCTTTCCCCAGATTGTTGCTGTGCTGAAACATATGTGTTGGTGATAGCACTGTAGTATTTCATTTATTTACAGCAGTACAATAGGAGCCTCCTTATAACTGGATGCTTAAGAATAGATCACATGGAATCAAATAATTTACAAAAATCCTTTGTTACTCGAGTATCAGGTCTCCTTTCAGATTCTACTAAATATATTTTGAAGAACTGGAAAGGCTTAACTTTAGCTTGAAAAGATACTGAAAAATTGGAACATAGACAGATAACAGTTGGCAGCAGTCTACTCTCCAATGGCTTTTCCTTCACTTAATCTGCTTCTGCAACTTGCTAGTTTTCAAAGGCACAGTGAGTTTCTGTTTACCACCACCAATGCTGCTGAAAGACCAGTAGGAGACTTGTAGACCAGTTTAAAAGGCTTAGCAGGCCACTGGTTCCCTACCCTTGGTATAAAGCAATAGGTTTCACAGCAAGGATTTTATTTCCAGGCAAATCTTTTTCCAGCCTGTACTTCACTGGGATTACGTGGCAGAATGTTATGTGGCCTTCACTTTCTTTAGGAGTAAATCTACTTCTTTGTGCAAGTGATTGCCAAGTTATATGGGACATATTATTAAAGTCTTCTCTGTTAAGGTTGGACAAGCATTGTTTTTATTCTGTTCTTCCAAAGTGAATATGTCCAGGAGGGATGCATACTTTGTATGAAGGAAATTAGAAGAGATATGGGGCTTGTTACTAGGGGTCCCTATAGAACCCTTATAAGCTTAAGCAATTTGCATGTGAGCTTGGACAAGTAGGATGATGTTTAAGAAACTGAATGGTCTTTTAAGACTATATTACCAGCTGCAGCGTAATTGATTTGGAAATGCCTCTTGGAAGATTATCATAAGAAAACTGGCAATTCTATTGGACTTACAACAGTTTTCCCATTTTTTAAAAATGCATTTTGGTTGTGGAAACGCTAGGCAAGGATTAAAAAGAAAAACTTCTGGGATGCCACTTCTGATAGTGGGATTTGAAATAATATTTGGATAGTAGAAATGATCCTAGTATTTTTATTTTCTTTCAAGAAATCTCTAGCTTTTGGCAAAAGTCTTTTCAGGCACATTACCATAAATTTATGTGGCAAAATTTTTTTCCCAAACCCCTCATAGATAATTAAAGTCATATATTCACAACCAGTCGATCAATGCTTAGTTGGCTTCTGTGGTGTAATTTCAGCTGGCCTTGATCTAGGTTTTTGTCATGAATTGTGGTGGTCTTTCTGCTTGCTAGTATATTCCATTGGGTACATTATTAAGAAGCAAACTGGTGCCAAGAATCTAACGTAAGCAAGCATTTTGTAGCAGTTACTTCTTTGTGCTGTCCTTCGTTCTCCACTTCCATCTCTCTAACTCCAGATCCTGTTGGGGAACAGACTTGCATACACTTAATGTAATTGAAAATTATTTCTTCTGTTGATAGTGGAAGAGGTAGGCATGCAAACAACCTCTCCCTCTCTTTTTCTCTTGGGCAGCTGATAAGCTGAATAATGTATGAGTCATATTGAGCATTTCTGTCTTTTTCAATTATGACCGGCAGCAGTGCAGAATTTCTCTTGCATGCCTTGCAAAAGAAGGGTTTGAGCAAAGTGAACAGGAAGGGACCAGAATCAATAAACTGCCACACACACACACACTCACAAGGAAAGCTTCAGGGAGAGTTAGTGGGCACTTGGTGTCACAAATTAATAAATATGTGATTGAGCTGTAGGACTGGAGGATTACACCTTGCATTACAGAGCCTTTTAAATAGGAGGATTGTGCAGAATGTAAGGAGGGAATAATGTTGCAGCATTTCCAACACTGCACCAAACCAAGTGACTCATTATATCCTACTTTTTAGCAAAACGCAGCAGCTCTGTTGGGTATGACAGAGGCCAGATTGGTGCCCACTGCCCTTCTGCATAATCCACATTCTCTCTGTTTTTATTTTATCATGGGATGGGAACCAATAGTAACCCTGGCAAGAAAATGACTTTTTTTCCTAGGCTTTGGAATTTGTACATTTCTTTTATGATCTAGATTTCTTGTAAGCATATTAGTATTGATGAATAAAAACTTCAGCAATTTGAACTTGATGTGGGTAGCCTTTACAGTAGTCTCAAGCACATTGTGTCACGTCAAACGCAACATACTTCTTGTTTCAAGCTATTTTAATGAGAGTTAAAATATTTCATTTTCTTAATCTGTGCATTTGCATATTTGCATAGCTGCCTTGAGCCTTGGCTCCATAATTCTGTATCAGCAGAGCAATAGCTCCTCCATTAATTTGCTCAAATGGGTTTATGAATGCCAGGCCCTTTGTTAAAGTGTGAGTCATAATGATCTTGAAACCTGATTTGGAATGCCTTGGATTCTAGCTAGCACTGCCATTAGATTTTGCCTAGTTGGGCAATGAATGTTTTGTATTGCTTTTAGATGTTTTTAGGTTGTTGTACACCGTTTCACAAAGGGATGGTATATGAATATTTTTACAAACAAAAATCTAAATAAATAAACTGCAGGCTGAAAGCATAGCATAGAGTAAACCAGGTTTAGGCTTTGAATCTATCAAGGGTATAGTTTAGGGATAAGAAAAGAGAGAGCACCTCTGTCTTTCCAAAGCTCACTGATTACTGAACCATATCATGAGTTTAATTTCTATCACCATCTGCTGGCTTCATCCCAGTTCCTGGAGTTACCCAGTTTGAAATGCAGTAAATGATGAACATTTGACAGTTAAAAATTATTTCTGTAGAGAGCTAGACCTCCAAAGGCCTGAGACAATATGTCCTTGTAAATGCTCATCTAATACTGTACTAGGTTCACTGTTTCAACGGTAAACAAAAGTTAGCTATGTTTAATCCTTATTTACGCTTAGTTAGTTACAAAAGAATCAGCAAGAACAAGGCAGTTTGGCTCATGTTTCTCTCATTTTCTTTTATATGTTACTGCCAAGAAAGGAGCCTTTGTTATAAAATCAGAGTAATTAAGGGAAGAGAGGTTATATTTTAATACGATCTCTAAGTAAAAACTAGCAAATTAGCATTGTGTGTCACTTTAAAATGGAGAGAAATGCCACATTCTATACCAGAGAGAGTGTTGATTTATTCTTTGGCCTGGACTGTTAATTCATCCACATAATAACAGAGGTCACCAACTTTTGGGGCTTGTGGGTATATTTGAACATAAACTTGTGAGCACCACCACAATGTATATTACAATATTTACAGGGTTAGCCTAGAAATCCAATGAGTATTGCCTACCACATTTTATACGCTTCACATTTTATATTTCTGTAGATTATAAGGGTTCACATAGTCACTTTTCAACATGAACACAAATTCCCTCAGAAAAAGTAATGCTTCAAGTGGCCCTTAAATATGGTATATTTTGGGTTCAACTGATACCTTGGCACTTGCTAATGAGCCTGATATTTTGTATTTCATGTGTTTTATTCTAAATAACATGAATGAATGAATGAATGAATGAAAATTTAAGGAGCTCCAACACAGGTGGGCAACTCAGAAACCATGTGTATGTTTCACTAGCTTTGCGAAACAGTAACTTCATTGGTGTGATGTACTAAAAACAGTAACAACCCTTTTCAGCCTATCAAGCCCAATGATGTTTACCTCTGAGTAGACCTGCATAGGATTGAGAATTAAAATCTTTATTTTGGTTTAGTTCATCCTGAACAGTTTTGTTTCAAGGCTCATCCCCTCATCAGATGGACTCAGCTATTGACTGAATACATCTGAGGGAATACTGCCCCTGACAGAGAAACTGTAGCCCGCCCCTCGTCTACAGAGTATCTAAGTTCTTGTTGCCTATGCTCTAAATTATTTTCTGCCAAATTTGGATAACAACATAGCACTGTTTTGCTGCATCTTTTTATTTCATTATGATAATGGTTCCTGTAAATGAAGATGCAATAATTTGGATAACTTTGCTCATCTGGAGTAGGTTTAGGGTTCTCTGTCTCTCCTTCAAAAAGGAGAATCAGGAAATTTGTGAAACTTATCAGCTCCAAATGTCATAATTTCCATGTTTTAACACTGTTAAAATGACTGGCTAATGGGACATGGCCATATAATGTATCCACAGTGACCAGTTCCATCAAGAGGATTGCCATGCTCTGGTGTTATCAGGTAGGTTCATTCCACAAGTTTTATGAGGCAGGAAAGACCACCTTTGAAAAGTGTTAAAATGCATCTATAAAAATGAATACTCATTGAAGCTTCTGGTGTGAAAACATTGAGATGGGGGGGGGGGGTTAGCCTCTAAGGTTGCAATATCTACTCAGAAGCAAGTCTCACTGGATTTAGTGGTGCTTACTACTCACCCACCGGCTCAGGTAGCGCTAGTTCACCTGTAGCAGCACCCTCATGCCACCCCATTCCCTTGAAGCTGGTGATCCAAAATGGGTATCAGAAGAAGGCAGGATTCCAGCTGCTCCTCTCTGCAAAGTTATAGACAGACTAGTGGAAGTGTGTATGAGAGTGTGTACGTGTGATGGATGGATACGCAGAGCAATCCTCTGTAGGCATACTCAGAAATAAGTTTCATGGATCGATGTGTGTGTGTGTGTGTGTGTGTGTGTGTGCACAATCAGGGGAAGTGGGAGGCCAAATCAACAACTAGAGAACTGGGCTCAGAAAATCCTGTTGGAATCCCTGCCTAAATGACTTGGATCCAAGTATCTGAAGGAATGCCTCTGTCTGTATCAGACTGTTCTGGTTCTTAGATCTAGGGATGATATATGTGACCAGCACATTGTGTGAAGGTCAGAGTAAGGGTCAGAGCTGGGGCCAAGCCAGGAAGATGTGAGCCAAGGAGTTCTAGAGCAGGGGTAAGGAGACTAGAGCCACCAAAAGGGATATTAATGACTTCAAAAGGAAACTGTTAACTCAGCAGAAGTCCCGAGGACACTGAAAAACTTACTTCACTGCCAGATCACCTTCTATCTAGTTCTCTGCTCGGTCATTGCTTACAGCTGGACATTTCTAGGTAGATCTCTGGCAGTAGAGATGCATTGTTAGTCAAAAGGCAATCCTCTTGCAACTCTGGGCTTCCCACCAGACCTGCTGCCACCTTCACTCCTGGGACCTGGGAGATGCTTGTATGACTGACATTTTGAGTGATCCATTTTACCTGATCTTAACTGTACTGGAACTGTCTGCATTTTACTTATATTGTGATCCGTTCTCGGAGGCTAATATGGTGAGGGTGAGCTAAAAATATATATTTAAAGAACCCTTCCAGACAGCACAGGAAGGGTATTTCTGTATTCCAATTTGGAGCTGATTGCGAAGTTTGCCACACATACAGCCCTGAATTATCTGGTAGAAAGTGGGGAGGGAAGGGTCACCTCTCTAAACTACACTGCTCAGTTTTGGAAATAGTCTTATAGCAGTCACAAGGTAGTTTATTCCCTCTCTGTGTTGCTTAAGTTGGGGGCCACCTCTGATCTCCTTCTTCCACGGTTTGCTTTGAAGGAGAAAGCAGGCTGAGCCACCCCCACAAATGGTTGTGGTCTCCCAACAGAGCCTAAGAGTTGGCAGAGAGGCAGATTCAGCTGCTAAGTGAAGGAGGGCTTTCTCACTCATACTTTACCTGCAGTACTGGTGGATTTCAGTCAGGTATTTCCTTCCGTCCTTCAAGCCAAAACAAAAACACACTATTATTATTGATTGACCGCTTCTTGATTTCAGCCCGCGGCACAGGCTGTACAAAGCGAAAGGCTTGTTGCAATGTTTACCAGAAGTGATTACAATACACCAGCAGCTGGTTTCAATACAGTGAACCCTGTTGCATGTCTCTGGCCCTAATTCTTCTTGCTACTGGCTTGATTTGTGGAATACATTATTGTATTGTTCAGACATACGACTTGTAGCAATTGTGAAAGCTCTTCTTCCCTAATTTTTTTTTTGGGGGGGGGGCATTGCTTTGAAAGTTCATGTTAAAAAGGAACTTAGTACATGGGTGCAGCTGCCCTCCCCCTAAATCAAGTAAATAAATAAAAAGACTTAAATAAAAGTAGAAATTGCTGAAAGATTTTGACAGATTTTTCCAAGCATTTGAGGTCAAAAGAAAGTAATCCAAAACAACTGTTGTTGAGACATTTCGTTCCAAATCTGCTAGATAGAGCCGGACAGAGAATGATGACAGGTGGGTGTCCTGTCCAATCCCTCAACATAAATCATGGCTACGCACATGACTAAGTAGCTGTACTTCATCCTGACCCAAAGGGAACTTGTTCCAGTTTGTTCTTTGACAGAATGAGCTTAATTCCGTTCAAGTGCATCCAACTGAACATGTGTTTCTGCCCCTGCATAAAAATCCATCCTTGGCATATTTTTGCAGCTTTAACTTATAAAGAACACCACAGTTTTTAATTGGGCAGGTTACAGGACAATCCTAACCATGTCTACTCAGAAGTAAAGTCCATGGAATTTGGTGAGACTTACTCCCAGGTAAGGTTTGTTGCCTTTGCAAGGGAGCAAAAGCTGGATTGGATAAATGACCTCCCTTCTCCCAACTTTTCAATGGTTCTTGTAGGCAAACTTAAAGAGAGGGTGATTGGCCAATCCTGCCATCCAATCATGTTTCAGGTGACGTGTTCAACCTAGGAGAGGCAGCAAAGCTAGCCAAAGTAGGAGGGAGACAGAGCAATCAAAAATCAATACAGCATCTTCTAATGGTGTTGCAAGGCCAAACTGGGATAAGAAACTGCAGTAGCCATGCTGATTCATCTCACAGAGTGAGGGGTAGGGAATGATTGTGAAGCTGAATAAGGAATCTCTCAAAGTTACATTCCAAAGTTAACTTAATTCACCTTTTGTTCACATGACAGTTATGGTAATGATTCAGGGGCAGTGCAGAGATTTTGAACTAGTTCAGTGAGTTCATATGAACTAGTTTATTCCAAACACTGTAACTGATTGTATAAAATGTTATGTGTGTGCAGACAGTGAGGGAATCTTCTGTCTAGGATTGCACTGGCTGCTAGTTAATTTCTGGATTTTAATTCAAGTTGCCATTTTGGACCTTTAAAAACCTTCATGATTTGGGAACTTGATACCTGAAGGATTGTCTCCTTCATGCATATCTGTTAGTGTCTTGAGATCATTGTCTGGGGCCCTTCAAGTATGGCCGTTTGCTATGAGCGAGAAGGTTTCTTCATTTTTGTCTTCCCATTTGTGTAATGTGCAGCCCAGGGAGGCCTTTTAAGATATGCTGTGGGTTTTTTGTTTTGTTTTTTAAAAAATAATTCCCATCCCACAGCCTGCAATTTCAGGTTCCTTGTGGAAAAACATTGTCAGGTGCAAGCCCAGTGGGTGCCATTGTGAGTGATAGTCTGTTGCATGTGTAATAAAAATATGCCATAAAGTTATCACCTCATCCTTTTGTGGCTAATGCCTAGGCCTCCTTAGTAAATTTTTCAGAGAGTGCCAATCTCCGTACTTTCTGTTTCAACTGTGATAATTCCAAATGTTCTAGGGACTTCTGACTTTGAGCAATGAATTGTCTAGCGGCTAATACAGTGGTACCTCGGGTTACAGACGCTTCAGGTTACAGACTCCGCTAACCCAGAAATAGTACCTCGGGTTAAGAACTTTGCTTCAGGATGAGAACAGAAATCGTCCTCTGGCGGCGCGGTGGCAGCAGAAGGCCCCATTAGCTAAAGTGGTACCTCAGGTTAAGAAAAGTTTCAGGTTAAGAACAGACCTCCAGAACTAATTAAGTTCTTAACCAGAGGTACCACTGTAAAAGGAAGGTGCTTTATATATCAAATTAACATTATCATCTTTAAAAATTGTTAGCAGAACCAAAGTTGGGGTGCAGTTAATATTTTGGTTTGTAATCAAGCTTCTTTCATCAACAACATTCTTCCAAAATGGTTGCAGTTTATTGCGTGCCCACCATATATGAATAGTTGCTCTGATATCCTTATACCCTTTCCAACAGAGAGCAATTATGGTTTTATTGAGGTAGCTGCACCTCAGAGGTGTTAATGCCCTATGTAAGAGCTTGGGCTTAAGAGTGGGTAGTGATTTCAGTGTTGTTGTTTTTAGTCCACAGGCTTTGCCAATCTGCTTCTTCAATTACTGTTTCTAAGTCTGATTCCCAAGTATGTTTTATTAAATTTGTTTGGCCCAATTGTATGTCACTCACCATTCTGTAAATTATTAAGAACAGGTTTAGATTTTTGCATTATAAGCTGTGGTTCTTAATCTTGCTTTGGCTCTCTGGATTTTTTTTAATTTTTTTTCCCTGCATCTGTTCAGTCTTATGTGAAGCAAGACACTGCATGGGTGAGATGGCTTTGCTGCCAAAGACAGCTACTTTAGATTTTAGATAATTAGGAACAGTTACTCCAGGCAGCTAGTAGTCTGCATAGCCTAATTTGCATTGGGGAGAAACTGCCATATCATTAGACTAAAGCAGTTTAGATATTTTCTTTTAACAAAAGAGGCAGGGGGAATTTATCTCTTTGATTCCCAGGGGGTCCACGGCCCATCCCTTGCCTCCCCCTCAACTAAATCTTTGTCATTTTTGCATGGTAATATCACAAATTTTATGGTCTGTTTTAGCGCTGTGTGATTTTTAAATATATTGGCCAAAATCAGTTTTGAAATCACACTGCAATAACGATTTAAACCCGGCAATTTGCAGCAATATATGGCTCCTCACGCAAGGGAGAGCGGAGCAGCCGATTTCAAGTCACCACGAATATTGCACGATGATCTCGGCCAATAAGGCTGCCTTACTTCATGCTGAGAGAGACCATGGCAGACGATAACACTGCAGACTTCCCTCACACTGAGGGAAAACAGGGCATCCGATTGCGAGGCACTGCCTTCCCCTATCACTAACACTGACAGAGAACAGGGCAGCTGATTGCCCTCATTTCAAGGCATTGTGGCACTACCTTCTCCTGGCACTGAGGCGGGGAAACTTATGAGAGATGCTAATATGGCACATAAGATCAGGTGGGTAGCTATTAACTACAAGTGCCCCCTTTTTGTTGTGAGTACTGCTTGCCATTTCAGTCACCATCACCCATTGTCAGTTGCCACTGTCAGAGGTATTCTGACAGCAAACTGTAAGCTCAGTTAGACATACGTTAACAGAAATCAACTATCCTTAATTTAATTGTAAATAAGAGAATGTTCTTTGAGTGCCTTTGGTTCTAAAGAAATGGATGGTGGTTTTTCCATTTCTAAAAGTCTCTTCTTGAACATATTTCTAGCATTTCGTGCTTAAATATGCCGAACATTTCCCTGGAAATTGGGGGATTAATTTCCCATAGACTTTCCCATAGTACATAGACTAGTTTATGAATTAAACAAGCGAGGAATGCAAAGATTTTTTTTTTTCTGATTAGACTTCAGAAAGTCAAGAATGGGGATATTATTTATATGGATGTTCAGGGGTTGGGTGACTCTTAATTTGGATAACTTGGTATTTTGTATAATCAAGGCTCAGACTGTGGACTTCAACTGGAGTACTGTATATTCTGGCGGATAAGACTACTTTTTAATCCAGGAAAATCTTCTCAAAAGTCAGGGGTCGTCTTATACGCCGGCTGGAGAATCTGAGGTCGAGTATATCTCAAACTCTATATTTTAACTGGAAAAGTTGGGGGTTGTCTTATACGCCCAGTCGTCTTATACGCCGGAATATACGGTAACTTTTTTAAAAAAAACCATTAAGTATATGCTGCATGAAAAGAACATTAAAATCTCGCATTCTACTCTCTGAATTCTTTAATTATCCCAGCAACCCCTCTCCCAAAGAGATTGTAAGCTGCAGATAGTTCCTTAGCAAAATTCACAGCCTCATGCTAAATTTATATGAATGACTGCTTGGTAGTTTTTATGGACACTTCTTGCCAGCTCAGTTTTATTTTTGTATTAGAAGTCCAGAGTAAGTATTTAATCGTCCTTTGTCCCAGGGAATAGGATCACTGTGTTAAGGAAACTTACCATGGCAGTATATGATCCGTGTCACCCACCCCCCACCCCCCATCTTCCAGCTCCTTGATGAGCTGGGTTAGTCTTTTGCCATGGAAAACCGCACAGCACTGTATTCATCTGTCATGCTAATCCTTCCCTCTGTGGCTTCAATCCCTTTATCACATTGGCCCAGCTGGATTGAAATCTCTCCAAGTTCTTGCTTAGCAAGCTCAGTGGAGAAGCCCCAGTTTTGATATCAAGTAGTAACAGCACTCTCACTTGCTAGTAGCTATTTCTAGCAGTGCTGCCACTCGGTGGATCAGCATAACAATGCAGTTTGCAGAGTGGTAGAGCTACATTCACACTTCAGAAAGCATAACACATTTAATAACTGGCAGTATGGCTGACACATTACTGACTGAAGTGACTTCTGTCCTGGTGGAATTTCCTCCGTGTTAAGGATAGTCCTTCTGTTTTATTTTACGAAACCAAAATGTCATATTATATTTCACATGGTCAGAATAACTTTCACACCACTTTGTTCCCAGCAGAAGAACTATTTTTGTGAATTCTACAAAGAAATAAAGTTATGAGAGCATATTGCTTTCACCAAGTGTTTAGTTATGCTGGAGAAGTCTGGAGATCTGGTGAACACAGGCAGGCTTACCTGTGCCTATGAACAAACCTTAGCAGGGTGTCCCCCCTCCCAAAAAAATTCAGAGCTCTTTTTTAGCACGAACTCTTTATATTGCTAGAAATCAGTAGTGGAGGGGAGAGACAAATCAAGAGGTGAGCATAATGTCTTGAATTTCAAGGTAGAATATGTTTAAACAGCAATTTAAAAAGAAAAATGGCATTATAGTCATTGCATAGTAACTACATGATTATTCTAGCTTTTTGAAGCTAAACTGTATACTGAAAAGATGTTAAGTCAGTGAGGGGCACATATATAGCATGTTGATTTACCAAATTAGAAAAAGTCAGGTCTCCATGTTGAAAACTGAAGTTCTGAGCTCTCTGACTGAGGACACAAGCTAGTCTGACAAAGGACCAGTATGATATATGCAATTAATGTTGGTCTATTTGCATTCGTTACAACAGGGGGGTCCTCCACATGCTGTTGGACTACAGATCCCATTGTCCCTGATCATTGGCATGTGGTTGGGGCTGATGTAAATGGTCATCCACAACACCTGCAAGGCACCATGTTGTCTATCCCTGCTATTAAATATGCTGGGGAGTGGACAGGAGTTGTTAAATTGCTTCACTATTTATTTATCAGGAGATGATGCATTCCAAGGAATGTACTCTAGATTATAGAAGACTTGAATTTTTCCCCTGGTGAGCATGGGATAGGAGATGAGCTCTGCTAATGCTAATCTCTCTCTCTCTCTCTCTCTCTCTCTCTCTCTCTCTCTCTCTCTCTCTCACACACACACACACACACACACACACACACACACACTTCAGATTTCAAGGTATCAAAATGATTGCCTCATGTTGGGCACACCAACTTGTCACATGATCTGCCAAACCTAGGGATCTCACCTGCACACTATAGGGGAATATAGAAACAGAAAGAAGGACTGGGGACACTGAAAGTCAAAGATTTTGTGAGTCCTTAGTACCCAATCACCAGTCTTGGTTAGAAAGGGCAAGAGGGTACTTTACTTTAGGTGCAAGTGCAAGTAAAGCACTCAAAAGAACATCCTTCCTTTGAGGGCAAACCTCACATGGCTATTAAAGAGCGGTCATATGATTCCCTGCTTGCAATCAAACACGGCATAGTCCAGGAACAGTTTTACTGTGTGATTTGCCGTTTAGGCAAGCTGGGCCTCAGAGGTAGCTGTTACAAGCAAGCAGGAAGGAAGAAAGACAACAAAGATGGTATGTAAAGAATAAATCAAATTATTAGGCACAGGGTAGTTGTATTCCAGGTCTGTGGTTGTAGCCTCAGTAGGGTAAAGGTAGGCTAAAAAAGAGATCAGGAGACAGGCAATATATGCCAGTTATGGAGTGACTGATTCAAAAATTCTATATTGGTGATTCACAACTAATTTCATCCTGGAAATGCAACCCCAAAGTTGTCTGTGCCCAAGCCAGCTCAGCAAGAACAAACATACCAGATGGTGTTCTATGCTTTCCAAGCAATGCATTGAGGGCCCTGTCTCCTGGCAGTGCAGCAGGAAATAAAGAGAACCTTTCTTATGTAAAACTTGGTAATTGGCATCTAGGACAAAGCTTGCCAACTCCCCTGAACTTATTAAACAGCATGCATTAAATCAAAGGACTGTAGAGCAGGATCTTGTAAAACTCATATTCTGAACATTCAACCCCTCCCAATGAAAGAAGACTTACCTATATCTGCTTACATATGCATATCAACATTACCAAATACCTTATTTTCCTGTGTACATCCCCATGTATAAGACACCCCCTATTTTGGGGGACTCCAAATTAAGAAAATGGGAAGAGATTGCCCAGAGTTGTTGAGCTTTTTTTGGGGGGGTTGCCAAAAATCGGTCGACTGTCTGACCAACTCTGCCACTCGCACGTGTCCCAAAAGCAACCTGCAGACTGTCCCCTCACCGGCACAAGCCGCCAATTGCCACAACAACAGCCAATCAAGCCCAGCCCTAGACGCAGCCACCAATACCATGCCCAATAGCCGCTGAAAATCTACAGCTCCAGGCAGCAACCAATAATAAGGAGCTTGTATGGGTGTTGTCTTAACATTTAGTTGCAGAGAAGTCAGTAGAGCAAATTACAAGCAACCATGCAAGTACTACTATTACTGACCTGCCAGCGGCCATCTTACACTTTAGTCCCAAGAGTGTTGTAACACAGGAGATATTTGATTGGCTACCTGATAGTAGGTTCTTACTACCAGTGAGACAAGGACTGTCAGGAACCATTATTAAAAGTGCTTCTAATAACTAGTGGTACTTGGTTGTATATACATTTCTGATAGAGAAGTGGCATAAAACTCCCTTTAAAAATATGGATTCAAGCACCTGAGCAATGAGAATGGGAAGCTGAGTGCAGCCTTGTAAATCCCATGGCAAAATACGTATAAACAGTATTTTAAAAGGAAGAATTAATATAGTACTTGCATAGAAAATGAAGAATGCATCAAAACGAATGTCCCAGCTTTACAGCTAAAACTACAGTTTTTAGAGTTGGTTAACTGTAAACATAGGCACAGTTACTTTAATGGTGTTTATAACTGCTGTCAGAAAAACTCTTTGAACATAAGACCTTAATGTATCTGTAGTTTATATGCCACTTGAAAATGGCTTCACAGGCATAGATAGCTTTACAGAATTACTACAATGTAATTTGCAAGTGCCATTTTTTCTGAACTTCAAAAACAGAATGAAGTACCTAGAACCACAGACACAACTCTGAATTTCAAACCAAAAATTTTCGTAATTGAAAAACACATGTTAATTTGAAGCAAATTAGAAAATCCATCTATAACTATACCTTTAATTAGGGAACTATTGGATACAAGACTAAGCTATCACAGGCTTGTTAAGAATTGCACAAGATTGTGTTTTAGCACCTTGAAAAATGCAGATTAGCTTCAAAAGTAAGTGATATAAAATCTGTTTATAAAGAAACCCCATTCATATCCAACCAATTAAAATTTACTTCTCAATCTCAGTCATTGCAGCCTAGCACAAAAGACAGAGCACCCAGACTCTGATGAGTTTTATTGAAACAGAATCACAGGTTTTAGGGAACCCATTTTTTATTTATTGTTGGATTATTATTAAACTTACAGGTATATACCACAAGCTAACGTGCAAACCAGGTCGTTGTTTTGCAGCTTTTAGAAAATAAAACCAAAAACTGGATTACAGCAGTAAACTGATGCTCAGTATACAAAATTTGAATATGAGACGTTCAGCTTTCATGTAATAGGAGTCTGTTGTCTTCTTTGTAATATTACCGGTGTCTTAAAACATGTAGAGTTTGAAAACGTCTTGCATGTCTTCTGAAATCATGTAAGGCATTGTTTCCTATCCGGGGGCCATATGCCCCTGGGGAGCCCCAGGATATTCCAAGGGGGGCACAGGTGAAAATTACATAAATTGGGAGCCACAGCATGAGGCTAGGGGGCCACAGAGGAAAGTGAGAAGAAAATGTTTTTTTTAAAAAAAAAAATCCTGATGGGCTGTCTATCAGCTTGGCCAATCACAAGCAGGTAAGGAGGCAGCCCACCAGGGGGCAGCCCACCTGGGGGTGGCCTAGCGCTTCTTTTTGCCATGTTCCTTTTCTTGGAGCAGTCCTAGTTTGTTTCCAGCAATCGCTGAGGCTCCCAATTTGACAGCTGCTTGTAGCTGCTGCCAGTGCTGGGCCAGGTGGCAGCCTGGGCCTGACTCCGCAAGTCGCAGGGTGCAATCCACCCCAGCACCAAGCAAATTGGGGCCTTTGGGTGTTGCCAAGGGACGCAGAGCCCATTGGCAGCATCGGCCTGGCTCTGCAAGGCATGTGGCAAAATCCACCCCACCGCCTAGCTGAGCTGGGTCATCTGGTGGTATTGACTTGCATCTAGTAAATAACTAAGTGTCTACTCAGAATAAAGCTGCACTGAGTTCAGTGGGCCTTACTCCCAGGTAAAGGTGTGTGTGGGGGGCTATATTGTTTTATCTAGGGAGCCAGGGCTCCTCTGGATGATAAGAACCTTTTGCACCAGGTCAGTGAGGACCGCTTGCTTAAAAAACAACAACCCATATATACTTAAATTCTTCCTGTGTGCCTTTTGCAGACCCTCCAAGTATCCCTATTTTCCAGGGACAGTCACAGATTTACAGAAGTCATCCCAGTTTCTGATTTGATCCCAGAATGTCCCGCTTTTCCTTAGAATGTCCCTATTTTCACCAGAGAAATGTAGGACGTTATGGTAGGATGTCTCTATTTTCATCAGAGAAATGTTGAAGGGTATGGAATTATTTAACCCCCCCCCCCCACCATCTGAAGGCAGCCCTGTATAGGGAAGATTTTAAAATATTTAATGTTTTATTATGTTTTTATATATGCAACCCAGTCAGATGGGCAGGTATAAATGGTAAAATTATTATTATGGAATAGGACGTCCCTATTTTCATCGGAGAAATGTTGGAGGGTATGCTTTTGGACTGTTATCTGTAGGTTTCCCCCTCTGTGTCAAATAACTGGGGTCAAATAAGTGTTGTTTACTTTTCATAATACATGGAAGGTGGATCTCCCTTGGGAGGTTCTGGACTCTTCTTCCTTGGAGGTTTATAAGCAGAGGTTAGATGGCCATCTGTCATGAATGCTTTAGCTGAGTTTCCTACATTGCAAGGGGTTGCACTAGAAAGATTACCCTTGGGGTCCCTTTCAGCTCATTATGTTCCTATCGTTTTATGTATTTGTATTTTGTATAAATTATAAATATTATAAAGTAGTAGAAATGATGGAGAATCTGTAGTCCACTGGATATGTTTGACTCTTAACAACCAGAGCTGCTGGCAGTGAATATCTGTTGCATCTTTTTTTCCAGAATAGGCCCTCCAAATTTATAGAATCATGGAGCTGGAAGGGACCACAAGGGTCATCTAGTCCAACCCCCTCATGATTGTAACTTTTTGCCCAATGTGGGGCTTGAACCCACAACCCTGAGATTAAGTTTCTCACACTCTACCAGCTGAGCTATCCTTCAATGCATTTCGTTTACACACACACACACACACACACATATTCTTTTTCCATTTCACAAAAAAGCCACCGCAACGCGTGGCCGGGCCAGCTAGTCTTGTTATAAAATAAGCACGCCTAGACATTCCATTGTTGCGCCCATAACCTAGGTTTAAGGTGCCATTTAGCTCCTAGCTTTCATATCTCAGTTTCTAACACTGCTTCAGTGAGTTTCCTTTGTCTAGGGCTAGGCAATGTATTATGGTTGCCCTGTGATTCATGTCTGTGGCAAAATCTCCAGCAATAATGCATGAAATCCTTGTTTATTACATTTCTCAGAGCCTTATACTTAAATTATCTCTCAAGTTGACTTACAATGAAATCCTGCCATGCCATGGGGTAAGAGTTCGTGTATGCCAACTCCCCCATGGTACTGAGGTCCATTGAGAGAAAGGCTTACAATGTGGCTCCTCCACATATAAGAACCTGTGCACCTTATAGCTAGAGAGTGGAGGATATACTATGGGGTTGCTGATGGCCGTAGCAACTGTAACTGTGAAGCTCAGCCCCCAAACTGCTCAATTAAGCATGCCACTAAATCAGCTGAGAGCACCTCTGTGTTTAGTGAGGGGGATAGCTAATTTGGCTGATTTTATGTCATATGAAAATTATCTTTATAGCCTTTCTGAAAGGCACTATCTTGTATTTGCTCCTATCAAGTCCTTGAGCTGGCTGTGATCTCCCCGAATTCTAAAATGCCAACAAATTGGGATGGGAGGAGAGGGGGTGCGCGCGCGCGCGCACATGTGCAAATTCCTTTACTATTCCAGACATGAATTCTGCTGACTGAAAATGTTTTATTTGACCTGTTCCTTCCCTATTGAGTAGTAGTCCAGTTATATATGAAAGAGCAGCATTTTCTGATTAGATATGCTGAACCATTTACAGCATCTGATGGATGAGAGGAATTCATCGGGCTGGTATGGAATCTCCTTCCCATAATGCAGTTTGTATCCTTTATGTGCTTGTCATGCTGCTGCAGACATTGTCGCTGATCAAAGGAGTAGTGTCATGATTTGCATGCAGTAAAACTGAACAACCCCCTCCCCTTTACCTTCACTCTGTGCCATTCAGGAGGAGACAAGAGGAGAAGGCAGCAGGAGGAGCAGTGTCTTTGCTAATTAGACACTAAAAGTGATGGAAGCTTTTTTTAAAGCAGCACTTTTGCCCCAGGCATGAATTTACTAACTTTAGTTTGTTGTTAGGTTTGGTTCATTGATCTTGTCACAATTGATGATTCATTAAGTTGTGACTCGTGTAGAAATTACAATGTGCAGATGAATCGGAAGGACACGTCTGAGCACTCTCAAAGTGTTAATTATTTAGGAAGGGCTCTTGGTAGCAGGCATGTGCTGCACTCCAAGTGCCAATTGCCATTTTAGAGTCTCAGCTCATAGACTGCGGGTGGCAGAAATACAGCCCTTTAAATTCATGTTGCTCAGACTGGTCAGTTTTTAAATATCTCTTCAATTAATGCAGTGTAGTTCAGAAAGAGGTGGGGTTTTGCTGCACAAGGAATCTTTTGCTTAAGCCCAGAAGGCTTTTAATACCTAGAGCAGTGTTCTTTTCTTGGGCATTAATAATCCCACCATAAACACAGTGAAGTTAAATGTTTCTTTTTATGATTTTATTCTCCTACCGTGTTTCTCATAAAGTAAGACGTGCCTATAAAATAAGCCATGGCAGCATTTTCAAGCGTTCACAAAATATAAGACATACCCCGAAAATAAGCCGTAGTGCTGGGCAGTTCTGGAGGGCGACAAGGAAGAGGAAGAGGTCTGTCGGGTTGGCGCCCAGAACCGGATGTTGCTGCTGCTGCAGCCCCGATCCAGCGGGACCCGGCAGGAGCTGTAGCGCGCGCCGCATGGAGCCCCGATCCAGCGGGACCCGGCAGGAGCTGCAGCGCGCACCGCATGGATCCCCGATCCAGCGGGACCCAGCAGGAGCTGCAGCGCGCGCCGCGTGGAGCCCTGAGCCAGCAGCAGCCAGCAAGAGCCACTGCGGGTGCCGCGTGGAGCCCCGAGCCAGCGGGACCCAGCAGTGCTCTGTACGGTAGCAATTTGAATCCTCCTCCTCCTCCTGTCACGGCTCGGGGCGATCCGCGCGGCGCTGCTGGGCGCTTTGTCAACACTTCAGCAGCAGCAGCAGCAGCAGCAGCAACAGCCAGTTCCAGGCGCCAAGCCATGGCAGGAAGAGGAGGAGGCTTGCCAGGTCGGCGCCCAGCAGCCCCCCGAGCCTCCGGGAGCCAGCAGGAGGAGGAGGTGGCCTGCCGGGTCGGCGCCCAGCAGGGCCGCGCGCCCCGAGCCAGCTGGACCCAGCAGCAGCAATGCTGGACACAGCAGGAGGAGGCAGGCGCCCAGAACCGTACGGTACTTAATAAAAAAATAAGACACCCCCGAAAATAAGCCATAGGCTTATTTTCCTGAGTAAAATAAATATAAGACGGTGTCTTATTTTAGGAGAAACACGGTACCTAGGTTCGGTACTAGCCATGCTTTCAGTGCAAGTGCTAAGAATTCTAGCATAAAGATGTTTCAGATATTTTGAGAGAAAAGTTGCTTATAGACTGAAATAGATGGATTCCCTACACTCGAGTTTTGTCTTGTTTATTTAGGAGGCAAGTAGAGTTCTGAGAATGTTCCTTTCTTGTGTAATATTTTAAGAACTGAGGGTTCTTAGAGGGTTCCCAGGAGTCTCTATGGCCCACTTTCAGAATCGCTGTCACAACTTTGTTTGTTTGTTTGTATTTATTACTTTCACCATATAGTCCCAGAGCAGATTGCAACATAAAAATACAGTATTAAAATCAATTAAAATCAATTTACAATCAGAAGAATTCCATGTTATATTTTCTGACACATTGGTTCTAGAAAATATGCACTGTGAATCTTTTGTAAGAACCCAGAAGTACGGTAATTGTGTAGGTTTTCAGTTCATTGGTATTGTGGCTTCTACAACTGTCACTGCTTAAAAAAGAAATAAAAACAAATATCCTAAATGGCATCATACCTCAGGGACTACCTCTCTCCATATGAACCTACCCAGACCCTGAGATCATCCTCTGAGGCCCTTCTTTGTGTCCCTTCGGAGGGTGGCGACATGAGAACGGGCCTTTTCTGCAGTGGCTCCCCATTTGTGGAATGCCCTCCCCAGAAAGGTTCAGCTGGTGCCTTCATTAAACATCTTTAGGCGCTGGACAAAAACTTTCCTCTTCAACTAGGCCTTGGGCTGATTAACATCCAATACCTTTTTTAATGTGTTGTGGGAAGGAGGATTAATGGTTTGTTTTTCTTCTTATTTGTATAATATATTTTGTGCTTTTTATGTTGAATTTTAAGTTGTGAACTGCCCTGAGATTTATTGATGAAGGGCTGTGTACAAATTTAATAATAATAAATAAAATAAAAATGTGTTTGCCTTGAGTTTCTTTCTTAACCCCCATTCAGACATTCTGGTGCTGTGTATAGTAATCCTGTAAAGATGAACATGCTAGCTCAGCCCCTCCTCACAATCCTTGTTGCTTACCATGGATTGTAGGGTGCTTGTATGAAGTAAGGGGCCTCTGTGGGAAAAATCAGGTCCCTAAAATGCATGGAGACCCCCCCCCCCAAGTACAGAAGGCTCTACAGCAGGGATGGAGCTACAGCATCAGTCCCCATGCGCACACACCCTTTGTATGCTTAATCAGAATGCCTGAAGAGGATTCTTGATATTCAGATAAAAATGTATCACTCGTGATACCTTTTATTTTATTAATTCTAGCAGGTTTGTTGCTTGGTTTACTTAATGCAGAAAAATGTATAATTTTTACTTCAAATTCTGATGGCCACTGCATACTGCTCTCTCACACAACTAACTTGCCAATTTTCAGAGTTGATGAGAAAAGAAGCTAATTGTAATAACACAGGAGGTGGTTGAAACAGTAACTGAAGCTAAGCTGCAGTTCAGTTTCTTTTGCCTATCTCTAATTAACATACATTCATTTGTCCATCTTGTGTGCACAGAGCTATCATTTTGGCTATTTCCAAAGGAGAGAAAAAGTACCAGATAGAAAGGTTGGAATTAAAAGGACCATGCAAAGCATTTAACAGGCCTGTTTGGAGCATACGTTCAGCCACAAAATTTGGCAACTCTTCTACACCTTCCTGTCATCTGTGTCAGTAATGTTCACTGGAGCGCAGAAGTGAAATACTTCTCTTAACCTTTTCTTTAGTGCATAGATTTAAAACAAAACACTTTCATCACCAACTTTCATTTGCTCCGAACTGCAGCACTACTTTACACTTGGGTCTACTCAGTTTTGCTTTGCTTCTTCTGAAAAATTAATTTTCAATATTTGAACATCTTCTAGCAGTTTTTTAGTTTGTATGCATTTTAGCAGTTTATCATGAAATTTACCCAAATCTGAGCAATATTTGTAGGCAAATTGGCCCCAGAGGGCAAGGTGATGAAATGTAGACCTGCCTGTTCCATGCAGTGGAGCAACCAAAATTGTTTTTATCGTGTCACAAAGTCAAAATTGTTTGGGATTGCTCTTGGCTTGGTTCAGCAATATGGACAGGAGTCTTTACTCGCGTTTATTTTGAGTGCTAACTCCGACTGTGCCAATTTTGATCTGCAACTCTTGTGTTCAGTGATTTCCCCAAAGGTGTGTGTGTCAGATAGAAACAGAGAAAGAGAGAGCTCATTTTTTCCAGCTTGTCATGAGGCGAATACCTTGAAACAGAGATCAAGGCATATGATGACTACATTTCAATAATAGATTCAGTATTGATCTCATTCAGAGTCATATCTATCCTTAATCTTTGTTCTGTTCACTATACACTCCTAATAATTTTGTGCCTAAATTGATTAATATTCCATCAACAGAAGCTGGCAGATTATACTGAACATATTTATGATAGTAAAAAGTGGGTCATTGCATCATGATATAAACTTGCTAATTTGGGGGTCCTCAGAACAATTTCAGAAACACCTCAAGAACATATAAAAATAGACTTGTTTTCTGGTCCTTGGGCTAAACCTATCACCTGCCAAGAGAAATTATCCCAAGCATCATTAACAGTACAGCAAGAGGTGTGGGGTGGCTCTGTTATGGTATCTGAAACTCTGGAGCTTTCAACATTTTAAGGTGGTTGTGACATTTATTACAGCAAACCATTTTATGTGAGAGATGTGGATGACAGATGTGTATGAAAGGTGCTAGTCTCTGGGGAGAGGTTGTGTGGTTAACTGCATGCTTCAGCTCTCTTGTGGCTGACCTGGACACTGAACTCAGGGGCTTGGACTTTTGCACTTGTTTTTAATCAGCAGTATTGATGAGGACTGATGTAGCAATCATTGCTTCCAGATAGCAACTATGGCTTGGTTTTTACTAGGTACATTTGAAATGAAGATGTATTTAAAATCAGTAACTTTCTTCTTCTTTTTTTGCTGATGTCTTTTATCCTATTCTTCTGTAGGGCCACAAGTCAAAGCATAGGCAAAAAAAATTGCTATCTGACTTGAGCCATCATTTTATTTTATCCATTACATGTTTATGTCACATGTTTACATGACATCTATACTGTACCACACCACACTGAATTTATTATGTTATAATGAAGTTGCTTATTCAAAATTGCTTTGTTGCTTATTCAAAGTTATTTTAATATTTTCCAGCTGCAGCTTTGTGAATATCTTATATCTTCGCATTTCTTAAGAAATTACAAAGTGCTCATTGTTACAGTCTGTTCCATAGAAAAAGATGTATCTATCATATATTGTACATCCTGAGTGCTGGAAATGTTTTGTTTTGTTTTTTTCCTGTGAAGGCAATGCAAGTTTGTTAGATAAGATCTTAATGCTGCTTGGGTCCTTACAATTGTGATGTTTCAATTTCAGCAGAAAACTCAGTAGAATACCCCTTAATTTTTTCTGTACTTGCATGTTTCAGGATTGTGGTGAAGTAATATAGGGGCAATATGAGCAGAGAAGAGGGCTATTAGCACAAGCAGTAGGGATGACTGCTGACAGGAAAGCCTGCAGTGGTGGCCCCTTGCTGCTATTAGCATATTTTGGCTTTTGCTTGAGTCAGGAAGAGCTGTTTTGTAGTACTTCTCAACTAGTTCTGAAATCAAATCCTTGATTGGGTGCTGAGAACACAACTGGTCATGGGCTAAAGGCCAGCATGAGCACACTTTT
Organism: Lacerta agilis; assembly: GCF_009819535.1. Lineage (NCBI taxonomy): Eukaryota > Metazoa > Chordata > Lepidosauria > Squamata > Lacertidae > Lacerta > Lacerta agilis. The sequence continues at coordinate 46,474,467 of NC_046317.1, read as the reverse complement.
CATATACCATACTTCTCCCACAGTCACCAGTTGCCTCACAGGTATAGTTCAGTCTTCACTTGAAAGTGAAGTAGTGCATTTCATATCAAATATAATACCCTGACAAAACAATAAGGTTGTCCTGGAGTTTTATGCATGATGATGTTTGAAAGGCACTGTGGTCTAAACCACTGAGCCTCTTGGGCTTGCCAATCTGAAGGTCGGTGGTTTGAATCCTTCCAAGAGGGTGAGCTCCCGTTGCTCTGTCCCAGCTCCTGCCAACCTAGCAGTTTGAAAGCACACCAGTGCAAGTAGATAAATAGGTACCGCTGCAACGGGAAGGTAAACAGCATTTCCATGCGCTCTGGCTTCCATTATAGTGTTCCGTTGCATCAGAAGCAGTTCAGTCATGCTGGCTGGGTCCACATGACACGGAAAGCTGTCTGTGGACAAATACCAGCTCCCTCGGCTTGAAAGCGAGATGAGTGCCGCAACCCCATAGTCGCCTTTGACTGGACTTAATAGTCCAGGGGTCCTTTACCTTTACCAATAACATTTCACATCTAAGCAGTTCTCTTTAGAAAACAGGAACCTAAACCTGCCTTGCATCCAGGATAGTTTACTAGAATGCCCAGAAGTGTCTCAAGTTTTTTAAGAGACCTGGAAAATGCAGTGAATAAAAACATAATAAGGAGACAGCATGTGTTTGTACCTCATCTCTTTCTTGCTCAGTTTAGAGATGGTGTACATATTCAGAAAAGCACATTGTTTCTGCAATCCTTCACCTGCAAAGTATTAATATGTGATTGAGGGTTGTGTGTTTGAACTGCCCCCCCAACTCTCTTAATACTGAAAGTTAGCATTTCAAGGAGAAGACGTGAATCCTTTTGGTGGATATGCTTGCTTTCCACCAGTCATGGTTTTCATTGTCAAGGGGCAGTGTTCACCTATTTGGTTTTTTTCTGTATCCAGGTGGGCTGAACTGTATGCTTTTTCTGATTGTGCAGGTCTTTTCTTAGAGTACTTGTGGGATAAGGTAAGAATCTTTTGGTGGCTCTGAATGCATTCCTTATATGACTGCTGTAATTGAAGCCATTGGTCTGGATGTGTTCACTGGTTATTTGCAGTCAAACTTGAAAAATGTGGAATGAATCACTTATGACTGACTTTACAGTTGACGTTATGTGACATTTTATTTGCAATTGTAAACACAGGAAATGGTAGTGAAATGTGAAAAATGTGATGTGTCATAAACATTACAGCCTCCTCATTAAATTTATTGTATGTTTCTGAGATACCCAGCAAATGAAATAAATATGGGACATTGTTTTCTCACAGTTACAGTTAAGACATTTTCTCAAAGATATGCAAATAAGAGGTTGAAATGGAAACCAGCAGCTTTTTGTTATCTGTAGATTTGAGATGGTCAAACATCAACATAATTATAAAGTCCACCAGTTTTGCTTGAGTGCCCATTGCTTGCAATTGACTGTGCATCTGTTAGCTGCGAGCTGCTGGTTTCCACGGAAACTGCATGTACCACTACCTGTGAATAATTGAGAATGACAGCTGTAATGAGGGAATTTTGGGCAAATTGTGTAAATATTCGTAACCAGATTACCCTGATAAAATATTTTCACAGCAGATAAAGACATAACTTCCAGGCTTAAGGAGATCAAACTGAAGAGGAGCATGAGAGGGTCCATCAATGTGAAATCCAGGGAACGAGTGCTTAAAAACCTGTAACAAATTCCCCATATTTGAGAGCAGTGTTTGTGAAACTCTGATTCCATGCACCGCCACCTCAAGGGCCTGAAATCCTTTGTAGTTTCGTTCTTGGGGGCAGGTAATTGGATTGTGTGTGCTCTGAATATGTAAGTACTGTTGGGGCCCAGAAGGGAATAGCCAAAGATGCTGTTAGGTGGAGGAAGGTATCTTATTTGTTTTTCCTATTTCAGAGCACACCCAATGGAGGGTCAAGGAAGGTCATACAGCACAAAGATAAAACAATGAACCAACCCCTGTTATCCTTTTATATCACCTATTTTAAATAAATAAATAATGCTGCTCTTACAGCAGCTTAATATTCTATGCACTCCACTGCGGTACAATCTGCATAAGTCCAGGCAGCCCATCTACCAGTTAGATAGAGGTTGTGTGTGTGTGTGTGTGTGTGTGTGTGTGTGTGTGAGAGAGAGAGAGAGAGAGAGAGAGAGAGAGAGAGAGAGAGAGAGAGTATGGGGAGGGTGCGGGGAGGAAGCAGGAGGCAGGCAGACCCAGCTGGTTGTAACAGGATTCAGTATGATTGCTGCTCAGGTCATGTTGGCTTTTGTTTATATCAGCTTGAAATGACCTGAAGAATTTCCATGGCCTGTCTCCAGGTTCCTTGTCTCTGTACAGAAGCTTGCAGAAAAAAAGTGCAGTCATGTCAGTAGGGCTGAGTCTGGTTCTGAATTAGCACAAACAGTTTTGTGTTGTTAAAGGTTCTCTTGCAGTCTGCAGCTAGTAAAAAGGCTAAGTATTCGATACCATAACTAGTTGTCCAAATTAACTTTTCCTGGAATTTCTGTATTCTACTTCAGCAGCAACTGAAGTTCCTTTGGCGTTACGAATACACCCTGGATGCTTGCTTGCGGATTTGTCTTGACAGAGCACTCATGCAGAGGCTAAGGTGATGCAGCCTTGTACACTGTTCTTACTATTTTGCAGCCTGCATTTGCTGCACTCCAAGTCTTCCTACTCTCCTCTGTGCCAGCTGCCTTTGGTGTGAGAGAAACACCAAATGACAGCATGCTGTTTTTAACTTGGGGGGTGGGTGGGGAGAAATGTAAAAAAAAAAAAATCCAAACCTTGAGGGTAATTAGGTGAATTGTCTTCAGGTGTCTTCTCCATTCTATTCAGAATAAAATACAGCACTGCCATTTGTTGTTTATTTGCAAAATAAAGCAGGATGGCAGATGATTCTTTTGATTTGAGAAATGGAAGTTGTCACAAGTCACACCTGCAGTTAATTAATTTGGGGGCAAATACCTGTAAAAAGGTGCAGTACATCTAGGACACTAGGATATATGTGGCTGAGTGATGGAAGGAGAATTGTTCTCTACAGAAACATTCAATGGTCTTAATTCTTAAAGTGAAACATTTATCAGAAATTCTCTCTTGAAATGTAAACCAAGATTTCTGTAAACTTTGCAGAGGGAGGCAGGTGTGTGTGTGATTAATCATGCTTTGTTGCTGACTGACAACACATTGTCAAATGTAATAGTAAGGGGGGCTTAAGTAGAAATAAATATGCCTGTTCTAGTCCTTCTCTATTCCGGGTGCCAAAACCTTGTCAGAGTGAAATATAGAATTGAGCCTGAATGGCTGAGCAGCTTCCATCTGCTTCAGAATTTCTCCAAGATAATCAAGAATGATGAAAACTGTTACTTTCTTTTTGACCTCCAACTGACCTGTTAGCCTGGTGTCTATAAAACAAGGAAACTCCTGACCTGACATAATTTCTAATGCCTCTGTAGATCATACCTCTTCCATCAATATTTCTAGTACAAAGGATTTCTAGTACTTGTGACTGCTTTTATTCATAAAGATAAATTTTTGAATCTAAGATGAGCTCAATACATGTTTGTGTATTCACTCACTAAATTAATTTTGCAATTCTGATACCTGTTTCCTGCAGGCAAAATAGGCAGGTTGTCCTTCCGGAGCATCAGCTGGCCCAGTCAAGAATCACAATTTCTTGATTGTGATTCTTTGCTGGGGCGGGGTGGGGTGGGGTGGGAGCAGCAGCACAAAAGAGCTTTCTGGTGCCTGATTTGTAGCAGAGTGTAATGTCTTGAGTTGTGAACTAGGAGGTCCCCTCTATTCAAATCTGACCTCTACCATGAATTTACTAAGTGGGGTTATTAGGCAAACCACTCTTATTTCTTCCTTAGCCTTTCACCTACAACATTGGGCTGCATAGTGTAATCTTACAGTTTTCCTTACAACAAAGCTTTATGTGAAAAGATTTGAATACTCTAAAAAGCACCATATAAGTAGTTTACTGTTACAGTATTTGTTATTTCCCTTCTCAGAAGTAGTCCCAGTAGCTTACTCAGGCGTGAGTGGAGTCCCAGTCTCTCAAGCCTCTTTCTTTAAGGAGTGTCAATCGCTGTTTAGAAGTGTCCTGGTTATATGGCAGTTGTGAAATTAATGCAAAAAACAGCCAATTTAATATACATTGTTGTTGTTACTATTACTACTATAATTTTTTCTATATTGCACATGTATTCTTTTTTGTTTCATGATTTTTAGAACAATTACTGCAGTCAGTATTATAAGGGTTACTATTAATTGTCTTGAATTTCCAGACATTTCATTTGCAAGACTAGAGTTTGGAATTTATGTCTGATCTGTTATAATCTATTCTTTTATCTGTTGGAGTTTGATCCTAAAATAAAGTGTGATTATTGCTCCCAACAACTGGGTCAGGACTATATTTGCAAAAAAGGTGGTTCTGAATTGTTATGTACAATTTATGGTGAAACATCTTCACAACTTACTTGTGTTTGACAAGCTATTCTGTATTAGATGTGACTTGGAAACCAGGTATTACATGTTTTATTGTTTCTAATTTATCTTTGTGTTTGTTACTTTTAAAAATAGATATTAGGCACTGTACCGTCCTGAATAACAATGATAAAACCTCAATATTCTACTATAATTTGTACATCGCTATAATTGTTAATGTTTACCTTCTTTCTACAATTTGCTCATTGCATTTACTATTCAGCCCTGGAAATTTGGGGAGGGTTTTGTGGAGGTTCAAGAGATTGATTGTCAAGCTGACGTAGGATTTATTGTTGCTTTAGAGTACATTTTCCATTACTTTTTTTAAAGTCACTGATCTGGATGTTTAAAACCTTTTTCGATTGACTAATAAACTGAAACTGAGCTATTAATAATGCCATTATTCTGTGCTTTGCACATGGCTAAGAATATCTGGTCTCCAAGGGAATGCTGTACTCGGCTCTCTTCTTCCTTTGCCTTGTCTTCCCTAGTGTGTCCAATTCACCTTCACACTCACCACTATGTGTCTTGTTAGCTTGCTCTTGCACACGCTTTATTTATTTTCTTCTGTTGCCCTCTGGGCCTCAAATGATGCTTTACTATGTACTAATTTTCTTGCCTACTCCTTCAGATTCTCCTAAGTCTGCCCTTGTGTTTGCTTTAACCTTTCTCAGGTACACTAGCCCCCCCTGCCATTGAAAAGCTATGTAACATTGCTGCTCATTGTAACCCTCATTCTTGTCTTTGTCTGCTTCTTTCTTCTGTGCTGGGACTTCAGGATCTGTGGGAATAGGATGTTTTATATATAATCTCTCAAGAGGGACCATGCAAGGTTAAAGTACTCTGCTGTTTATAAAGGTACACGGGTGATGCTGTGCTCTAAACCACTGAGCCTCTTGGGCTTGCCGATCGGAAGGTCAGCGGTTCAATTCCGTGCAATGGGGTGAGCTCCAACTTCTGCCAACCTAGCAGTTCGAAAGCACACCAGTGCAAGTAGATTGATAGGTACTGTTGCGGCAGGAAGGTAAACAGCATTTCCGTGCGCTCTGGCTTTCGTCAAAGTGTCCCATTCCACCAGAAGCAGTTTAGTCATACTGGCCACATGACCCAGAAAGCTGTCTCTGGACAGATGCCGGCTCTCTCGGCCTGAAAGGTGATATGAGTGCCGCACGCCATAGTCACCTCTGACTAGACTTAACCGTCCAGGGGTCCTTTACCTTTGCCTTTTTACAGAGTTTAAAAAATAAAAATAAGAAGAGCCATGCTGAATCAGGCCAATGGCCCTTGAAGTCCAGAAATCTGTTCTACCATGAGCCAGTCAGATGCCTATGGGGAGCTAATAGGCAGGAGCCAAATGCTTACAGCACTCTCTCCATTTGTGATTCCCAGAAGCTGATGTTCAGAGGCGTAGACACTGGAGGGGGAGCATAGCCATCATGACAAGTTGCCAGTCATTGTCCATGAATTCATCTCATCCTCTTTTAAAACCATCCAAGTTGATGGCCATCACTACTTCGGTGAAATTTGGGAGCAAATTCCACCGTCTTACTATTCACTGTGTTTCTGCTGTGTGTCCTATATCTTACAATATGTACCAGATTCTTGGTTAGAAAGAGATTGAGAGGGGGGGGGGGTGGAACTTCTCTCAATCCATTTTCTCCACACCATAATGCCATACACCTCTATCATACCTCCCACTTACTGGCCCTTTTCTCAACTAAAAAGCCTCAGATTTTGTAACCTTTCATCATTGGGAAGTTGTTCCAAACCCTTGATCATTTTGGTTGCCCTTCTCTGAACCTTTACCAACTCTACAATATCTTTTTTGAGGTGAGGAAACCATAACTGCACAGTATTCCAAGGGTGGCATCACCATAAGCAATTGCATTATGGTATTGACAGTTTTCCTTTCAGTCTCTTTCCTAATAAACCCTAACACATAATTCTTATTTTTCACTGCTGCTGCATGCTGGGTTGACAAACTTCATTGAGCTACCCACTACGACCCCACTTACTTTGCTTACCTTGAATTGCATTAATATTTTATGCCCAATCACTCAGTTTGGAGAGATCCTTTAGGAGCTCCTTACAATCCTTTTTTTAATTGCCTTGAACAATTTGGCCACCTCTTTTTATTTTATTACTTTTGTTCCATTGATTAAACATTTGTATCCTACCTGTCCTGCAGAGAGTTAAGGGAAGTATACCGGTATATGGAATCATTCTATTTTATGTGAGCACGATCAATTGATGTTAAGTTGGGCTGCCTTGGTGTACCCCCCCCCCTTCACTGGTGCAGCTGCAAGGAGGAATTCGTAAGCTTTTGCTCATACTTCAAGTCACCCACATCTTGTTGTGTCATTCCAGTTTGGACCTTCATTGAGTTTAACCATAGGTTAGGATTGAAGCAACATGCTAAACTGTGGTTCATGTAAAATAGAAGCAAAAGCTTCTAATCTCAGGGCAGCAGCACAACTGCAGCTAGTTTTTGAAATGCTAGGAGGTTTTTAACCACTTTGAGCATTTTTGTTTTGTTATTTACAATAAAGTGGTTTATAAATATTATTAAATAAAGCATAGTTTAGCATTATGTTTGAATGCATGCGGTGTGCCTGGTCCAAGGTTGTGCAATGTTTTTTTGTGGCTGTATGGAAATTTGAATCTAGGACTCCCGGAACAAGGTCAGCTGTACACTACAATAAAGAATAAAAGAGCTCATAAATTCCTAGATCACCAGTAGTTATAAGATTCTCCATAATTCTCTCCCTTGCTGAGTTTTAAAGGAATTTTTAAGGAAAAATGTGTTTGTGTCACTCTTGTGTTTCTGGGAGCTCAGTAACTCTCAAAGTGTAGGTCTTCAACAGCAGTGCCTGTATTCAAGGCAATAAAGAAGGGTCACTAAAGTATGAACTTGACTCCCTGCTGGGAAAAAGTTAAAGATTAGTGACCTGCTGTGAACAGCCATTTACTTTAAACACATAAAGAAGTCCCTAATAGCAGGTATAGGATTGCCTTGTGATGGAAAGAACACTGAATGCACCTGACCAGTTGCAGCAGAGTCCTTGAACTCCTTCCTAATGTGCTTGCTATGGCACTGCTGATGTAAAAAAACTGTTTCCATGTTCCATTGTAGTCAGCTCTCCCTCCCCCTCCCAGTAACATATACGAGGAGCAGCCTATTACATCGAGTAATCCTTGGACCTGAATTCTATGTCTTGAGCCAGAATTACCCCCCACATCCATGTATCCAGTGCTATTTTTCTAGAAAAAGAGGTGCCGGAACTCACCATAAATGCCTCCCTTGTTCTTTTACAAGGACAATGGAACCCACCTGAGCTCCAGCTGAAAAAAAGCCCTGTGTGTATCTATTAATTTAAAAATTAATGACATGCTGGCGTTTCCTATTGGGTATGTAAAACAAACAAGCAAACCCATTGGGTTAAAATACTTTCCCCATTCCATTATCACAGCTCTAATTCAGTGACTGATATGGGTGTATTGCTCCTTACCCAGAGTTGTGTAAATTGGAAGGAAAAAATTATGTCATTACTGTTTTAATAGTTGCTACAGTGGTACCTCTGGTTATGAACTTAATTCGTTCTGGAGGTCTGTTCTTCAGCTGAAACTGTTGTTATCCTGAGGCACACTTTTGCTAATGGGGTCTCCCGCTGCGCGTGCACCTCCGGCACACGATTTTCATTCTCATCCTGGGGCAAAGTCCGCAACCAGGAGCAGCTACTTCCGGGTTAGTGGAGTTTGTAACCAGAAGCGTTTGTAACCAGAAGCATTGGTAACCAGAGGTACCACTGTACTGAGATGAGCCTTACATAACTGAAAGCTGACTTGGATAAGCAGGTTTGTATATAAAACAGCAGTTGAGCATAGGTGGGGAAAATATTGATTATCTCAGTACAGTGGTACCTCTGGTTACCAATGCTTCTGGTTACGAACGCTTCTGGTTACAAACTCCACTAACCCGGAACTTTGCCCCAGGATGAGAATGAAAATCGTGTGCCGGAGGTGCACGCGCAGCGGGAGACCCCATTAGCAAAAGTGCCTGCTGACTTTTATGCTTTCTGGAATTCAGACTATATTTAAGAAGCATTTTCAAAGTGATGATTAGGTGCTTTCTTATGGAAATCTTTGGTATGGAGGAGGGTGACAGGAACCACACCACTGATTACTTTCTGGGTGCTCTGTTTCTCAACCACTCCCCAGCTGTCAGAAAACAGTTGGGGTGGAAGTGCCAAGGTGTTGACAACACTGACACATGGACTTACTAAGACTTGCAAACCGCTTGTGTGGCCTGGGGTATTTAGAGAACCAGACTGCTAACTAGCAGAAGGTAGAGATGCCAGCCTGAGCCCATCCCTACACAAAAAGTAGCAACCGCAAGAGCAGGATCCATAACACTGAAAGCAGCAGGATGTACCACAGCAGTAGTGAGATCATCATGTGATATCTGTGGTGCCTTGAAATCAGTTGCTCTGTTCTCCCTCACGTGAGGAGCAATATGCTGTGCATTGCTGGGTCAAACTTGTTCTAGTGGGTGCAGGCTGTGGATCCCTAGGGGTCCCCGGACCCCTAATTGGGAACCACTGGTCTACAATCTGTAGGAACCTATATTTTAAGCTGTGCATCACAACTGCCTTTAAAGGATTGGCAGAAAAACCCGACCTCAGCAGCTTATTGTTGTCATCTACTGACACATGTACTTTGACAGTAGCAAACTAAGCCTGTACATTTAAACAAACAAGTGAACTGTGTTCTATATGGATAAAATCGTAGGATGCACCCTGCTTTAATTAGAGCTAGTGAAGCTCCTTTGCACTCCTTCTGTTTACTATCATAAGCAAATTACATATGCTTGCAGCACAATAAAAATAGGATGGAGGGGCAGGTGCTGCCTTTAAAGCAACAAATCAACCTCAAGATAATTAGAAAAAAGCCACAGATATTTTCAGAACAGGTGGCTAATACAGAAGGATTGGAAGTGAGAAAAGTGCCAGACACCTGGTATACATTTCCAGAATAAAAGTGAGAATGGCTTATGATGCTTGGGTTTGTGGGAGAGTTCCCTGTGAGCATATTCTTGCTCTCAAGGGAATATTTGCCATTTCTTTTATCTACTCTGAATGCTGCCTTGTTTTGTGTATGTATCACTATGGCTGTAGTTTGCCCTTTTCCTAAGAAAATAGTAGCCTGATTTTGATCAGACATTTTCTTCTGTAGCAAGTTTGTCTTGTGGTTTTGTAACGTTGTGGACTACACATTTACTCAGCACAAATGGCAGGTGGGAGGCAGAAGGCATATCATTCCATAAAATGTGGACCAGAAAAGTGGAATCAGTGGAATGAATTCCCTAAAGGTACCGGTAGCTCAAAACTGCAGTTCTGCTCCCCCTTTCCCTTTCCCTTGGCTGCAAAGTCATGTTGCATTTGCTATCGTTCAGGAGGCTTATTCAGCATTACTGCATCATGTTCACCCTGCCCACTTGAATGTGCATGGCTTATGCTTTCTGACCTCTATACATGTTGGTGTAACACTTCTGCATTTCCTTTGTTTTTTTCATTATGATTCTGTGGTGGAAACAGTTATGTTTTAGTTCCTGGACATGTCCCATTAAATTAAATAGTACTTATTTCTGAGTACACATGATTGGAATTGCACTGTAAGTTAGTCAGCTTCCCCACCCCCACTCCACCGCTCTTAACATTGGAACAGTGGCATTAAAAGTTTGAATTAAAAGCTTTTTCCTGCCAAGAGACCACGTTCTCTTCCCTCTCTTAAAGAGCCACTGCGGTGTATCCTTTTGTATCCCCTTTTATCTCCCCCTTTGCCTCTGTCTATTCACAGCTACCTAAGTTGTGTTCATTGTGTTACAACAAAGCAGAGATACTGTGCACATTAATATTTCTCCATACCTACTCGCTTATACATTATTTTGCTTTCTTATTAATCAAGGTTTCTATTCTTCTTGTTGAAGGCATTTTTAAAAGGCAACCTCACAATCTGGCTTTTAAAGTTCTCGTTAATTTAATTCCCCTTCTCATTTGTTAACAGGCCTACTTTTTCCCTTGTTACTGTTTCCCGTGGCACATATTCACACACACACACACACACACACACACACACACACACCCAAACCTTCATTAACTTGCATTTGCGATAATTCCAGCACACTTTCCTAAAAATGCAAATAGAAGGATCAAAGGGGATTGTATATTATAGCAACATTCACACTCCAGATTAACATAATTACTAAGCTTTACCCCAACATGCTATACAGACACATCAGGCTCAAAAAGGGGATCACAAAGATATGGGGTAGGCACTTCTTGCTAGAAGGGGAACTCTAGGAGCAGTGTTTCCCAACCCTGGGTCTCCAGCAATTTTTGGACTACAACTCCCATTATCCCTAGCTAGCAAGACAAGTGGCCAGGTATGATGGGAATTGTAGTCCAGTTCCCAAGGTTGGGAAACACTGGAGTATGCAAGAAAATCTTACTTTTTTCAGGGGAAAGTCCACCTCTGTCCCAATTTTCCAGGGCTGTACATGGAACCTGGCATCAGGGAGCAGCATGCAGGTGTGAGTTTTCAGGCAGAAGGAGTCAACATATTTCTCAGTCTTTGACCCTGGAGCGAAGGTGTATATGTATGTACTTTTATGGAACTGGCCTGGAGGGAAACATATCTGTGGATACCCATCACCCAGGACCAGTCCATATACACACACACATATATATAGCCAACTAGGATACATCTATATCTAAAATAAATAAATGAACTAATTTTGTTGCTTTTCAGTTCTTATGATTTATTTTTAAACTCCACCTAACCTCATTTTTTTTTTACAGAGCCATATCATGAATCCACATTACTTATGAGTAAACATATCACGCTTTCAGGGAGGGCAGGGACAAGCACGCTAGCGTTGTTTCTCATCCCATCACCATCATTGGCATGAATTAGTGCACAACTATCTGTAGCACGTGCCTGCTATATTCTTATGTGGATGACAAGGAAAAAGTGAAACACGAAACATATCCTGTATTTTTAGTGTTTGGAAATTGGAAGAAATAGACCACCTTGCATTCATAGTCCAGCCACTTCAAGTTCATTAGCAGCTTTAAGGAATGATCCAGCACATGCTAACTCCGAAGTAATTCTGCACCCATGAAAGGAGATTGCTTATAGGGTTTAATGGAACTCTTTTCTCACACTCGCCCACCTGACCCAGATTTGCAGTATACTGACTCTTGTTTACAATTGATGCATGCCTCTGTGCATTCCTTACCTCTGTAGAATTCTTGCCTTCAGGTGTGGGCACTAAGGAGTGAGGAGAAGGTGATTATGATAATCAGTGGCACATTGCAGTGTATGCATGCCAAGGATCAGTCAGGAAGATGTATGAAAAAGTGCTGAATTGAGCACTATGTGGTGAATCTCCTGGGAGGATTGATTATGCCCACAGTTTTTTTTTAATGCCACCTTAAAATATGTTAACATTCAAAATATGGAATTTAAGATTAAATTTGTCATGAACCAAATATAAAATTAGGAAAGCTTTAAATTGTGTCTTGTTCATGTAAAAGTTGACAGACACACACACGGGGGGGGGGGGGGGGCTTGTTCATATTGCTGTAGAACCTTTCCTCTGAGAAGAGTTTGTAATGTGAATTTGGCCATCATGATCACTGAAAATGAGTAGCCAGGGACTGCAGAAAAATAACCCAAATAGTCTTTATAATGTCTGCAATGTGTTTTCTGATGCCTGCAATCCAGTTTTCGGAAGATGACATCCCTCGGAACTAGATGGGTTCACACATAAATAGTTCAGAGTAGTTTACAGTTTGAATTTGAGGGAGATTTCTAGCTGGAGTTACCTGAAATTGCAGTGCAGTCTGGAAATAAGGGGTGGGGCTACACAAGTTGCTCTCAGCATAGGAGCCAACTCCTAGGGGCTGAGGGGTCTTTGCCCCCCCCCAACAAAATATTTGAGGAGGCCAGCCAGGCTCTCTAAAATGGATGGGCATTCCCATTCAAATAGTGTGTGTGTGCCACATCATTTGATAAGATTATGTGGGGCTTACCTCCCCCCCCCCATATTTTATTCAAGCTGGCTCTCAGTGAACCTGAAACGGGATTAGCAGTCTTACTTCCTGCTGTAGGATTTTTATTTTGTTGTAGTTTGCACTGCTTGTATATTTCTAAAGAAAGCACAATAAGTCTCTAGTGTTCTCTTGTTCTAAAAGCACTGCCACTAGAATTCCTTGTTGCTCAGGGAACTGGGAAGCACTTAGTATGTTTTGGAATCTTAGGGGTTTTTACTAAATTGATAAAACTGAGCTAAATTATGACAGATTAATTTACAATTCTGAAATGAAGCCTTTTGATGTTACTTTATTAGATTTTAAGCTTGTAGGCAAGGGCTATTGTGAGTTATGTATTGCAAAACACTTAAGTATACTAATACTGCTACTTAGTATATTAGTAAACTAAGTGCTATAGAAATAATAAGCGAGGGTGAATTTATGTTATTTAGCTTATGGCCTAGAGTCATTGATAGTTTTAAGTTTTAACCTTAACATTTAAAATACTAAATCATGGAGAAAAGCCCATATATCAGCAAATCATTGTTTTCCTACAGTGATATATTGCTTCCTGAAAATTAAAACAAAGACATTGCATTTGCATTGATGCAAGTATTTGGTTTTGAGGTTGATCAGTGTCCAGATTTTAAAGGAAATGTACACATTCTCTAATGGAAATATGTAGCAAACCTAAGGACCCAACACATGGTTGCTCTTCAAAATCTATTTTCTACCCCAGACACACTTCAGCCATAATTCTCAATTCCAATCTTTGCTTAGGCACAGTGTTTTGCATCATCCCACAAAAAAATAACTGAGATGAAGGGAAGGAATAGATTTTTTTTCACCTTTTAATATCATTTCCAGGATTTCAACTATAGCCCTCTTCAGATAGAATTCTGACTATATCAGTGTTCTCACTTACACTATAATTGCCATACTTAGCATGTAAACCATTTTCAAGAATGCCAAATTAGGGTTAATTTAACACATGAGCTTCTCCCCCATTGGCATCATGATTGCCCTGCACAAGTTTGAGGTCAATCTTCTGAAGTGTGCAGCTTTCTGTATATAGAACTCTGAAGAGGATTATAGTTGAAATCCTAGAAATTTTTATGAATCGTAGAGGTGGAAGAGACCCCAAGAGTCATCTAGGAATCTCAACTAAATTATACATGACAGGTGGCCATCCAACCTCTGCTTAAAAACCTCTGCTGATGATTTCTGCTTTTCCTGTTACATTTAGCTTATTGCCTTGGCAACCACCATGACCTTAATCCACTTGGTGGCTTAGTTGTCTCTGTTTCACATTAGCCTTAAAAGATGGACAAAAATACTAACTTTGCTGAATTGGACTTTTTTCTTTGTATGCTGGGGTAAGATTTTAAGTACTTCAGTTCATATTTTGGTTAGGAGCCATTCTGAATTTGGCTAGCATTAAGGTATGATACTCAGTTTGCACATTAATTGGTATGTTCTGTTTGGAACAAATTTGCCTGAGTCAGCTATAGAAAAATGTGAGTGTCATTCAACATTGTACTCATAAGTGCAAGCACTCCCCCCCCACTGTTTTGGGGAATTCTCCTGGCACTCAGATTTGGGAGGAGAGGGGGGGCAGTCCCATTGCACTCATGGGACTCATTGTGCTGGCTTCTGTTAGCACAACAACTTAGCTGAACCCAGCCATGGATCTTTTATGCATCTGCACGTGCACACAAATTTCTGTCCATCACATCCTTTATATTTACAACACAGATTCCTTACATTTGGACTTGGAACAGTGATGTGCATTTCAAGTTGGCTTTCTCATGTTTATTGTTGAAACAAAGACATTTGGTTATAAAAACCTCATACTAGACCAGACCAGACATTAATATAGTCCAATAATGTTGCTTCCTACAGTGGCCAACATGATGTGCCAAGATGCCCACAGTCAAGGCTGGAAGGCAAAGCTCTCCAGCAGTTGGTATCCTGGATCATTCTACATCTGAATCTGGTGGTTCCATAAAGCCATCGTGGCTAATAACTGTTGGCTATCCTTATCCTCCAAGAACATATCCAATCTCTTTTTTAAAGTAATTAAAGTCAATGATCATCACCATATTTCAGGGCAGCAAAATATATGTTGTATGAAGAAGTACTTTATTGTGTCTAAAACTGATCAACTGCATTGAATGATCCTTAGAGAGGTTTTCCTTCTTCATATATATATATATATATATATATATATATATATATATATATATATATATATATATATAATGCCTAAGATTTATCATATCTCCACTTTTTTCTAAACTAGAAACTGAACAGACTAAAACACCTTAGCCTTCCCTTGTAGAGAAGATGTTCCAGCCATAATTATTTGGGTTGCCCTTTTCTGCACCTTTTCTAGTTGTCTTTGATATAGGGCAGCCAGAACTGCACAGTGTTTCAAATATGCTTGCAACCATATAGGCATTATGGAACTGGCAGTTTTATTTGAAAATATCTTTTCTAATGATCCCTAGCATTAAACTGGCAGTATTTCATAGGTGCAGTACACTGAGTTACATTTTCATTCAGCTTTCCACTATGAACCCCAAAATCTCTTTTCACCACAATTTCAGATTCCATAAAACTGTATGTGAAGTTGACATTATTTTGTCCCAGGCTCCATCATTTTACCCTTCATTTAGTTGAACCTCACTTTATTCACCTAGCCTGGATAAATCACAGTTTTCACTATCCCAAATCTTTTGGCTTTTTCTGCAAACTTGGATACTTCTGTGTCACCCATATCTTTTAAGAAAAGATGAAAAAAACATCAGTCCCATTACTGAACCTTGTGGGAATATGCTAGGTTTTTTTAATTGTTCAACCAGATAGTAACTCACAGGAGAACTTGTCCTCTTATCCCATGTCTGCTAAATTTGCTCAGAGCCACTGATGAAAAACTTCATCTAAATAAATAAATGGAAACCAATGACTGTAATACCTACTCAGTTCTCTATCCACACTCTCAAATCCAAAAAGGTTGGTAGGACAGAACTCCTGTCTTTTATAATGCTTTGTACCTACAAATTTATCTGGAACAGATGTTAAGGTAACTGACCTGTAATTTCCTGATCTTCCACACCCCTCCAAAGAAAACTATTTATTAACTAATAAATATGTTGCTTTCTTTCCAATCCTCTGGCACGGAGGTCAACTTTAGGAATAAGTTACATATTTTTGTTAGAAGATCAGCATTTTGACACTGGAGTAGTTTTACGAACTCTTCAATGGATGCCACTCAGATACAGCGATATCAATTTTTAATTTGTCAGTAAGCGCCATAACGTAAGCTCTTGTCAACTCTATTTGTTTCAGTTCTCAGTTGCTCTCACTGGAAAAAATCTATTTCAAGTATGGGTATCTGTCTTCCATCTTTCCTCACTGAAGACAGATGCAGAGAACTTGTTCAGATTAACTGCAGTCTTTCTATCCACTTGTAGCATTTCTTTCAGTCCTTTGTCCTCTTGAGAGTCTATCCACCTCCCTTGCTTGTTTCCCGTTTTTGGTGTATTTTGTTGTTGTTAATTTAATATTTTTTAGCAAAGCTCTTAAAATTGTTTACACACATACACACCCCACACTTATTACTATCTTGCTTTGTCTTGCCAGGCATTTTTCTTCACCTCATTTGGGGAGACTTCTGTTTTCTGAACAAAGCTTTCTTGCCTTTTATAGCTGTCATTGGAAAGGTGCTGCTTGAAACCCTTGCAATCAGAGTAGGCAATACTGTGACAGATGAAGGTGGGGGGCTTGTATGCATACATTTCTGCTTCATTCAGCTTCTGTAGGACAACTGGCTCCCCCTATCCTCCAAGAACCAGAGGCTCATTGCACCCAGCAACCACCATGGTCAGATAGTTCATACTTGTGGATGGGATAGTTCCACATCCCTTCTAACTTTTTGCTAGCCCATTTGGTCCAGATAAAGTACTCTGGAGATGAACTCAGCAGTTCATGACCCAGACTACAGCCTGGGAGTCATTCCATTGAGCATATTGAACTAGAGCTTCTTTGGTGGGTGGCAGCTTGTCCATACTTCTGACAGGAAAGATCCATTCGGGTTTTGTTCATAGAGCTGAGGACGATTTGTGACAACAGACAGTTTTGGAAGTGATGGGATTCTAAGTATAGCTCTTAAAAGAAGTGACAGGCCAGCTACATAAACTCCTCTATGACATCTTCATATGGCTGCCAAACCTATCAGGCTAAGTTGTTCACTCTTGCCATTAAGGAGGATATTGACTAGCAACCAAATTAATGTACATAACACTGGCAAGGATCCTGGTCTTGTTCTGTAAATCACAAACGCTATATGCTATTGATGTTTAACATCATGCCTATTTCAAAGACCACATCACATATCTGCAAGGGTTTAGTCAGGTTAGCAAAAAGGAATGGCAGCTTCTCTTTTTCAATTACTGTCTCCCCCCTCTTTTCCCTGTCCTGCTTTGATAAGCGTGTGCCTCATATTTTTCCTTATCTCGCTAGCTTTTCCTTTTTCTTTCCTGACTTGGATGAAACAGAGAAATAGAATAGTGTGTCATCAGCATGCTAAAGACAGTTTACTCCAAATCTCCTAATGATTCCCCTAGCTGCTTAATAATAGGAGTTGAATAGCACTGAGGACAAAATGGAACTTCGCAGAATGGAACTCCATATTATCTGCCATAATACTGAGGTACATACACCCAATGCTATTATCTGGAAACAGCCCTGAGTGTGGAGTAGAACCACTGTAATACAGTGCCCCCAACCACCATCCCACTCCAGGATGGAGGATACCATGGTTAAAGGTGTCAGAAGCTGTCAAGAGAACAAGAAGAAGCCCAGCCAAATGGGCGGGGTACAAATAATAAATTTTAAGAAGAAGATGCAGTTCAGGCAAGAGACGGGGCAGTCAAATCCCCACCATCCCTTGCCCCACTATCTCCAAGAACCAGGAGGGGTTTGATGAGGCTAGCACAGGAGCAACTCCCATGTAGGAGTGCTTGCACACTCTTTGTCAAACAAGGCTACTTAAGCCCGCGGGGGTGGGAGCTGGTCCCACTGTTGCTTCAGCTGTTCACCCAGGGCACAAGCCTGGGAAAGTCATGCTAGCTACGTAACCACTAGGAACATGAGTGTGTGTATATTCTGTGCAGTTTAGGAGCTGCTGTAAGGATGTGCTTTTGTCAATAAAAAACCTACTGGCCATTTGTCCTCCTTGCTGGGGTGTGCTCAGGACGTCATCCCTGAACACTGGTCCTGCTAGCTAGGAATGATGGGAGTTGTAGTCCAACTACATCTGGGGACTTGTGGTTCAGAGAGGGTGGGTTAGATCAATTTCATCCAAGAGCATCTGGAGTTGATCAGCTACCATCCTTTTACAGCCAATGCAGTATGGATAAATTGGTTATTTAAGCACACTTTTTCGCTTCATTTGTTCTCTCTGTAGTATGCAGCAATATTCATTGTGGCTGTTGACCTTTGGATCTGTGCGTAGGTAGGTTGGTGCTGATGAATAGATTATTCCCTCTTTGGGAGGAGGTTGGACTGGCCAATCCACGGGCCCTTCCAACTCTATGAGGCTGGTTTTTGTTCTATGAAATATGCTTGAAAACAGAAGATGCAGTGACTTGGTATAAAGATTCAATTTGTTCAAGCACATCTTGAGTTCTGTAAAGGATACTTGTAGTTATTGCCCATGATCCAGTATTTTTCTGCAATGTATAGTAGTGGGCAGGAGGAATGTTTTCAGTTTCTATTTTTAATTGTACCTGATTTTTTGTTGTGTATAAATGTGGAGTTTTCTTATATGCTTTGAAATTGCTGTTTCCTGCCCAGATCTTGAGGGGGAAGGTAGCATTAAATACTCCAAAGTAAGTGCAGAAAATCAGCGTCCACTCAAGTTGTGGAAATGCCCATTTGCCTCAATATAGGTAATGTTTCTAGTTTTTATATTCCCCAATACAAGGATGTTCAGAGCACTGTGGTACCATTTGGAACCCCAACTTCCTGTGTTTATAACTGTACCATAAAGTGCTATCGTAGAGATGCTGCAAATTTTGTTATGACTTCTATTCATGTTAGGCCTAACAGTTCTGACTTGTCTGTGTGTTGTGTGAACAACAGGGCAACCTTGGGGCTTGTGGGTCAAAGAATCTGAGATAAAAGGATCTTGCTTCTTGGTTGCTGTGACTATTTAGTGAGGCAAAGCATAGTACATGCAGGTCCTGCTATCCAAACACAGTATGTTCTCAGGAAACCGTTTGTTAGGCAGGTATTAGCATAACATCAATGATTTCCATTGATTCCTATGGGAAAATTTCTAATAATCTTCCTGACCACTGACGTTTGAACCCCCCCCCCAAAAAAAAACCCAGGAAAACCTTCTGAAACCTTGCAGAAGGTGAACAAGGAAGGGGAAGGTGAAACCACTCTGTTATTTGTTCAATCTCTCTCCTCCCCCCCCCCCCCCAATCATTTCTGGCGAAAAGGTTGCTGCAGACCAAAACACAAAAAGTAAGACTTGCTTAAGGCTGCTTATTTGTTTACAGTACTACATGCAGGGCCAGCTGTTGTGGTGTGTATAGCCTTGTTTGGGTACTAATTCCTCATGTTCAGATAAGGGATTTTTTTGTATAACATGTGTGGATAACGGGACCCATGTGCCTTTCTGTTGCTTCATGCTGAAGGTGATTTTGTGCTTTCTATACATGTATCCATATGGTTATAATAGTTTTTATGTGTAACTGCATATTTTTATATGGCTGATGGAAGTATGTGATTGCTATGTGTGTATCTGTGTAAGAGAGAGGAGGAGGGAGAGGGAACGCAAGAAAGAGGCATACATGTGTACATTTCAAAATTAGTCATATGGCCTAAATATAAGCTTCTCACTCTTGGTTTATTATCTGTGCTCCTTGTATTACCTTTTCAAAATCCAGCTCTTAATGGGAGGCAGAGAAGAAGAAGCTGAGTCAGCGTGCCTCATATCTCAGTGGTTTTAGTATGAAAACCAGAAAAGGTGAAGTGAATTAAAATCCTTCCCAGTTGTAGAGAGCAGAATCTGTTGGCTGCATTTTTAAATGTCAGTGAATTTTATTTTGCAGACAAGTGTAATAGATAGCAAGGAACTGAGGAAGGGAATGCAGCCTTTCTTCAGGTTGTACACCTTTTTCATTGCTGCACAAGGATCAAAAACAGAAAGTAAAACACACTTTGTGCAGCAGCACAGAATAGCAAATAACTTGGAGAGCAGGACTTCTATGTTTCTTCGCCTTGTGAAGTTCAGAAGATATTAAAGAGACTGAAGTGAGAAAACTGGCTTATAAATGGTTTGGGTCAGTATTTATCAAGAGGAAGTTATTTGAAGTGTTGCAACATTACAGAGTCGCCTCCAGCTTCTTCAAAAATAAATAAAGTATTGTGGGTATTATTTTGGTAAAAACTGGCACATCACTTCTCTGTACTAAAGTTTGTTTGTTCATTTACTTACTTGATTCCATTTATGAATCACTTTCCATAAAATACCTTGAAGCAATTTCACAGTAAAAACATCAACAATAGAAACAATTTGCAAACTTTTTTAAAAACAAGAACAGTTTCATATTCATTACATATATAGAGTGAGATAAATATCTTAACTGAAAAGGGTTGTTGAAAAAAAGGTCTTCAGTAGGCAGCGAAAAGACAATAGAGATGGTGACTGTCTGATATGTAACCAGAGGAAGTTCCAAAGGGCAGGAGCCACCATACTGAATGCCTGATTCCTATCTCATAAGGAATTAACCTCCTGATGAAATGGTTTCTGCAGGAGCACCGTGATTGATTTGGTGTACAAGAAGTGAAGCAAACTTTTAGATATCCTGGTCCCAAGCTGCATAGGGTTTTATATTAACACCTAGTGAAAACCATGAGGCAGAGACAGTCTTGCATGCACCTGCAGTTCCTTGGGGGAAAGCAACAGTAGTAAAGTAAGCTTTATCGTGGACAGCAGTGGCCCAGAAATGGTTTGTCAAAGTAGCTAGAATCTGAGATACATTGGGAAGAGTCTAAGATGCACTGCTGATCTGCCTGCTATAAAACCACAAATCTGAGCAGAGAAATGCTCATGTTCTTAAGTGTTTGCTGAACACATGTTAAGTATTTGTTTCAGTGGCGTTCCAGGGACACTGTGCAAATAAGTGTGGTGTGAATTACTTGAATTTTGCAAATACAAATCAGGAAATTAAAGTACCATTTCATTGTGAATGTTAATTTCCTGTGGGCATGGAATGATCCTGTGAATTATCTGAACTTGTGGATGGAACATTTGATACTATGTCAACTAGGCAGCATTTCAAATTCCCCACAGAAAGTTTGGTCCTCTCTGTAGTACAGCGTTGGCACCTGGACTTTGCACATGTGGCATTTTGCAGAAAAAACTATAAGAATAGAGACATTGGGAGCCTAACACAAATAGACATGCTTTTCACTTGAGATATCTACTCACAGATATATGATCAGCCATGCCCTTGTCTAGGGCACACGTTGTAAACCCAGCATCACCCACACTGACTTGTATCCTTGTCCTTCTCTACTATTTTGGGACTCCCAGCAGCAACAAGAGAGGAGGAGCAGCCAGAGCAGCTGCAGAGTAGGTCAATTTTCTTCCTGCTCTGTGTTTGCTGCTGCTCTCACTGCAAGGAAAGGAGATCTGTCAGATCACTCTTGGGGGAACCTGCACACCCACACAAAAATTTGCAGTGAATGGCTTTTTTGGCCAAGACCTCAGAGTTAGGTGGGGTGGAGAGATTTTTTTTAAAAAACAACAACAACAAATGCTGAGTTGACATAGCTGACATCTGGACTGGGGTGGGTGTCAGTATTTGAGTTTTTAAATATTTATTTTCTGGTTAGTAGACAGGAGTACCATTTCATTTTATCACTAATGTGCTGCCCAAGTTTTATATTGCTGTTATGGGGGGGGGGAGGCTGCATTTTGTTTTTAGGTGGTTGTATGGAATGTTACTGTTTTATATGTGTTTTTGTCTTTTCTATGGTATACTGTATTTATGTATAGGTTTTACAGTGGAAGTAATCTGGAGACCTTTTAGGTAACACCCATGATCCTGGAAGCTAAGCAGGGTCAGGCTGGGTTAGCATTTGGATGTGAGACTACTTGAAAATAGGGTCCAGTTTTATTTAGGGATGGGCCATAGCTCAGAGGAACAGCATCAGCCTTGCAGGCAGAATGTTCCAGGTTCAATCCCCCATACCTTCAATGGTCTAACTTCCTACCGGGATCCATACCTTTGAGACTTCTCTGTTTTGGTAACAGAGCAACAGACTGAAGAGTGAAGAGGCCATTTCCCATGAACTGGGCTTGCAGATTTAAGCTGGCTCTGGGGAGGGGGGTATTCTAATGACACAAACGTTTTATGTATGTGAGCACCTTTTTATCTTTGGGTATACTATTTGTAGGCTTTGGGCTGCCTTCATTTATTTAAAACAGAAATCTATTTGTATTTCAGCAGTGACATTCAAAACTAGTTAAAATAAATTTGAAAACCATCCAGCTTCGAAAAGCAGTCTTCATTCTGTGTAACTTTTCTGAATGTTTTGCCCTGCTGTGAAAGTAAGTTTTTTTTTAAATTATTTTTTAATATTTATTTCTTCCGCTATGGAAGTCACTGAAACATCTGTTGGGAAGATCTAGTGGCCAATAGAAAAAAAGAAGAAATTTGCTTGACATGGGAAATGGATTTGATGCCGTATCATTGCAAAATGCAGCAAGTACAAGAATATGGTTGAATTTGGGGAAGCAGAATGCTGTGGTCTAATAGGAAGTCTACTGCTTTCTTGGGATAAGTCTGTGGATGATAATAAATCAAGAGGAGCATGACTTCTGGCTGTTCCTGGGGATTATTTTGTTCAAGCTCTAAGAAAGGAAGTTAAAACATGCGGAGAGGCAGACTGGCTGTTTTTCAGTTTGTGTTTTTTTTTACTCCAAAAAAAATGCTGACATGGTTACTAATTATGTAATAAGTGGATAGCTATAAGGAACTTCAAAACCTGACAAATTTGGTGTTTTGAGGTGAGGAATAGGTTGGATGCATGGGAGGGAGTAGTGCTCGTTCCTGATTGATTTTATTTTAAAATTTAGCATTAACCCCTCCTGCTTGGCTGCACCAGTAGTGCCTCAAAACCTTTTAGCTCTAGCAAATAAATCAGCACATCCCTGCTGTCTATTGCATAAATAAAATATGCACATTGTTAACTCTGCATTATTACAGGGTATCTGTACTTCAATATTTATGAAAGTGTCATCTGTTGTTTTGTGTTGGCTTTGTCTCAGTTTCTGTAACAGAGAGAAAGAGACAGAAAGAGGTGTGTGTAATGTACACTCTGAGCTCCCATTGTCTCGGAAGGTGTTCAGGGGGCTCCCCCCCCCATGTATGTGAAAGAGAGCTGATACTTTCAGAATCACTGTTCCGAATAGATAAATGGAATTGCCAGAGGGTTACTAATATCCTTTAAAAAGAGAAATACTCTTTCTCCCCAAAGGAGGTGGGGGGGAAATTAGAGCAATTACATATGTATTGTGAACTTCTGTATCAAAAAGAGCAAAAAAGGAAGAGAATGGAAGGCTTTTCCATTCAGTGTTCTAAGTGTATAATTGGCCACAAATTGCTTGAAGGGAGAACAAGGAGGGGCAAGGGCAGTGTCTGTCCTCCGGAGTTTTGCAGAAAAGTCAGATTTCCTTCCATATGTATCAGTGGGTAAAAGATGGCAGGCACAGCAGATACTTTGGCATTGCCACAAGCAGCAGCCTAATGTGTCAACACAGATTAGTCTTGCTGCATGTCTAGCATCTCTTCTGTATGTAGATGGATTTTGATCCTTTACTAGACAGGCTGTTGAAATGTCTGAAGGAAACTGAGCTGTCTCCCAAAGCACCTACTGCTCTTTGCCATACTCACTACTGTATGTGAGCTCAGTCTCCTTTTCACCTGTTAAGTAAGGATCTGGTGTTCAGTGGAATCCACATGCACATACCCCGGCAATTGCAGAAGATGTCGACACTAAAACATTTGATACAAGCTTAATAAACATAAGGCAATTGCAGACAATGTCGATTTGAGCCAGTGCAGCTGTTGTGAGGAAACAAATGCTTTTTAAAATAATTGCATGCAGGACGTTTTACTGGATCAACAATTCAAACTACATTCAATATTAAAAGCTCACCAGCATTTGTCAGATGACCTTTTGGTAATCTTGAGAAGTATTGATAGTGTGCATAAGTGTTCTTGAAATGGGATATCCTCTCTGGATTCCCACTTCTGGGCCTTGGACCATCCCTTGGCAGCCTGAAAAGATAATGGGCTTATCTTGTAGTGTTTTAGAATCGGCTCAGATAAGCGTTTTACCTAAGGGCTTCAAGTGCCGTTTTGCTCCCTAGAATCATAGAATCTGAGGGTCATCTAGTCCAACCCCCTGCAATGCTGGTGAACAAAATGCAACAAAACAACTAAAACCAACACAGAAAATAATAGTAAATAAATAAATTTTAAAACAATACCAAGTAGACAGCTCAGGAGAGATCTATTCATCTAGCTGGGAAAGTTTGTTGGAAGAAAAATGTCTTCAGTTGATTCTGGAAAGTGCAGATAGTGGGTGCCTGTTGTATTTTGGAAATAATGCTGTTCCACAGAACAAGGGCAGTCACTCAGGAAAGTAGTTAAGCCATACACTGTCCATACCTGTTTTTCTACTTAAAAAAACCAACCATTTTCTTGTTTTGCAGTTGAAGGTTATTTTTTATATTATAATAATAGGGATTCTAACACTAGCTCCCTAACTGTGGGTGGAAAGGCATCAGTTAAGAAAAGCTTTCCAAATCTGAAGTATAATGTTTTTCAAATGCATGCACTGGCATGAATATTTGAGATTTTTACAGCTTGAAAAAAGGGAGTTTTTCAGTTTTTGTGCAACATATAGGTCATGGGTCATGATGTTGATTGTTCAGGGCAAGGATGCTATTTCAGGATTTTTTATCTTTTATTCTACTTTAACCTTCAAAAGATAGTCTCATGACAGGAAATACTGTTTTAAAAGGCAGGTAACACCCACATTGTTGCAAGTATCTTTTATCAGTAACTTCTCAAAGCCTTTCTGTGTTTTCCTTTGAATTCCTGCTGCCTTGCAATGTTATTCTGTGATTTCTGGCTGTTCTAGATGAAAATGTATTTTAATGTGTGTGTCAAAATGACCCAGTTTATTCTGATTTTGGCTTCCCCCACTTGTAGATTTCTCCATAGTTCCTACTGAAGGAAAGTCAAGTGTTGGATGTCTTGGTAGCTAGTAGGATGCCTACTGAAGGATGTTTGAAGATTCTCTCACTTTCTAGCAGGGTCAGTCCTACTATTAGGGAAACTGAAGTGACTTCCTCAGGCAGCAGATGCTGCTGCTGCTGTTGTCATGTTGGAAGAAAGAGCTATGTGCCCCCTAAGCTAGCCTGCCTCTCTAATAATAAATATATTTTCAGGCAAGACAAATACTGTATTTCAGATTTCCCGTGGCAAGTCTCCATGCTTTGAAATTTTCCTTAGAGAAATATTTGTAATGCGCTTAAAGATCCTTTTACATGTCAAAACTGACCTGTGAGCTATGTTTAGGGTATCTGAACACTGACTCTAGCCACTCTAAACAGAAATGAATGTATCTTGGGGCTATCACCAACATCCTAGTTCTCAGGTAGCAAGCACACCTGAAGTCCTGGAACTCATGAACTTAGAAATAGGATTTATTGCCTCTGCGGGGGCCAATACTTCTAGAGTAAGTTACTTCAACAATCCCTTCAACTTCACAAAATTTGGAAAATGTGCCTGGATCTTAGTAATAGGAATGGGCTTCAAGACCTACATGCCTGTTGTTAATTCTGTTTCTAAACATTTCCTTGTGATGATTTTGTCTTCCACCATGCCCCTTAGAAGTTTCCAAGCCCAGTCTTTCTGGCTCTTCCCCTCTTGTTGACACCATATCATTTTCCTTGTGCTTAGTAGGGATTCTTCCTTGAATCCTTGCCTTAGGCAAAGAATTGTAAATACAGAGGAGCCACCCAGGGGATAGGAGATTACAGCAGCATGTGTTTCATGTATTCGTGAATTTTGTAATCAACATGTTAAAGAAGTGGCACACTTCTATTCCTGGTGGCTTTCCGAGGTTGTACTTCATAGGTTGTGGACTGGCACACAGGAAGTTCTGGAACTGGGTATCTCATGGTCAGGCTAAACATTGTGAAGTGCAGATAGGCATAGCTTTCTGTGTTTTGAAATTGAATTTAATGTGGGACAAGCACTGGCCAAATGTCTGGAAATAGGGCAATGTGGTTGCTTTGTGATACATGGATGACAGTTGAATGGTCTTTTTTTCTGTTGAAAATTAGTTGAAAGTTAGTTCATTCCTTTTTTATTTTGATTATTATATTTAATTATATCCCACCTTTCCCCCAGACCAGAACTCAAGGTGGCTTACAGGTAAAAAATCAAAAGATAAAATAGAAAGAGCTAAAAATATATATAGAAAAGATAGTCATTAAAGATAAACTAAACACTAATGAAATTAAAACAAAATAAAAAGAAGTTCTATTAAAAATACAGGCAATAATAACACTAGCCCCTTCCTGTAAAAATGCCAGTTTTCAAAGGCTTGTTGGAATAAAAAGGTCTTCACCTGCCGGAAGAAGGACCACAGGGAGGGAGGCAGTCTAAATAATGTAGGAAGGGAGCTGCAAAGTCTGGGAGCAGCCACTGAGAAGGTTGTCTCTCCCATGTCCCCACCAAGCATGCCTGGAAAGGCAGTGGGGAAGGGCCTCCCCATGGAGATTTCAGAGCCTATGCATGTTTTTGTATGAGGGAATATGGTCTTTCAGATCGCTTGGACCCAAGCCACATAGGGCTTTATAGGTAATAATCAACACTTTGAATTGGGCCCTGAAACAGACCAGTAGCGAGTGGAGCTCTTGTAACAAGGGAGTTGTATGTTGCCTATAACCAGCCCTGATCCATAATTCTGGGGCTGGTTATAATATAACCAAAGCATATGCAATTCCAACACAAATTAAGAGCAGATAAAGACATAGGATTCAGAGTAGACTCATTGGAATTGGTAGACCTAAGTGGATTGTGTCCATTAATTTAAACGGGTCTCCTGTGAATATAACAAACATTAGACACAACCCATAGCAAATCACTAAGAAAACTTCTTTATAAAAGCATCCATGGAATTTCCCGTGGCTCCTAATTGCATTGACAGATTCAAATCCCAAGTGTGCAAAAAATAAACAAAAATGGCAGAAATATATCTCAAAAGAATCCCAAAGTGCAAACTTGCCATTGTATTGCTTATCAGATGACAAGTGTTCTGAAGGGAGGCAAGACATATACAGGTTTCAGCTGGGACTCGCAGTGCTTTCACCGAGCTGCAGTCAAGAAACTGCTGCCACCTTTCTTTTCTGGGAGTTAACCATCAGTTACAATGTAGAGGGCTGCTTGTGTATTTGTGCACATAGTGTATATGGAGCACTAACGTGTTAATGTAAAAACACTTCTGGCCATTTCTCCATAATTAGCCCTGGTGGATTTAGTGTGAAGAATGAATATGGTTTCATTTTCTAGCCGATGGTTTATTGAATTTGCTGATATTAGCAGTGTGTATTATATTGACATAGTTCCTGTTGACAGAGTCTTACTACAGACGTAAATGAGAGCATGTATAATAACAATGTCTTTTTTATGAATTCTGAGGGAGAGAAGTAGCTGTATCTGCCATGACTGAATAGTGGTGGTGGGGAATATCTTAAACATAGTTACTGTGTTAAGTTCACTTGGTTTGAGTTTAATGTTCACAATCCATGCTCTTAGTCTTGCACAGATCCGTAGGTATACTGGTACCTAACAATGCATCTCCGGAGATCCCACTGTTCTTTTACATATTTGTATATACCGGTAATCCAAATGGGATTTGGCAGTATCCCTTCCATGGAAAAAAGTCAGTTTCTTGGCATAAATTTTTAATATTTTATTACGTGGGGATGATAAGAATAACAGCACTTACTCACATATGTTTCTTTTAGAATCCTTAAAGAAAGATCTGTATTATAACCCCTATATTACAGATGGATGATATTAAAAATAGTGGCTTACCTGATAGGCAAGATTCAGACCAGGAATTTCCTGATTCATGGATCAATCCTAGTTGAAGGAAGAATTGTAGACAGTCAGTTCATTAGTTAAAGCCTCATGTGATCATGTAATGGACCTAGCAAGACACACACAACCTCATGTTTTTAGAGGGCAACCATTAAAGGTTATGATGTCCTTTTTCAATAGTAACAAAAACCTAGTTTAGCCATCCAATTCTAGTATTTGGGGGCCCCTGTTCAGATGAGGCATCTAAAAGCATTGCAATTTGTATATAGTCTGCAACAGAAACATTTGCTAATATTTTTCATCAGTTCCTAGTAAGAGAACAGTAACCTATTTTTCTTTAAATAGCATTCTCTGCAGCCTTCTCAGAATTTTCTGTGCCCCCCCTTTGGTTAGGGTAGCTAATGTCAACTTTCTGTTGTTGAACCAAACTCTGTAATAATGGAGCAATGACACATCAAGCTCTTTGTTTGCGAACTTATTAATCTGCTGAGAGAAAACACTCGATAAGAAGAAAGAGATTGGAGGGGGCAGTAACTTAAGTGCAGCCATTAAAACGTATTATGGAGACCCTGGGCTTGTTCTAAATAGAGTAAAATTAGCAATGCAAATATTTCTACTCGCCAATTATCCTAGATATAAATAGAAGGTCGGAGATCTGCACAGTTAATACCAGTCATGTTGAAACCTTTTCTCAGCAGTTCACCAGCAAAGTGGCTTTGTGTTTTCCAATCTGTATTCATAGGGTTTGAGGGACCTGGTGAGGGGGATGGAAAGGTGGAAACAGGTTTAAAGGGCTGTGAGGAGTAAATTATTTCTTGTGCTGTTGTAAACAGAACAATCCAGTGATGTCTGATTTCTGAATGGTAAATATGCACACATTGATACATTAAATAAATACACATTTCTAGCCCATTGACTTCTCCCAAAATTATTCTTATAAAGAATTTGCAAATCTAACAGTCCTGTTCTGAGTACAGATCCAGAATAATATTAACCTGATAACATTAGGAACAAAAAGTATATGCCTACCAATATTGATTGTTCCTGCTGAGAAGGTGGCATATTTCTGGGTCTGAGAATTGCCCTCTTAAAAAGCTGGATTTGGTGTTTAAGGGTATGTCCAGATAGCTCTGATTGTATAAACTAAATATAATATTCCAGCCTCTTATCTGCATTATAGCTAATGCTGGAAACTTCACCTAATCAGTACATGCTTTGCAGGCGATGTGTGGCTAGTGAGTGGCCAGGAGTTAGGCTGATGGATAAAAATACAGCCAGGAAGGTCAGTACACTTTCACACCAGCTTCAGACTGAAGCTCAGACACCTTTTGTAGGAAGAGCCCCTGAGCTGGGGAGCAGAAAAGTCAAAGAGAATGGGGTATACGAATTGAATGTCTCAGTACTTGCTGCACTGTTAAAAGGCACCCAGTCAAAAGTACTGTTGCATCAGACCAGGTCAGATCAGAGACAGTGTGCATTACTTCTGAACTTGGGAGGCCTTGTGTCAAGTAAAAGTTGAGGTTTATCACTGGCAGATAGACAGCTTCTTAATAGGTTACAAGTCTGGCATCTGCCTAATTCCACTAGTGTATTGTGTCAGCCATGATGGCCTCTGTTGCATAAGGCACAGACCACACCCTCTCCTAATATTTGTAAAGATTAGGATAAGGAAAAAACCACTCTTATGAGTAACAGAACTCTTTTATACCACAAGTTTATAAATGAATTTATTGGTAATATTGGTTATAAGCCATGGTTCTTTAAGTATTTAGAGATAAGACTATACTGTAAGTTAGAAGACTTTATTTTCAGGCAGCTTACAGCTTGGAAACTAGATTATAAAGTCGCAGTATAACAGTATGCAGAGGAACATCTCTGTTACATGGTTGTCTTCAGGACAAGATAATTCTTAGAAATATAAACCTAAATGGGACAGTGATCTGCAGACTCATGCTTGAATCTCCAGAAAAAAATCAAAATAGATGATTCCAATTAAACTTTTATTTCTAAAATGAACTATACTCAGTACTGATGTCAACACACTTTGTGATCACTGGGCTCTGAATACAGATTTTCCAGCCCCAGAAAGCATGCCAGTATTACAAACTGTGTTTCTGCTGTTTTGATTGCTATTTGATATAGAGAATAGTTTATCCCTTCCCACATCATTCACATTGATGACTGCAACAACAGTGATGGCAGGGAAGAAGGTACCGTATTTGGCTCTCTTTCATTTTACCTCCTTCCCTGGTGCTTGGACCAGTTTCTGCAGTTGGATTTGGAATTTTTGTTCACTTCTGAATTGCACTTGGTAAACACAGCCTGTCTGCCCTGCAAAAGTAGGGAAATAGCTAGGTTAATTCTGCGCCAAATTCAAACCCTGTTGTGCCACAGTGACATCACAGAGAGTATGGCAGGTTCTTCATGTCTCTTCCTAAACTCCTCTTATGATCCCTCAAACCCTCTTAACTGTGTGCTAATTTAGCTGTGGCAGCAGCACAGCGAGAATTTGTCTCTTCCTGGCATTTTTAATGCTGCTATGGCAGTTCCTTGGCATCTGGATGGGGAGAGAGACCTCCCAACCATTGCCGCTCAAGGAACAGCAGCCAGGGGCAAGTGTGTGGGAGCTGCGGCAAATGTATGTCAGGTTTATGTTCATAGTTAAAAGTGCAGATTCTAGGGGTATGCGGGAAGTTTTTGTCAAAAATAAATAAATCAGTTCTCCCCATTTTTTTTCAAAAAAGATTTCTCTATAAAAATTGAAATCCCTCCTCATCTCTCTCTGACAGCACAAATGTTCAGTTTGAGGATACATGAGGCCACCACCTTGCTGAAGCATGTCTGAGTATGATCAATATCTGGACCATATGTAGACTACATTGGGTTCCATTATGGAAGACAGGTGGAATATAATGAGAAGGAAATAAATAATAAACAAATAAATAATAGAAAGGGGGGATTTTGCTGCCGGAAACCACCTCCTTTAAAATGAGATGCAGAATGAAGTATACAGATCACACTGAAATGTTGACCAAGGAAGAGGTTAAAGGTAAAGGGACCCCTGACCATTAAGTCCAGTCGTGGACGACTCTGGGGTTGCGGCGCTCATCTCGCTTTACTGGCCGAGGGATCCAACGTACAGCTTCCAGGTCATGTGGCCAGCATGACTAAGCCGCTTCTGGCGAACCAGAGCAGCGCACGGAAATGCCGTTTACCTTCCCGCCGGAGCAGTACCTTTTTATCTACTTGCACTTTTTGGGGTGCTTTTGAACGGCTAGGTTGGCAGGAGGAGGGACCAAGCAATGGGAGCTCACCCCATTGTGGGGATTTTAACCGCCGACCTTCTGATCGGCAAGCCCTAGGCTCTGTGGTTTAGACCACAGCGCCACCCGCATCCCTTACGGAAGAGGTTACTTATTCCTAAAACAGGGATAGGCAGAATTTAAATAGTGAGAGGTCGAACCATTTTAGTTCAAACACAAATGCATTTTATTGCAGTTTTAGATAGCTAAGCTGGATAAGGAAATATGCTGAAAAAGAAGCAAGTCCTAGTGAAATAGAAAGTCAATACTGAGCATGTTTAGTGCTCTATAATAGCATTGATGGAACTTTGAGGCTTTAATTAAAACACTTTGCAAGTTCCAACTATAATAAAATGATAAACAGGAGCGTAGGATTTCCCAAAACTGTTAAACCTTCACATTAGGCAAGACGCCATTGAGCTTCCAGATTTCTCCCTAGGGCTCACAGCAAGAGAGACTGTGACATGTCTCACTGGAAGCCTTTTGAAATGAAAAACTGAATATTACTATAAACGTGTCCTTTGTTTTTAGAAAATATTAGTTTAGGAGATCATGAGTGGCAAAAGCCCTTCTAAGGCATAATTTCAATTTGTACTTCCAAATCCAGCAATTCTGCACAATTCTTAAAGACACCTATTAGAAGAGATGCTCTTCACTGATTACAAGCCACCAATAGCTTCCCTGTCCCCACTGCGCTATGGAAGCCAGCATTTGCAGAATCAAAGATCATTGTTGCTATTATTGTTTAAATTTATATCCTGCCCTTCTTCCCAAAGGAGCCCCGCATAGCCAGTTCCTCCAAGGAGCCAACCTACATAAGGATTTAGATTACTTAAGTTCTCTGCTGATAAAACACCTCTTTATAGCTGCAATAGTGAGAAAAGCAGCTGGCAGCTCACACTGAGAACTGTCCGTGGTTATGACTTTCCTGATCTCTGCTCAAAGAGATCTGACCCATCCTGCCCTGCCCTTCTGTGACGTTAACATATGAGAGTGCTGGAGGTGAAATAGTTAAACAGGTTACCCAATCAGAACCCAGGGGGGGTGGAGTCAGAGGGACTATAAAACCAGCTCTGGGAGAGGCGAGAGGAGTTCGTTGGCGGGTTGGGTGGTTGGTTGGAGTGGGAGTGAATTGGGAGAGAGTCTGTGGGTAGGTTGAGTTAGTGTAGCAGAATAAGCTGAATGTGCTGGCCCCCAGGGGTCGGTCCGTAAAGCAAGGTCTAGTCCAATCCTAAGTCCAGGAGTGCAACGGGGTCAGTCCGGCAGGGAGCAAGGCAGGGAGCAGGGCAAGGAACAGGGCATGAGCAGGAACAGGGTTACAGTCAGAAGTGTGTTAGCAACTATGTTGCTCACGCAACTTGGGGCTGCAGCTGGCTGGCTTTTATCTGCCCTGACACTTAGGGTGGCCCCGATCCTCTGGAGACTCGCCTCTCCTTCTGGCCTGGAGGTGAGTACTCCTCCTGCAAGCACTCAGTTCCCTTTGCCTCTCTGCCCTGAACCTCTGGAGCTCAGCAGAGGCTGATGGGCTACCGGACCCAGGGGCCGCCTCAGCTTCCTCTGCCGAGGCTGGGTGTGGAGCACCTGCAGGCAATGGGTCCTCCACCCCATCAGAAGCCAGAGCAGACTGCCTGCACCTGAGGATCCAGCACAGGTGAGGACCCTTCAGGCTCAAGCTCTGGCCCTGGCTCAGTTGGTTCTGGAAGCGGGGAATCCTGTGCAGGCTGGGATTCCTCAGGTTCAGCATCTGAGTCTGAATTCCAGGCCATCACACTGAGTCAGGAACAGTTAGGAGCTAAGAAGACAAGTAAAAAGCGGAGAGGTGGTTTAGGGAGTGAGAGCAGGATGAGGAAGTTATAGGTCTGGATAGGCACCCCATGATTGTAATTGACTGAGATCATTTATGAAACCACATGCTTGTTAAACTGCAATAAATAAACAGAAGTTTTATGTTACAATTTAACCCTGACTGCACTCAATATTTTACCAGGTAGGGCCTGGTTGGTGGCAGCAAGAAATAAAGTGGTGGCACAGGGATCAGTAGACAGTGAAACGTCCGGGGACCCTGTGTGATCGCCACACCCTCCCAGAAATCACACTGCTTAACTGCTTCCCCTTCCTCATGCCTCAATGGAACACAAATTGTCCTTCACCCTTAAATGAATATTCTGCACATCAGCCAGGTCCCTCAGTGATTATCTCAGATATAAAGTGTGGTAGAGCCCATGAGCATTCAAATTATTAGCTTGATCCCCCACTTCCAAAAAATGAACAAACAGAGATATCTGAAAGACATGAACTCAGTCCCAACATCATCCCAACATCACTTCAGAAGTAGGGACAGGCTGATCTTAATCTGCTGAGCATGACACATTTTTTCTTCCAGAGACTACAATCATTTAAGGGCCAAAATCATCAGAGCATGCTCAACTGACCGAGACTCCCAAAGCCTTCATGAGACCAAGGAGAAGAGAGTAGCAGGCCACTTATTTCTCCTCAGGCAGAAAATTCTCTGTTTTATCAGGAGGAAGACTAATGTCTAGCTGCTTCCTACTTTTGTTGGGGATTTTATCTTGTCAGCATGAGAAAAGTAAATGACCATGGTTGCAGACAGATCATTTAAAGGCAAGCAATGATTAGGTGAGCACAATACATGGGTGTGCGAGGAAGGGGGGGGGGAGTAAACAGTTGCTACAATGTGGCCATTAGGAAGAAAGATTAGAAGAAAGCTAAAATGAATTTCCTATAATATTTAAATTAAAATTTTTGTGTACCATAGAAATGATTTCTGTTGTGACTGCTGGACCAAGGTTTTGAAAATATTTGTGTTCCTTCTTAATTGCTTATATCAGAATTTTTACGTTCTGTCTTTCACGTTCCAGAGATGGTTGTTCTTCATGCACTTGTTTCTTTGTAACTGATTGTGCCTACCTCTCTAGTTGTGTTAATTTCTTTTGTATTAGACTTCTCCTTAGGGGGAGATTTGGTTGACTTTGTGCAACTTGTGGCTCTGCTAGGGTGGTGTATAGCAGCAAGTATAACCTAGACTCAATTTGAATGTTTTATTACACTACATAGGCACCATCTGGATCATGATGATTAAAACAAGCCTTCAGAGCTGCATGGGGCTTTCAACTTGCGTCACCAAAAACAGAACAAAGTAAAACACCCAAGTATAAAAACAAAAGTTTCATATGCCCAAGCTGAGACAAGGTGCTTCAGAGGCCTAGGGCAACGTGAGTGCCAAAAGGATTTATCATTCAAGCCAC
Source organism: Lacerta agilis (assembly GCF_009819535.1). Classification (NCBI taxonomy): domain Eukaryota; kingdom Metazoa; phylum Chordata; class Lepidosauria; order Squamata; family Lacertidae; genus Lacerta; species Lacerta agilis. Next base: position 46,440,067 of record NC_046317.1, on the reverse strand, counting down.
AGATAATTCAGACATTACTTCTGGATAGTTCATTGGTTTGGCAGCATCCCATCCTCCAAAGGAGAGCAGAATTAAATGAAGGGGAGGGAATCCCAAGGCACAACAGGGAGGAGTGCAGAACAAATAGATAGAGGAAGAATGCTTGTAAAATCATGCAAAAAAAATATATTAATAGCCATGTTCTCTCCCTGCATGTAAGTGAGCGAACCAGCACTTCCCACAACATGATTAACTTCTTGCTGGTTGTATAAAGGCATTGGCTTCTTGTGAATTGATCATCCTTTTATTATTGTGATCCCTCTGCAGCCATTTGTTTTACTTGCCCTCTTTTCCCATGGCAATTTTAATTCTAATTGGTGCTTTGGTGAAGTGTTGGATTGCAGGGAGGGAAGATGTGTAGCTCTTGGAGACAAGGTGATGTTTGAAAATAGCATTGAAACTGAATGTCTGGGACAGAGAGACTAGCGCTGGTGGCATCATCGAAGAAACATGGAGGGGGGTGGAAGGAAATGCCAGCAGCTCTGATCCTACCATGTTTTAAGGTACATTGTATTAGAAAGGGAGATATGGGAACTTGCCCAGAAAAAGACACTTATTGATAGCGAGGAATGGTTAGGAGACTCTTTGCAAATGCATTCCTAAGCACACCTGTATAATTCCTAAATTACAAGGTCGATATAAAGGGTAAAGAACCCCTGGACGGTTAAGTCTAGTCAAAGGCAACTATGGAGTGTGGCGCTCATCTCGCTTCAGGCCAAGGGAGCCAGCATTTGTCCACAGACAGCTTTCCGGGTCATGTGGCCAGCATGACTAAACTGCTTCTGGTGCAATGGAACACCGTGACAAGTGGCAGAGCGCACGGTATAATAGATATAATTCATACCCAAGACACCACTTGGCAAAGGTAAAAAGCCTTTCTCCTCATCTTAGTCAAAATGCAGCACAGTGAAGTAGGTGCACCATGATAATTTGGATTGTCAAAGCTTTAGTATGGAACATAATAAACTTTTTTGTTTCTTAGTTTTCTTTTTATAAATCTTACTGGTATTTGATATAACCTTTGTTGATGTTGCACTCCAGATGCATAGCACATTTTGCAGCAGTTTTCTTAATATTACCCCTCTGTGTTTAGTTCATTTAGGATTATTCCATTTTCTAGTGGCAGGGAGATGAAGCTGTTACAGGGGCACCAGTTCATTTCATGACAATGAGAGATGTGCAAATCTGGATCCCAATTTTTAGATCCTATGCTGCATTCACTGGACAATTCTAGCTCCACAAATAGTTCCTGGCACCATGGAATTCACATGGAGAACAATAAATGTACCATCTTGGTTCAGCTATTTTGCAATACGCTTACACATAAAAAACTTTAGTTTCACAAGTGACTCTGACACACTTCTGCCCATCTACATAAGCCTATGGTCTAGTATCAAATTGTAAGCTGAGTTTTAATGAAAGAGGCAGTGTCAAGTCATTCAACTGGGTACTATATGGTGACCTAGCTGAAGCCTCTACTACAGAGCTTTCCAAACTTTTCATGTTAGTGACACATTTTTTAGACATGCATCATTTTGTGACACAGTGATTCAGTTTTACTAGCAGACTGGAAGGTTAAACTAACCCCTTTCCAAACCTGGGAGGAGCATGGGGAGCGTTCACGCGACACACCCAGACTGCAGCCGACACACTAATGTGTCACGACACACAGTTTGGAAAGCTCTGCTCTACTATATTACCCTTGCGATATGCCATCTACTGCTGAATTTTCTGGTGAAAACTATATTTACACTTTTTGATGAAACTCCATCTACGCTACACAAAGGAAGAAGCTCCTTTTCTTTTGTTGTTGTTCTTCTTTGGTGATCACTCGTAGCCGAGTAAGATTGTCTTCCATAAACACGGTTTTAACAGTGAGTCCATAGGTGACTGTGGAGGCCAATTCTGGATCCACACGTCCTTCCACAGTGGGGACATTGGTTTCCAGGTGGGAGTTGATCATGGTATGGATTTGCCAAGCATGCCTTCCTCTTAGCACGTTTGGAAGCAATACTATGATTGGAATGATATGGTTTGGCTGAAGGATTTTCTGGCCTATTACAAGCCTCTCCCTTCTCACCCTACAACTTGCCACAGTTTATAAAAATCAGGAGAAAAGTTTATCCTCTGCACTTCTAAATGCAAACCTTTGTTGTTGTTGCTGCTGCTGTTTCAGAAAGAGGTTTTCCTGTGGTACTCTGGCAGTACATTATAGGTAGCCTTCCTTATTCAGCACTAACAATGGGCCCATGCTGGGAATATATGTCAAAAATTTAATAGGAGACACAAAAAGACACTTGGAGGACCTTAGAGGAAGGAATAGTCAGGTGCTCCATGGCTCTAGGATAACTGTGGGCAATTGGCAGATAGATCACAGGATATTATTTCCTATCTGGATTCAGGACTTGCCTGAATATTTTGTAGTTTCCCAAGAGAGCCTAGGTAGTCAGTCTCCCTTCTTCTGCAGGAAACACAAATGCTCCTTAAAACAGATTCATGGCCTTCGCTCTTAAAGTGATTTACCAGAATTTCAAATTGCCTTTTAAGCTGATCCACAACAACTTTACTCCATGTGCACCTCCTGCAGGAGGGGCCAATCAAAGCCCTCAATGTGTTAGTTGTACTTCATACTCTTCTATCTGTAACACAACTTGCCTCTGAAGCCGGTGAGTCTATTCATTACACCCTGTATAATACAATTGACTACAAGTGCTTAAAGTCAGTGACAGTGTTATAAATCAACAAAAGCTGATCGGAATCGAGGCTGAAATAGCCCCGTAAATATGGGCCATGTAATCCATTATTGGAAATAGTTTTAACAGCCATCTTTAGCCAGTTTCCTCTAAAACAAGGCACATAATAATCTGATGATGATAATGATAAGCAGCCCCAGGGATAGTATGGATCAAACCTGGCATTAGCTTTCAGAAAGTATTTATTACAAGGCTTTGCCGTCTGTGCCACATCCCTTGTGTGCTATTATCCTGTACTGCTGCTTTATATCAAAGTTATGCTTTGGGTCTTAGTAAAGAGTTGCCTTTGAACATGTTTTCCAATATAGCTTTTGAGAGAGAATGCCAGATCCAGCTCTCTTGATATTTCCAGACAAGGTTTATATCTGTGTTTTTAACACCTGAAAATCCAGTGGACGGGAATAATTTGCAAGTATTATTGTAAACATCATTTAAATGCATGATTAGGTAAACAAGTGGGGTGGGGCACTGTGCTAGAGATCTGTTGTGCCAACTTCATAGTAACCCTGAAATCATGTATCTGACCTAAGGAAATTTCAACTCACTTTGGATCATAATTTTCAAGCCATTGTTGAAGCAGGAGGCTGAAATCTTTTGTAAAGTCTCGAATACACGGCAAAGATAAACCCTTGATTAGTGGAAAGTTGACAACTCCCTGCCAATAGTAGATTTTCCCATGTGATTGATTCTGAAGTCTTTGTGCAGCAGTGCCCTTTTTTGGCCTCTATTAAAAGTGGAGCAAAGTGGATCAGACCAGAGGCCCAGCTAGTGCAGCTTCCTCCATCCTGCTAACATCCATGATGGACTATTTTAGTGTGCCTTCCATGGGGCTGCTCTTGGAGATGATCCAAAATTGCAACTAGTGCAGATTGATAGGAGCAGCAGGCTGATATAGAAATATTGTAATACAATAAATAAACAAACACTGTTCTCACAGTGACCCACCATATGCTTATGGGAAGTCTGCAAGCAGGACATCTCACAACTGCACTCTGGCCTCTTGTGCTTCCCAGCTACTGGTATTCAGATGCATATTGCCTCCAACAGTAGAGGTGAAACATAGCCACCACAGCTAGTATCAAATGATTTTTCTAAACCCCTTTTAAAGCCGCCCGAGTTGGCGGTTTTCACTACTTCTTATAGTAGCAAATTCAGTTGCTTAGGGATAGCCAACCTCCAGATGCATGGCCAGTTCTAAGGGATGATGGGAGTTGGAGTCCATCAACATCTGGAGGGCAACATGTTGGCTACCCCTGCCGTAGTTTATCAGTGTGCTGTGTGAAGAGGAATTATGGGCTCTCGTATTATGATAAAGGAAGAAAAAAATAATATCTATCCACTTTCCCTGCAGCATGCTTAATTTTATACAACTCTTATGATGTCCCCCTTTGCTCACTTTTCTTCTGTTTTAAAATGCCTCAGTTCCTACACTTTCCAATTCCTCCGAGCCTCCCTTCTGCTGGAACAAGTGCTACTTTATTATAGGTAGTGACAACTGGGTCTTCTAGAAAGAAACCACCTGAGGATGCTTAGACTTCAAGGACATTTGATGCCATAGGAGCCAATTGGTGCACAATGAGGAAATGTGTACTGAAGCCTCCATCAGCAGATGCTTCGTCCCTGCCTACACAGTGGCTAATACAGGCGTCTATAGCTAGAGAGTGATTCCAGCACTCTCCTAATCCCCTTGTCATGGCCTGCATACCCAGTCTGGAAAGTTGTGCTTGTTTTAGTCACTTGCCACATACAAAGTGAGCAACTAGCTGCTTTTGGACAGCACCTAGGTTGACAAAAAATATTTAGCTTGCTGTGACAGCTAGGTTCGTGTTCAGTGGCTGTGATTTCCTACTGTTCATCGCAGAGACTGATTCGTGTTCTCTGAATGGTATTAGATGTTCCACCTCTAACGATTCCATTAGGTTTTTTGAGAGGGTTAGTATTACCTTAGGAAATAAATTGAGTATAGGGTGAGATTTCTGGCCCTCACAGTGGCACTTCATGTTGGTTTTGAACTATGCTCAGAAATGCTTTTCTTCCATGTTCTCATAAATTGTGGTATTCCTCGCTTGTAAATAGTCATCTAAACTGAGTGTTCCGTAGCAGGCTCTGTTGTTTGAGAACTTGTAAGAACTGAGCACGGCTATGGTTAGGGTTGGGCGGAGTGGTGATAGATGTGTCTGAGAGCTCAGTAAGACACAGGCTGATCTTGCTTACATACAAAACGAACAGTAGGAACTGTGTCCTTTCCCAGAACAATCAGTCAGCAAATGCTTCAAAATCCAGAAATAGGGCAGCCACACAGACAGCATCCATCAGGGCCGAAACTCATATATTTACCAGAATAGGGCTTGTTCCACTCCTTGTTGGTTGTGCCTTTCTAGTAGCTATAGGACTACTTCCAATCTAGAAAGCCGAACACATGAGAACTCTATCATACCTTCACATGACTTTGGTGAACAAGATTGTTCTTGTGTTTATAAGCCTGCTTATAAGTGTAGTGACAAGGGTACTGAACAGGGATCTGGGATACCAGGGTTTAAATCTCCACTCAGCTATGAAGCTCATTGGGTCAGTCACCATCACTCAACCTAACCTACTTCACAGGGTTGTTGTGAGGATAAAACCAGGAGAGGGAGAGCCATGTATACCACCATGAGCTCCTTGGAGGAAAGGTGATAAATGCAATAATAAAATTTAAAAATACTGTAAATAAAATTTAAAAATAGCAGTAAACCCCTATGCATAAAGAATTGTGAACAGTAGGGATAAGGCATGACTTCTGAGTACCCATAATACTGCCTAACACTGTGTGCCTTTGTGCAAATGCAGCCTTAAATCTCACATTTCCTATTGATGGAGATTTTGAGACCCTGCACTGTTGAATCACATTGGAAGTAGGAATTGTGTGGAACATTCCTATTCTCCTGAAGCATAAAAGCAGGGCTTTTGTCTGAAATCCCTCTCCTTTGACAGCAAAAAAAGAGCAATGTAAAATTGTATTAAATTCCCTTGCTGCATTCAGTGACCGGATTGTATGACTGGAGCATGAACACAGTTTAAAAATAGCTTCCACATACAAACAAATAAGATAGCACCGGGGGGTAGTGTAGAGCTTATTGCAGAAATATTTTACTTTCAGCTGCATGTTACAGGTGGACTTTATATGCAAATGAAAGCTTGTAAACTGCCTTGGGCAGGCACTGTCAAATAGCCAAAAACTGTGCATGCGAGTCCCAGTGAGTTTGATGGGACTACCATAAGTACATTTGCTTAGTTGCATCTTTATGGTGAAGGACCTATCAAACTTGGGTTATTCATTTAGATCTTTCCAAATATCAGCTTGACAGTTCCAGTCAGAGATGGTATTTTATTTCACAGGCATTGTATGTTGTAATGTGCATATCCCTTTCAAATTTAAGCACAACCTCTGGGCACCTTTATCCTTACAACGACCCCAAATGAATGCAAAATATTTTAGACATCTTTTGTTGATGTTTCCAAATCAAGGCCTTTGGGGACTCAAGAACAAGTCTGGCAAGGTGAGACTGCATAGGTACATGGTCATCATGTAAACCTGTCTCAATCTTAAGATCAGCACCAGAAGCCATGCTTTCTGGCATTTTGTTATTGGAAATTCTGACTGGTGAATAATAGGAACAGTGCCTTATTGATGGTGCTGTTGCAGTTATGGAATTCCTTCCCCAGGGAGACAAAACATGCTGCTTCTCTCCCTGCCTTTAGATAGCTTTTCAAAACCTTCTTTGTATGCTTTCTGCTATTATTATTTTTTAAAACCTTCCTGACTTCATTTTTGTTTTAGTGCTGCTGTGTGTTTTGCCTTTGGTATTTTAGTCTGATTTTATTGTTCAATATATTTAGTTTTTATATTTGTAAACGTCTTTGATCGCTTGGATAAAAACAGGATAAAACTTCTCATATTCCTCCCAGTGTTGTGAGGGTGACCTTGGCAATGTGCTTTTGTTTGAAGGGGAAGTACAGAGTGGGCTCAGCGATGGGCTCTGCCTATTGCCCAACAGTAGATACATAAATAAGCAAAATATTGTTTATTATTAGTATTATTATTAGTATATTAATATTAGAAATGACAAAATGTATGTATTTGTTCAGACTTTACTGATGCAATACTGATTTCATTTTCTGTTTAGAGGAAAGCGGGGATGAATAAAGCAGTGTTAGTTTACAAGTAGGTTTTAGAAAGTTGTGAAAGTTTATAGGTGGATTCCACTTCAAAACTTTTGAGAAGTGCTGTCGTAGATATCACCATGATCTAGTTTTGGCAAAGTGTTTGCATTTCTGCAGCTATTGTGTGTGTGTTTCGGCTCATCCAGACTTCTTTTTGCACTGTTCTTTCCAGGCACAGGTCTGCACTTTAAAGCTCCATGTCCAAACATTTGATTTGTTTTTTGTCCCAGTGCTTTCATGGCACACGTTTTACCAGTGAATCGCAGCAGATGGGAGTCCACTGAAAACCCAAATGCCATTTGCTCTGATTCAGCAGAAAAACACGGCTTTTCCTGGGAAAGTGCTGGGACAAAAAAGAAAAATCCCTTAAAAAAAAAAAAACCCCACAGTGCTTTAAAGCTTGGATCTGTGCCTAGAAACACAGCACAAAAGGCATTCTGGATGAGCCCTTTGTCTTAGACGGCCAGGTGTGAATAAAAAATTTCAAAATTATGTAGCTTGATACTGTGGCACACTTTTCACAAGTATCGTATATCCGTTTGCATACAAAAAATTTCTGAAGGTTCACAAGGCCACCAGTTTACTGTAGCAAAGTAGGCCTGGGTATGCTCAGTACCTGGATGACAGGCCCTTCCACTTCTATGGTGGAAGAAAGGTGAGATACAAATGTAAATAAAATAAGTGAAACCCTTATCTGTGAGGGAGAACCATTCATAATCCCTGGATCTTTATTTTGGCCACTGCTTGCATAAGTACTGAACTTGAGGATAGGATCTAGAGTACAAACTGAAAACAAAACATTAGCATTTTGTTCTGTGTTTCTTTATGTCATGATGAATAAGCCATGGTTTTATGCTGCTGCTGTGATTCACTCAATAATAGCTCTTCTTTTTTTGCTCTTGAAAGGTGTTAGCAAACAAATAAAATAACGATTAAGCACTTGGAAGGCTACATTTTCAATTTACTCTATATGCGATGCTTCAGGTTTTTGTGGTGTTCAATTTCTTTGCTATTAGAAGGAGAAACTGTCATTTCAGAGTTGAACATTTGCTATAAAAGGGCATGGTCTGAAAGTGTGTGGTTTCTTGGCAAAATATCTAGCTGAGTTTGTTAATGAGGAGAGAAGGGCATATTCTGCTGCTGCTATTTCTCTCAAAAACAATGTATTTCTTTTAAAGAAAATTGTGCATGGCGTATAGAATTGCTGCCCATATTGTAGTCTTGTTTCTGTAAATAATTTTTTTATGATGCAGCTGTGAGATGAATTGCTGAAAGCTGTCTGTTTTGGATTTATGGTATATAATTATTACTTGTCCTAAATGCAATTATGTGATTGCCTATAATGTGTGAAGTTAAGGTTTTGAAATATTCAAAACAATGAAAATTAAAAAGCTGGAAATGTAAATATTTGAAAGTCTTATTTCTAAACAAGCCATTATTACTATAATAAGTGTACTTGCCTAGCTAACTAGGAGATTCCTTGATGAGCTGACTGGCTGAGGGCAAGGATCCAGGGCTGTTTGCTAGAGTTAGTCACAACAGCAGTGGATCTATGTAACACTTTATGCTGCGTTCTGTGCTCCCCAGAAGTTTCATTGTCAAACACTAATTAGACAAACATTCATTCCAGAAAAACAGTGGGTTAATTTTACTTCATACTGTATATCCTGAATTCCCTGATGTGCATGTTAGGCAGTTAATCTGCATATGGAAGGAGTTCTATCCAATATGGGCCAAAATATGGACATTGCCTCCACAGTGGTGCAGCTGGACCAAAGTAGGTGAGCACATTAGGCAGTAGCATTTTTTTAGGATATTCATTTAAGAAGGAGGAGCAGGCTGTATTGTTTACCATAGCGGGAGGGATATGTATAAGGGGACAGCATGGATTTTAGAGATAAGAGGTGATAAATCTATGTTAGTCTCACCTGGAGTACAGAGCATTTGTGGGCACTTTATCATAAGAGGCCAAACCCCATCACCAGGGCTGGATTACAATTACTACAGAGCCAGGGATTATCCTATCAAACTCAATACTCTGCTTCCCTAGGTGCGATCCCAGTGTGTAGTGCTTAATATCAAGTAGCTACCACCACTTTATCATATTATTTACAACCAGGCAGATAACAATGCTTGAATAGCTAGACCTGGCACATTTACTTATTTGAACTGATTTTTACAATTTCTTGGTCTGCTGAGAAAAACAAAACCTCTTTATAATTGCCAGGCAGCACAAGGCACAGTGGCAGGCTAGCATACTCAAAGAATAATCCCAGGACACAATCTGGAATGCTTAGCCAAAAAGAATATTAAGAGAAACAGGGGTAGCTAGACAATATAAAACCAAATACAGTAGAAAATTCTTTCCAGTAGCACCTTAGAGACCAACTGAGTTTGTTCTTGGTATGAGCTTTCGTGTGCATGCACACTTCTTCAGATACATTGAAACAGAAGTCACCAGATCCTTAAATATATATAAAACCAGGCATTCAAGAGATAAAAGAAAGGTAAAAGCCATATTAATTGAGCATTGACTTGGATATAGATAGGAGGATTCAGGAACAGGGTAAAAAATCCTCAACTTAATTAGCAGGTTCCAGGGATTTTGAGTCTATTACCCTTGATGACATACTTAGTCTAGTTCAACAGAGCAAAACCAACTTCTCCTCTTTGAAGCATGTGGCATTAAAGTCTCAAACATGATTACTGAAAATCCAAGGTTGAAGCCAATGGACAATAAGGGTCATGAAAATGATGACATACGAATCCAGGTGGATATATGTTTATCAAATATATTAAAGTGCTTCAAAACACAGAAATTTAATATAAATTTAAGTACAAAGTAGACCAGTTAACAACAGGTATTGCTTGCTAAAATTGAAGAGAATCCTAACCTTTCTACAGGCACAAAACAGATGCAATGTAAACTTTATGATGGTAAATCAGTGATTTCTTGTTGGAATTATGTCCATTATCATTTGTTAGGCCATTAATTAAGAGAAAATGAGGTCCTATACACCGGTATTCAGTATTAGCATTTGTCTGTATAAACTGATAAATCTAATAGTAGAAAATATACCGGTAGCTATGATTTGATTCAAGAGAGATATAGAAGTTAATCTGTGGAATAAGTTATACCAACTTTTCTACATAATACTAGAAGGTACTGCATCCTTAGAGTAAGTATACACATGTAACTTTGGCCCATTTGCCCCATCCAGCTGTTATTCTCTATCTTTAATAAACAGTTAGAATAGGCTTGACACTAAGTGGTTGTCAGATGAGTTAAGGTGATCAGCTTCAGGATATTGACTATATAGAATCAGAAGTCATTTATTTTTTTTCATTTCGTCAAAGAACTTTTGAATTGAAGCAGGTATTATTGTACCTCCCTGGAAAATAAACAGCTTGGAAAGTGTTTGCTTGCAGCTCAGAGGGACTGAGGTCAAAGTCGTGATAGCAAGATTAGGACAAATGTGAGCTTCCAGTAGTTGGGCACATGCCTTGAGTACATTTAGGGATAGAACCAACTAGGACTTCTATCCTAGTTGGTAAGCAGTTACACCCACACCCATAGCCATGAAAAACATGAGGGGACTACTGCCAAAGTAGGATGATGTAAACAGAGCCATATCTCCAGATAGCCAGGCTGACAGCCACAGAAATAATTTTAACTGCTTTCCTCCATTCAAGTTTCTCAGTATAGCCAGATAGGGAAGCTCTAGCAACCCAGCCTGCACCAGCTCCTACTGACTGTGAAGCCAGGCAAATTGTCATTTCCAAATGAGGCTTTGCTGCTGGCTCTTCTAGAGAAACTCTTTTTTGTTGGGTCAAGGATTTGGGGCCTCTTAAAATCGCAGATGAGTGTTAAAGCCCTGAGCTGGAGTTCTGAACTTCAGAGAGAGATTTTCTCTTAAAAGTGCTGTGAATTATTATGATGCTTTCCCCCACATTGCATTGTGAATAGATTACCTGAGGTTTTGCCCTTCTCGTGAAGCCATGGACTTTTCCTCATAAAAAGAATAACAGCTTGCAACTTAGCCAGCCCATCATATGTCTGTGTTGCTGTGAACTGAAGAGAAATACTGTGAGAAATGAAAAGGGGGAAATGTTTTGTGCTTCAGGGAGGAAGTACTGTAACAGGCAATGGCAAAAAGCAAAAGAAATTATTCACAGCACTTTAACAGAAAAGGTCTCCAAAGACTAGAATTCTTAGACTTCAGGCTTTTACAGAGAGTTCGGATTTGCGAATGAAACCGTTCTTTGACTAAACCAAAATAGCTTTTGTAGAGGACATACGTGCACAACAGAGATTAATGCCAGAGAGAGCAAGTCAATTAAACTATGGGAGACACAGAGGAATGATGTGTTTGTCAAGGCTGGATCCTGCGGCATTGCACTGTTTCCACCTCTCAAGAGAATCTGCAGAGTCTTCCTCTCTAGGCCAGGCCAAAATCAGCCAATGTTTTTGTTCACAGACAGCTTGTATTGAAACTTAGTGCATTATTAATAAGTTATATTGCCTTGCCAATCCTTCTAGGCAGTGGATTGCAACTATAGACCGACTGTTAGAATTGACACAAACTGACCTACCACCAGCAGAGTGTGCTTAACAGTGAACAGGTTTTGTTGAGTTTAACAGCAAAGTACTAAAAAATGTCAGCTCAGAAGTAAACCCTATTGGCTTCAGTGGGGTTTACTTCAAGGTAAGTGGATATTGGATTGCATGCAGACTCAGCAGTGCAGAGAATGTTTAAAAAAACACTAAGGACCCTCTTCCCAATTATATTGTCCACTGGTTCCATCACCTCCTGGCAAATAGAAGGGGAAGAAATGGAGGCAGTGAGAGATTTTACTTTCTTGGGCTCCATGATCACTGCAGATGGTGACAGCAGTCACAAAAGAAAAGCAGTGAGAAAAGCAATGACAAACCTAGACAGCATCTTAAAAATTAGAGACATCACTTTGCCGACAAAGGTCTGTATAGTTAAAGCTATGGTTTTCCCAGTAGTGATGTATGGAAGTGAAAGCTGGACCATAAAGAAGGCTGATTGCCAAAGAATTGATGCTTTTGAATTATGGTGCTGGAGGAGACTCTTGAGAGTCCCATGGACTGCAAGAAGATCAAATCTATCCATTCTTAAGGAAATCAGTGCTGAGTGCTCACTGGAAGGACAGAACCTGAAGCTGAGGCTCCAATACTTTGGCCACCTTATGAGAAGGGAAGACTCCCTGGAAAAGACCCTGATGTTGGAAAAGATGGAGGGCACAAGGAGAAGGGGACGACAGAGGACGAGATGGTTGGACAGTGTTCTTGGAGCTACCAACATGAGTATGACCAAACTGCGGGAGGCAGTGGAAGACAGGAGTGCCTGGCGTGCTCTGTTCCATGGGGTCACGAAGAGTCGGACACGACTAAACAATGAAACCTGTACAATTATTGAAAGAATGAGGGAAGGCAGATTAAATTTGATGTGAGGAATCTCACACCTGGGGGCTGAAAGAGGGCCAGGTCAGGGCTCTCTTATCTGGCACCTGAGACTCTCCTCAGGCCATACCGTTTACCAGTCTCAAGTGTTTTTGCCTGACTGGAATGTGTCCTTGAACTATGATAATGCCTCCAGCTTGCCTGGATGAAGAGAGAGGTGTGGGTGGTCATTTGTTCAGAAGCTTACTCATTATTTTGTGACATTCCTAATAAATGTATGCCTTGCTGTTGGTTTTAGATTATTAATAGTAAACTTACTATGGTGCAGGGTGGAATCAGCTCATAATTTACCATCTTTCTTGAAGAACTCTCAGAAAAACATTCATATTTTTCAAAGAATTATATTCCAGCTCAAAATAATAATGTCAGCACTCCATTGAAGCCTTTTCATTTTCACCTGTTTTTCCTTAAAGTTCTATATACTGATCACAGCATGGAGTTGTGCATTCTGTGTGATATTGACACAGTTAAGGAAAACTCCCAAGCTTCAGGGTGCTGTGCAATCCCTAAATTTGTCTGTCCAAGCTTAGGGAAGCTCCCTGATCCAAATGAGCTGGAGTTTAGGCTTCTTTCCTTTTATATACTCTTTTAAGAACTTTTCCCTACATGATGTGACTAATAAAAGCCCTGCTGCCAGCTCTAACTGTAGACACCAGCAAGACCCCTGCCCTAGTCATGGTCTCCGCTCTAATTATTTTCATATTGACCAGGGAGTTTTGAGCAGATAAGTTCTGGGATTGCCGAGTTGCCTTGCTCCCCAGGCTTGGGTAGCTATGCCATCTGGAACTGCACAATCCCCTTTAAAAAATTGTTCTTAAGGGCTTCTGCACAGCTCTGCCTGAACTATCATTAATAGTACTTGGACTAACCCCACCCCCCGGGCACCCCCCACCCCTTTATTATTTATTTGCAATTTGCTTAGTTCAGTTGAACATACCTTTGCACCAATACTTTGCAATCCTGCCTGGACAGTCTTGATGGTGGTCACACATAGGTAGAATTTTATTTTACATTTCAATACAAAGAACTTCTCAGGGAAATGATGTTCAGTTTGTAACATAATCCAGAAGAACCGGTATCGTGAAAGATGTAATTATGGACCCTACAGTGACATCACTTGGTAAAATATAAAATTAACATTACAAATTCACAAAATATTGTTTTCTGCTGAACTGAAAACTTGTTATAGTCTGATCTTGTCTTCCCTTACTGCTCTGTGGTCTGCTTTGAATCCCACTATCCTCTTTCCTGTTTTTGTTGCCTCCCTGCTCATTCCATCCTTGTAATAATTACACATAGATTCTAAACCTCTGATAGAGTTTTAACAAAAAGATTTGTAAATCTCTGATCTAATAAAAATTAAGTTGATGTTTTACCTATAATTTGCCTTTGTGACTGATAGTTGTTGGCATAGTGTGACCCTGAAAAACCTGTCTTTCTGTCTCTGCCGTCCTCTTGTTGCTGCAAACAGACACAAATTACCCTCATTTCGGGGGGGGGGGGACTTCATTGCTGAAATCAATACAACATGAATGGAAAAACTCAAATTATTAGAACTCTATTCTCCTCTTTTCAGTAACGGTGCTGGGAAGAATTGATTGAGCTTTGGTGTTGCATTTTAAACAGCCATTCCCACGCAGTTTGTTCATATATATTTTTTCTGGTGCCTTCTTTTTTGTAGTGAAACTTCAGGACCCATTTATGATGAACAAATACAAATGGCAATCTTGAATACTGCTTGTGGTGTTTGGTAATGTAAGACCTCTCATCATAGCTATTACCTTAGCTGTATGATAATGGAAATAACTGTGCTTGGGAACCAAGAATTTATTACAGCAACTGTGCACTACTATGCTGTGCATGGGTGTTAGTTTGCTAAAGGCAGCGTGGAGACTGATGGAGATGGTATTGCTGTTGTAGTGAATTGATAAAGCAGCACTATTCACCATACTTCACTTGCTAAGCAGGAATAACTGGCTTCACAAATGTAAGATGGGGGACACATGGTTTGCCAGTAGTGCATGTGAAAAGGATCTAGGGGTCTTAACATGCTTAACATGAGTCAACAGTGTGATGCAGTAACAAAAAAGGTCAATGCTATTCTAGACTCCTTCAACTGAAGTATAGTGTCCAGATCAAGGGAAGTAATAGTACCACTCTTTGCTGCCTTGGTCAGACCATGCCTGGAATACTGTGCCCAGTTCTGGGCACAATTTAAGAAGAATGTTGACAAGCTGGAACGTGTCCAGAGAAGGGCAAACGAAATGACCTGGCTGGCACCTGGAAACCAAGCCTTAAGAGGAATGGTAGAGGGTGTTGGTAAGTTTAGCTTGGAAAAGAGGAGTCTGAGAGAAGATATGATAGCCATCTTCAAATATCTGAAGGGGTGTCACATGGAAGATGGAGCAAGCTTGTTTTCTCCTGCTCCAGAAGCTTGGATCCGAAACAATGGTTTCAGTTTACAAGAAAGGAGATTCAGACTAAACATATGGAAAAACATTCTGACAGTAAGAACTGTTTGACAGTGGATCGGACTCCCATGGGAGGTTGTGGACTCTCCTTCCTTGGAGGTTTGTAAGCAGAGGTTGGATGTCTATCTGTCATGGATGTTTTAGTTGAGATTCCCACATTGCAGAGTGTTGGACTAGATCAGGGTTCTTTCTATGCTAGGTGTACTGCTAGATTGGAACATACCAGCCAAGTGAGGGGAGAACCTATTTTATCCTGAACTTGAGAGAATTAGAATAGACCTTGCATCCCATCTTCCCAGCCTTACTCAGAACAGTGCAGCAAGCCACAAAGAGGATAATAGAGAATTGTTCACATTTTCAAACCTTAGTAACCATGTTGGTGTTGAAATATATATGACACAGTATTTCATTAGCCATGTAGTTCTTTTTATTATTCAACTCCTCTAAGTCTTGCTGAGCATTTAGCATATGGGATTGCAATTGGGTCTCATAGGAGGGAGTTACATAACACTTGCTCAGGAGCTGTATGTAAATCTCAAACTTTATTTCGGTCACAGACGAGCATAAGATGAAGAATACGGATAAACTGAACTTAAAACAGGTAAGGGATAAAAACTAGTAGTTAAAAGATGATTATATCATACATAAGTTAAAAAGATAGAAACAAGGACAAACGGTTAAAAGCGACTATAAGGGCGGGAGCGTGAAGGAGCACAGGTCTTGCATTTTGGGCCTAGTTTGTGGCGCAAAGCATCCTTCAACAAATATCCACCATGGCAGTGCAGAATCTGGCAACTGAGTATGTAAAGGCTTCTCGGCCTTTCGGCTAAGATCAAGTGTAGTATCTGACACTTTATCAGATATTCACACTTCCACCGGACAGTCAAAGAACAACACTGTCAGATTAGCAGCCAATTGTTTCCATATTTAATTTATGCCATACAGCCGTACCTTGGTTTTCGAACAGATTGCGTTCCGGAAGTCTGTTTGACTTCCAAAACGTTCGAAAACCAAGGCGTGGCTTCCGATTGGCTGCAGGAGCTGCAGAAGTCACACTGGACGTTTGGCTTCCGAGGTTTACGACGTTCAAGTTTCGAGTTGTTCGTGAACTAAGTTGTTCGAAAACCACTGCTACCTGCTTTGAGTTTTGTAATTGGTTTACCAATGCCAGGTACATTTTTCCTACTATCAAAACTGCTTTGTGAATTGTCACTGTGATGATTTTACATGCATGTAAGTTTTAACATAATGGTAACAGCCTCGTGTTGTTTGCATTTCATTTCCCCCTGTTCTCACTGATTATATAATATATAATAATAATAATAATAATAATAATAATAATAATAATAATAATAATAAAATTTATAATAATTACTCATTATTTGTACTGTACCCCGCCCATCCGGCTGGGTTTCCCCAGCCACTCTTGGTGGTTTCCAACAAAGATTAAAATACATTAAAATGTCACACATTAAAAACTTCCCTAAAAAGGGCTGCCTTCAGATGTTTTCTAAATGTCAGGTAGTTGTTTATCTCTTTGACATCTGATGGTAAGGCATTCCACAGGGCGGGCGCCACTACTTAGAAGGCCCTCTGCCTGGTTCCCTGTAGCTTTTTTCCTCACAGTGAGGGAACTGCCAGAAGGCCCTCGGTGCTGGACCTCAGTGTCCGGGCAGATCGATGGGGGTGGAGACGCTCCTTCAGGTGTACTGGGCCGAGGCACTTTGAATTGTGCTCGGAAACGTTTATCCCTTCAACAACCATGTGTGTATGTAGACATATATAATGCTTCATGCTCCTAATGAAGTGGATTCTTGCCCAAAAAAGTATTCCATAATAAATTCATTATTTTTTAAGGTGCCACAAAATTCTTGGGCATGTTAGCACATAACTATAAGTCAAGATTGAGGAAACTGTGACCCTCCGGGTGCTATTGGACTACAACTATCATCCCTGACCATTGATTATGCTGGTTGGAGCTGATGGGACTTGTGGCTTTCTGACTGTTTTTGGAATACAAGTTCCCCATACCTGCTATAAGCTATGAATTATACCTTAATAAACCTAAATGTGAAAAAGCAGCATATTGGTGCATTCATTCCTCCCTTTGTGTAAACTGGGTATGGATTATTTTGTGCTATGCCTGAACCTTGTTTGTTGCTCCCAAGCAAGCCAGAATCCATAAGCCAACCACAATCTCAAGTTTAAGGGTTACAATCCTAGCTTGTTTGGCAACAACAAACCAGAATCCTTGGTTCAGACATCATAGGAAGCTATTAATTCCTGGTTTATCTGCTCATGCAATGAGGGGAAGAAAAGGCTGCAAGCACTATCATGTTGCTCATTTAATAAACCAAGTGTGGCCTTTGTTGTTTTTTGCTGCAATAGATGAACATAGCTACCCCTCTGAAAACTAAGCTCTGTTGTTGTTCTTCAGCTAAAAACCTCTGGTGGGTCAGCACCTTGGTCTGGACTAGACTGTCAATTCTATGTGCATATTTCCCTTTCATGGCTCATTTTCAGATTTTGGTCCCTGGATCTTAGGCATCCATTTTTCGAAGAAGAGAATGAGAGTTTTCTCTCAGCACATCTGAAAGGCTAATAATATAAGATTGTTGAGATGCCTATGATTCTCCAGACTGAGTTATTTCTCAGACAGTGTGACCTAGGATTCTACAGAGGATAGTCTGCCCTCCTGTTTCTCAGTCCTATCTGCAGAGAGATGAACTGTTTGCTACCTCCGTGTCATTTTCAACTAACTCTTTGATTTGATTGCTGATTATGGTCAGATTACTTTAAAAATGTTCTGGAATTTTCTGAAATGAGATTCTAGCCCTGTTATTTTCTTTGGTATTTGTGACCCCCATCTCATAGTGTGTTGATTAGGTTCTCCCTTTTCTCATTTTGTGGTTGTGTTCGTTTCTTCTGATCTAGTTCCCATTATATTTTGAAGCGACCATTAGTGAGGAGCCTGACCAATAGATCAGGGCCAATCCATGATCAGCTAATAGATACAACGATTTTGTTGGGGGAAGAACAATGACTTACACAGAAATCAGTTAAGTGAGCTCTCACAATATTTCAGGCAAGGTGAGGAAGAACAGAGTTTTGTCCAAATGTCTCCTGGCATGTTTGAGTAGAGCACAGGTGAGGATCTGCAGCCCAATTGCACACAGGTGAGGGGAGCCCACAGGGGCCTGGGGCTGTTTCTTTGATGTATTAAGAGGAAATGAGAAAATACAAGGGTTAATTTTCATTGCAATGCAATATCTACCATGAATTGTACAGCTGATTCAAAAATCCATTGCACGATTTGGTTTAGTATTGTAGCCATTTATTGTACAATTCCTAATAAGTGGCTTGAGGCTTATTATGGATTTAATTGAGATGCTCAGGCCATTTTACAGTGCCTCAGGTGTCAAACATCTATTTTCCTGTTTAGTTGGTAACTGTTTCTCAGAGACTAGTATGCGCTAATTACAGATGCATATTGAATCTTTTGTGGAAAGTTCTGTCTTGTTTAAACAAGACTGTTAGACAACAACAGTGTGGAAGGATTGCTGAAGGAGGATAGGAAGGTTGCAGAATTATTACAATCGTTCTTTACCATGGAAGATGTTGAACAGACACTCCACCTGAACAAATATTTTGATGGAGAGCATTTGAAGCACTAAGTTGAAAAGAGGTGACAAGGAATGAAATTCTAAAGCTAATTGACAGATTAAAAATCTATGTACAGTGGTACCTCGCAAGACGAATGCCTCGCACAACGAAAAACTCGCAAGACGAAAGGCATTCGCTAATGAAAGGGTGACTCGCAAGACGAATTTTTCTATGGTCATGCTTCGCAAGACGAAAATTTCAATGCATTCCTATGGGAATTAAATTCCTATGCATTCCTATGCATTCCTATGGTCGTGCTTCGCAAGACAAATTTTTCGCAATACGAAACGACTCGCAGAACGAATTAATTTCGTCTTGCGAGGCACCACTGTAATTGGATCTGGATGACATACACCCAAGAGTTCTTAAATCAAGTGTGAAATTGCTGATATTCTTAAAAAAAAAGTTTTAGGTTGTCACTAATATCAGATTCCGTACCTATGGATAAAAAGGTTCACTGACATAATGTCAATTTTTAGAAAAAGATTCAAACATGGTAGGCAGGCCCTGGGTAAATGGCTAGAAAGGATTAGTTGTTGGCATCCATCTGTCTTGAGAGAAAATGGAAGAGTGCACTTTCGGGGGCACAGTCAAACAGTTGGAGAGTTACAGCACCTGCTGTGACTGTAGAGACTGATATGGAAGAGACATGTTTTGTTGCAGCTAGGGCAGATGACTGCATCCACTTGTGCTGATGCATGTGTACCATGGTGTTTCTTTTTTCTGAGCTCCTCCCAGCCATCATTCCTCCTTTGGTCACTGCTGTGGGACCTGACTGAAGTCTGACCCACAGAACAGGCAAAGTTGGAATGATGGTAAGAAAGCAATAGCTGTGAATAACCTAGCTCCCTTTAACCATCCAGGTATTAAATCTACATAATTAAATCTCTCTGTGTAAACAGTTGGTTACAAGCTTAGTTAGAAATGTATTAACATGCCTGTTTTGTATATTCTGTGTGATTTTTCTCAGTTTTAGAATAATTCTCTTTTAGGTTAGGTTGTATGTGCTTTGCCTTTCGGAATTCAAAAGACTGCACCCAAAGACTTCTAAAAGATCCAAGCCTTTTAAAGACCCAAAACTTCTAAAAAGATCAGAGAGTAGCTGCCCTGCAATGTAACTTTGCTTGCTACACAAGTTGACTATCTAATATTGTTACAGTTTGGAGGGTTTATGTTTACAAGCATATATGGAACACAATCTGTAAGGGATTTTTACGAATTTAAGAAGTGCCCTGTATGATCAAGTCCTCTCCCCGCCCCCTACTCCTAGTGTTCAAGAGCTAAGGCTTTTTGAAACTAACACTTCTGCACCCTTCCTTAATAACTGACCTTTTGTTACCTAATAGAGTTGTTGAATCCCCCCCCCCTTTAGACCTATTTGGCAGTGTTAATTTAACTCTGCTTTGTAGTTAGCTTTATCTCTTTCCTGCAGCTGTGTCTTATGCTCCCAGTTCTCTTTTGTCTTTCGCTGGTCTCCATTTCCAGACCAGCTATTTTTTGATCTCCCTGAGCATTTTAAGAAGCAACCCTGGTATGCCCTCATGCTCTTGTGTTCATACTTTGCAGCACAGTGGGCTCATTGTACCTTCATAGAATCATACAATCTTAGAGTTGGAAGGGACCCAAGAGTCATCTAGTCCATCCCCTCAGTTTCTTCCTCCAAGTAATTTATAAAGGTGCTGAAGAACAAGCCCAGGACAGAACCCTGTGGCACTCCACTTGTCACTTTTTTCCAGGATGATGTGGAACCATTAATGAGTACTCTTTGGGTTCAGTCAGCCAATCAGATACAAATCCACCTAACAGTTACCTCGTTCATCCACATTTTACCAGCTTTCTCGTGGTAATATTGTGGGGGACTTTGTCAAAAGCCTTACTGAAATCAAGTTACAGTATGTCCACAGCATTTCCCTGATCCACCAAGTTTGCAATTTCATCAAAAAAAGAAATCGGATTGGTCTGGCATGACTTTTTTTTTAGAAATCCATGCTGGGTCTTAGCTATCACAGCATCCTTTTCTAAATGCTCACAGACTGACTGTTGAATTATTTGTTCTAGTACCTTCCCTGGAATTGATTATAGCTTAATAACCTGGCATGTTCAGGTAGGCAAGAGAAAGAAAAAAAATTCCTCCCTTAAGCTATTGGAGAGCTGCTGCTCGCCAATATCAACAGTACTGAGCTACATGGACTGGTCTTAAGCCAGTATTAAGTAGTTTTCTATGTTTTTGTACATTCTTCCCATACCTGTAACTGCCAGGTACAGCAGTGACATATCTAGTCTCAAATGGAAGGAAGATAAGTGGTAACAAAGCAAGCCATATTCAGAGAGGGATTCAGCAGAGCTCTAAGGCAGGGGTCAGCAAACTTTTTCAGCAGGGGGACGGTCCATTGTCCCTCAGACCTTGTGGGGGGCTGGACTATATTTTGGGGGGAAAATACGAACGAACTCCTATGCCCCACTAATAACCCAGAGGTGCATTTTAAATAAAAGCACACCTTCTGCTCATGTAAAAACACACTGATTA
This sequence comes from Lacerta agilis, assembly GCF_009819535.1. Classification (NCBI taxonomy): domain Eukaryota; kingdom Metazoa; phylum Chordata; class Lepidosauria; order Squamata; family Lacertidae; genus Lacerta; species Lacerta agilis. The sequence continues at coordinate 46,418,923 of NC_046317.1, read as the reverse complement.
CCGGACCGTCTGTGGGCTGGATTTAGAAGGTGATTGGGCCGGATCTATCCCCCAGGCCTTAGTTTGCCTACCCATGCTCTAAGGCATCAGGTGAGGATTAGTGCTAGAATGTACAGAATAATGTGACCCTCTCTAATTTCCCTTTCTGCTCAGTAATGCCAGTGGCGTTTGCTCTTTTATTTAGGCATCATAATGGGTAATAATAGATCTCTTTTAAAATCATTTCCCCTCATCATTTCGCATTACAGCAGCAAATATAGGCTTCGAAGGGCCTTTTTATGTGCTTCCATTTCTTATTCAGTGACACTAATGTAATGGGGTCCTCCCAGAGTACTGCTGAAGTAGCCTAGAGATTATTAGAGTCTCAATTTAAATTCAGAAAATAATTTGTTAAAACCCTTAAGCACATTCCTACAGAAACCCACATAAGCATTTGGGTTGTTCTCAATGCAGCATCAAAAGGCACAGGGCACATGCCTCACTCTTCTTCTTCCCCCAAAACAGCCAGTTTGCCACAAAAGACAGGGTCCTCTGGAATTTTTAGGACTGGCTTAGTTTGGTTGTGACATGAGCTTTCTAAGCAAGAGTTGGTTTAACTGAATATGTGAGGCCCTTAAAATGATGAGCTTCAGATATGCTTAAGAGGTAGGCTGTTGCATATCTATCTCATGCCTCAATGCATTGGCTAGTTGTTAAGGGACCAAAGAAATGTATGAATTTTCCCCTCCCCACTTTTCAGCAATCTCAACTGGTCATTCTGAAAAAAGAAGCATTCTGGTCATCTTATTCTGTGAAGCATCACATTTACATTAGGATGTGATTTATGTAACAAATTCAAGGTGGTTGAGATTTGAAACTGACAAGACATTAACACCTGAGAAGAGGAACAAAAGAAGCTCTGTTACCAGGTTAAGATAGTGATCAAAAATGCCTTATGACAGTGGTATGTGCAGCAGCAGAGCAGCTGCCAGAAGCTAGGTGGAGTGCTAGTGACATTCTGAACTGTGCAATTAGGAATTTTTTTAAAAGCAGCTTTCTAAAACACAGAACAGTAAATATGCAGTTCTGCCTGAATCAGTTTATAATGGCCTAATAAGTGATGGTATGTAATGAAAATGCAGCAAGAGCACCAGAATGCAAGCTTCGATGGGAGTGAAAGAAGCATTCATCTTAAAACAAATTCAAAGCAGCACTGAGATTAAAAAAACAAAACAAGCTTTTAAAATGCCAAGTTTGATGTAGCCTAGGTAGAGAATAAGTGGTGGTAGTTTTCAGCTGCAGAAATCAAGGATAATAGCTTCATTGTAAAAATAACTCTTTTATCTCTCTCAAATCCAGAGGCACACATGGAGGCATTCAGTACTAATACAGTACACACGTGGAGGCATTCAGACACTTCCTTGGGTTTGGGGGCGTGGCAACAAGTGTAAACTTAGTAGATGTTAATCTGCAGTTCTGCTCCTCAAAAAGGGTTCCTCTCAAGACACAGTGTCATTTACAGAAATCAGCAGCTTTGTCCAGTTAGTTATAGACATAAATATATTTCTTTAGTAGGAAAGGCAGAAGCATCTTGGTCAAAACTTCCGCTGCTCTCTGGAGGGGATGGGAATGTACAAAGAGGTGACATGTTCTTATAGCCACTCTGGGCAGTTTCTTGCTTGTAACTAATGCTGTCTGTTCCCCATTTCTTTTGAGGAGCCGTGTCATAATTCACCTTTGAGCTGCAAACATCTTATTTTTTTACCCATGAAAGAGGAGTAATATACATAGAACTGTAAAGGACCACTATTCCAACCCCCTGCACATGGTGCATTCCAGGTGTCCCATTAGTCAGCATGGCCAGGGGCATAGCAAGGGGGGCGGGGGGGCGGTCCGCCCCATGTTCCATAATGGAGGGGGTGACAAATTACGAAGGAACAAATTTTGGGGGGAGGGGAATTTTTTGAATTTTTTTAATGCCTGCTCCGAAGGTCTTATCTTACTATACTAGGGATTATATAGCTATATATGAAATTTCATGCATATCGGTTAATATATTGACCCTCCTCCACCAAAATAGCTGTTCACTTGGCTGTTTTCCTATGTCATGAAGGCTGAAATTTCAGTTCAGTGGAGCACTTACTGTTCCCAACCCTAACCCTGTGGAAAGCCATCTAATTAGACTTTAATTTGATTTTGAGATGTTTTTAGGAGGTAATTTAATTATTGTTTGATTTTATACCAATGTTATGTATCTGATGTTAGCCACCCTGAGCCCGACTTTGGCCTGGGAGGGTGGGATATAAATAAAAGTTTTTTTTATTATTATTACATGTAAGAAAATATGACATAACGTAAAACCATTTTTGCGGGGGGGGGATCAATGGGGGGGGGGTTGGCAAGAAATTTTCCGCACCGGGTACCACCTGACCTTCCCATGCCTCATGGGGGGGGGAACAAAAAATTTTTTTGCCCCCGGGTACCAATTTACCTTGCTACGCCCCTGAGCATGCCTAATAGACAGGCATGCTGGGAGTTGCACAACAATACCTGGAGAGCACCACATTGGCTACCCCCACCCAACAACAGAAGCTGATGAATTTCACAAGCATCTAATTATGCAGCATAGGTAGTAAAAGCCCATATAAGTATGCCTTGATTGGGGGTGGGGGGAATCTCCCTTCTAGATGTAACACTATGGGCATTGTTGCATTCTATGTTATAGAAATGCCATGTCATTTCTACTCAAGTGGTAGAGCACTTTATTATTCCTTTGTGCTAGATAATGTTTCTCTCTATTTTAACTGGTATGCAGATGGTATTGGAAATACTTTTATAATTATTATTTTTTGCGACTGAAGTCAGGAAAAAATGCTGTAATCTTACCCTTACACAAATGAGAGGAGAATTACTGGGATGCTGCTGAATAGTAATATAGGTATCTCCTTGGTGTGCTTGAAAGCCTGGGATTTGGGTCTGGCCCTCTTTCATCGGCCTTGTCTGGACCAGGTTTCCTTCACACTGGCAGCTTTGTGGTCAGGCCTTTTGAGCCCACCCAGATCTGATATCAGCACCTGTAGGTGATTTATTCTACAGGTATTCTAGTTCTCAAGAGGACAGAAATGTATAACAACCTTCCCCAACCTGGTTTCCTCATGTTTTAGAATACAGCTCTCAAGCAAACCCAAGGAGTTGCAAATCCTGAAAAGGAAAGATATTGTTGATATAGATCAGGAATGGGGAACCTATGACCGTCCAGATGCTCTTGGACTGCATCTTCCATGAGCCCCAGTCAGCACATACAATGGTCAGGGATTGTGGGAGTTGTAGTCCAACCATATCTTGAGGACTGTAGGTTCCCCAACCATAGCATAGACTCATGAGGCTTTTTGTCATACTTTTGAGGAGTGTTTTAATAGAAGAATGAAGGTAAACATACTTGTTCATGTGTTTTAATTGAGAGTTTTCCAAATCATTCTACTAAACATGCGCTCCAGACTAGGGGAAAAAAATCCCACTCCATTGCAATGCCTAGTCTCCACGGCTAATGAGTAAGCGGAGATGTGAGCTGTAATTGTTTTAATAAAGTGCATAGATGTGGTTGGATGCACACAGGGAATAGAGCTAGTGAATTTTTAAAAAAAACCAATTTTTATGTAGTCACTTTTCTTCCCTTAGACGTTCTTTAAAAAGACAAAGGATTATTTATAGATCACTGAGAAATGTTAAATGAGTTCATTGAATATTCTGTTAATATGTAGAGATGGAAAAACAAAAGATGCCTGTCGCGGGCCCTTCGCCCTGTACAGCCCACCCCCGGACGTTTTACGGTCTATGAGTGCTGCACCAACGACAAACAGTCCCCAGCTGCAGCTCTTCAGACTACTGGCTGGATCCTGCTTACTTCATTCACCACAGACGAGGATATTGTGAACTAAAAAGATGTTTATTGCGTACAAAGCTTGTGGTTGCTGATAAATAAAAGGTTGTTCAATAAGCTTATAACAGTTGTCCTATACCGGCCTAATACCTCTAATAGTAAACTAAATATCAATAACAACGCGTTTCACAATCTCTTTATCCTCTCTGCTAACATCCACCTAAGACTCTAAACTCCCAGCTCTATCTCTTGACTCACACTGCTCAACTCCAACTCTAACTCCCCGCACTTAACTCACTCTAACTTCCTCCTGCCCACACTTCAACTCGAACTGCCTTACTGCCCACTGGGAGGGGTGTTTTATACCCAGGCTAAGCCCGCCCCTGAGGGTTCTAACTGTCAGAAAAGTTAACCCCTACCTGGCATTGGGCTAGTTCTCCACATACCTCCCTCCTTTTTAGGTTTGTATCAGAGGAGTTACTAGCCAAAGTATCCCTCTGATACAAACAACATTTTTTAAACATTAACATAAATAAACATTTTCTATGCTTACTAACCTTAACTCCACATATCATACAGGCATAATATTTGGGTTTTTCACATTATATACAATAGTTCATGCAGCGTTAGGCTTTTATTGCAAGAAAAGCCGTAACTGTCCATTAACCTTTGTCTTTGGGTCTTCATGAATAGGCGTCTGCGATGATGTTTAGGATCCTTTCACGCTCCTTATCGTCCTTAACCGTCGCAAGAAGTATCTTTCTCTGGGCACCAGTCTTTTCTCTGCCATACGTGATGGGATGTAAGCTGTCTTTCTCGGCCAGATGACACAGTCCCATGCCGATCCCTGCACTCGAGGCGTCTGTAACGATTGTGGATCCCAAGCTGGGTAGAGTCCTTGTTTCTCAGGGCCAAAAGCTCTCTTAGTTCAACCTCTCCCTCCTTCAGGATCTCTGTTAAATGTTTAAGCTCGCGGACTTGTACACACATCTCCAGGTCATCATAAGCTGCATAAACACTGGTTGTCTGGCTTTTAAATGCACTGGGAACTATTTTCAGAAGTTTGTGGATATCTTCTTTTTTAGTCAGCTTGCGGAAGCTTTCTAGACAAGCGTGATCACATAATGAAAGTAGGCTAAAAAGCTTTGATTGCTTATTGCTCATAGCAATCTCCCTTGTTGTCAGTTCATCTTTGGTCTGTAGTGATTTATTAGTTCCCACTTCGAGCAATTTTAAGATTACTTTTGTATGCCTTTGACGTGGTAGCCCTGTTAATGCTGTGTAACTACATTCATTTTGGACATTTATTTGTGTTGCATGAGCAGCAGGGTACCCATCCTCCCACCACACAATCTCTAGTGTAGGAAACACTTTCACTTTCATAGAAAGTTGATGGGACCCCATGCCAGCTATAACTTCTAGTACGTCTTTCTTTCTATCTTTCCAACTGATGAATGGTTTATCATAAATTTGACTAGTAGTTCTAACTGATCTCACAGATAGGTCACTGGTCACATTGCAGGTAGACACTCCTTTACCAATATCACAGGCTTTTTCAACAATGTGACGACTGTAGTCTAGAGTGGGCTCATGGTTTAGTGACTTGATTGGGTTTATCATATTCACATGCATGACCCGCCTCCCTTCACCGTATTGAATTATATCGTTTACATCATTCAATTTTGAAATGATCTTAAAAGGACCTTCCCGTGTCAGTTGTAACTTGTCACTGTTTACTGATCTGATTAATAAAATATCTTGTCCTGGCTCAAAAGATCTCTCAGGTGCTTTTTTGTCATACCAAACTTTCTGTTTGTGTTGAGCAACCTTGCACTGTTCTTGTAATTGGCAAGTATGGCACGTTCGACAAAATAACTTTATTTGCTTGCCCATCCCAGGCCAAAAGAAATTTTGGGACACCCTTTGTTTGGTTCTGGTGATTCCCAAGTGACCTCCAAAGATACTGCCATGTGCATGTTGTATTATCTTGGTTCTAAATTCAGTAGGTACTATCAGTTGCCTGTGGATCTCATTACCCCCTCTATTAGGCTTTAAAAGAATCTCTCTGTATAGCAACCCATTGTTGACTATAAACCGCTCCGGGCTTTCAGGGGTTAATACTGTATTCACGGCTGTGGCTTGAAAATATTTCTGTAAATCTGTATCTAGTTTCTGCTTGGCTGCAAAACTAGCTGCTTGACTATTTGTAACTGGCATTATACTTGTATCTTGTGTCAGTTCAGCAATTGTATCAGGCCTTTCCTCCTGAGGTAACTGTCGCAGTTTTTGTGCCCTAGTTATTACAAATGCACTCTGTACATGGTCAAGTAAATCCCACCCGATTAACATTGGAGCTGGGATTTCTGGTGAAACTGCTACTTGCCATTTTCCAGACCATTGTTTATATGTCAGATTAACTAATGCGACTGGCAAGATTTCTGGCTGTTTTGATATTCCTTTTAAACCGATTGTTTTGCCTTTAATAAAGTCTTCTGGCTTTAATAAATCAGGATGTACGATACTAATCTGAGACCCTGTGTCTTTTAAGCCTTTATATTGTTTACCATTCACCCAAATTTCTTCTCCTGTTTTGTATAATAACATGTCATCTTGTTGAATTATATAGCACCTCACAACTTGGGCCACTGGTAACTCATCAGCCTCTGACTGGGCCTCGGTTGTCGTGGCAACCATGTTGGCAGTTGGCTCTGTCTCCACAGTTTGGACACAATATGTCTGCTTCTGAGGGATAGTATTTGCACTCCTAGTTCTGATTTCAGTTCTACAGTCCAGTTGTCTATGGCCTTTTTTCCCACATTGCCAACAGATTAATTCAGGCCTTTTACCCTCACTATATTTATTTACTTTTCCCTCAGTCCCCCCCGTTGTCATAGGCGTGTTATGGGGAACATTTGCATTGGCGGGAAAAATTTTCTTGGCAGTTTCTGTGGTAAACTTTGTGGGCTGTTGCATTCTCTTAAACTTATTTGTTTCCCACTGTTTGTCCTTATATTTTGGGGCATCATAAGCGTGTTCTCGGATTTCATTTATTTCATCTGCCAGATTAGCAGCTTCCAGGATGGTTTTAGGGCGTCTTTCTTTAATTAAATACTTCAGATGACTATTAATCGTGTCATAAAATTGTTCTAATGCGATCACCTCTTTTATTTTCGCCACAGAATCAGCACCCTCCTGTTCTAGCCACTTGTTTAAATAATTTGTAGTTTTAGCTCCTAGTTGAGCAAATGTTTCCTCACGCACCTTTTTATTGTTCTAAACTTTTGTCTCAGTTGCTCTGCAGTAATTCCGAATCTAACATAAACCAACTGTTTAAATGCTTCAAAATCTTTAGATTGATCAGATGGCATTTGAGAATAAATCTCTGTTAATGTTCCACTAATACGCGCTCTCAGTATTTGCATTTTCTCCTCATCTTTTACTTCAAAATCTTCGCAAGCCCTCTCAAAAGAAATGATAAATGCTTCAGGGTCGTCTTTATCTCTGAAGTCAGGGAATCTTTTTAAATCCACCCTGCTAGGATTTTGTGTGGAACTATTGTTGTTGTTTCTATTATCTACAGCTGATAATTCAAGTCTTTTCATTTCTAATAAATATTCTCTTTCCTCCCTTTCTCTTTCTCTCTCAATAGCTAAGGTCATTTCTTTCTCTTTCAGTTCTCTCTCTTTTGCTTCAGCTTGTAACTTTAATTCTCTCTCTTTTGCCTCAGCTTGTAACTTTAAGGTCATTTCTTTCTCTTTCAGTGCCATTGCCTCTCTTTCTCTCTCTCTCTCAATATTTAATTCTCTCTCTTTTGCCTCAGCTTGTAACCTTAATTCTCTCTCTTTCAGTGCCATTGCCTCCCTTTCTCTTTCAATATCTAGCTTTGCTAGTTCGATTTTCAAATTAAATTCCTTCTCAAGTTTCCATTTTTCAAATTCCTCTGAGGCTTTAAAACTCGTCCCCTCAGCAGGATTTTTGTTAACTGTTTCAGTACTGGTTTCCTCAATCTGGGAAACCCCATTTTCTTCTTCAGAGCTTTCTACTTGTGAGTCCCTAAGAGCTGTTTTAGTCTTTCTAGGTGGCATTTTCTATTTATTTGGTGGTATTATTTCTGTACTTAAATCAAGGATGTTTCAGTTAAACTATTTCTTCAGGCTCAGTTTCCACAGTTTAGGTCCAAAGTCACGCCTAAAGTTGCCTCAGTGCACTTTGTCCAGCGTACTTTTCCGACCTCTCACTATAAACCTTTCTGCCTGAAATAGTTTCAAACGCAAAGTATCTTTGTAACTCTCTCACAATCTCTCAGTCTTAGGCGCTATCACACCACACCCTAGGGCCAGGTAATTCCTCTCTGAATTCCCCTTCTCCCTTTCCAGGTGTATGCAATCCCCTTCCTGACTAGATTGTAGAGTCTCACAGAAGTTTGCTTAAATCCTCTTTAAGCCTCACACTTCACACAATGCGTCACCCTTAAATCTTTCTTGTACCTTGGCACTGCTTGCCAACACTTTAGATCTTTGATCTCAATGTGACCACCACTTTATGACAATCTTTCGTCCCGACGCTGCCACCACTTTAATGTCGCGGGCCCTTCGCCCTGTACAGCCCACCCCCGGACGTTTTACGGTCTATGAGTGCTGCACCAACGACAAACAGTCCCCAGCTGCAGCTCTTCAGACTACTGGCTGGATCCTGCTTACTTCATTCACCACAGACGAGGATATTGTGAACTAAAAAGATGTTTATTGCGTACAAAGCTTGTGGTTGCTGATAAATAAAAGGTTGTTCAATAAGCTTATAACAGTTGTCCTATACCGGCCTAATACCTCTAATAGTAAACTAAATATCAATAACAACGCGTTTCACAATCTCTTTATCCTCTCTGCTAACATCCACCTAAGACTCTAAACTCCCAGCTCTATCTCTTGACTCACACTGCTCAACTCCAACTCTAACTCCCCGCACTTAACTCACTCTAACTTCCTCCTGCCCACACTTCAACTCGAACTGCCTTACTGCCCACTGGGAGGGGTGTTTTATACCCAGGCTAAGCCCGCCCCTGAGGGTTCTAACTGTCAGAAAAGTTAACCCCTACCTGGCATTGGGCTAGTTCTCCACAATGCCATCCTAAGAATTCTTTTGTTTCCTCTCTTTCTCATCAGAGTATCAAAGATAAATAACAAACTTGAAAGGCTGCTTGCAGGTTTGGCTAAGAAGGAAACCAGGCTCTCGTTCAATGGGGAGCAAAGACGGTTTAGTGGAGACAGGAGAACAGTCTGTTCATACAGAAAGGGACATGGATCAACTATTCTCTTCAGGCTGTGAAGATTAAAAAAGCAAGACTGACTTGAATGGCAATAGACAGAATACCAGTTTAAGAATAAAAGTGAAAAACCTTTGTAAACACTTCTGGGTTATGAAACAGCAGAACAAGGGGAACAGAATGGAGTATGGTAAGGTTGGGGGTGGGGGGAAATAATACAGATCTCCCCAACAAGAGAGATGGATATTATGCGTAGTGGAGTAAGGGGGGGTTAGCAGTGCCACCTTATCTTCCCCAGATCAAGTGTTGAAAGAACCAACACATTGGAAAACAAGCCCTCAAAATGGCTCACAGATTCTCACTGCCTGAGATTATTCTTTTCAATTCCTGCCATGTATCAGAATTTATTTTCTTCCTGATCAACTTTAAAGGTGTGTAATCATGCGAAATGTAGTCTGACAGCACAATTTTAATTCTTGCCAACCACTCGACAAGCAATTGGTACAACAGGAGCAGAGTGCAGGTTCCTACTGTCTCCTTAGCTTAATAGATTCATTGCTATCACCATTCCATTAATTACTTCATTTATAAACACAATATTAAAATGTTATCAACTTCTTGGCTGAAACACAATTGAAAGAACTGGACCTGAAGTTACATCACCCAGTTACTGTGTGTACTTCATAACATAGGAAGTTGCCATAATCAGACCAGTGGTCCATCTAGCACAGTATTGTTTTCTGTGCTGACTGGCAGATGCTCTCCATGGTTTCAGGCAGGGGCATTCCCAATCATGCCTGGAAATACTGGAGATTGAACCTTAGGACTTAAGCATGTGTTCTACCACTGAGCTATGGCCCATCCCAACAATGTTTAAATGTTGTCTTGGCCATGTAATCTCCATCTGAATCCCTCATATTCTAATCCTTGTGAGCAATTGGATTTTGTAATCTATTCCTTTCTTTGTATCCCACTTTTGTGCTACATCTGAGGAAGATTTCGGTTTGGATTCTTATAAACTTAGTCTTCAGTGCCATTTCTAGCTATAAACATTGTGAAATTGTTTTCTTGCACAAATGTGCAAGAACTGGGGAGCCTGTGGTTCTCCAGATAGCAAATTACTATCATTCCTGATCACTGGCCATAGTGGCTTGGGCTGAGTGGAGTCCCAACAACACCCGAAGGGCCACTGTTTCTCCACCCTTGGATGTAGAACCAATCCATAGAGCCAAATCATATTCAGAAGTAATACTTACATTGTTTGGGTGTTTAACTTTTTTAGCAGTTTTGTTTGTTTGTTTGTTCTGAGGCTCATCTGTGATTGAAGTCTTCTCTTTACTGAACCAGTGACACCTATCCCACTAGTCTCCCTTTTTGAAATTTCAGACATTTTGCTTTTGCAAATTCATATACCTGTACTTACTATCTGTACTGAAAGAAATAATCAAATTGATATTAACATGATATAGAGTAATCTGTGTTTAAGTTTAGAAGTGTGAAAGTGGTTTGTTGTCTCAAATTTGTTTTTGTTTTTTAAAGTGTAGTGATGACAGCATAGTTTATCTGACATGAGAAAAAGCAGTACATTCCCTCCATAAATAAGTAGAGGCCATTCAAGGGTATTGGTGGAAAAGGAGTTTCTAAGAGGCTCTGCCATTCTGGTTACTGGTAGAAAGCTCAGTAAAGCTCAAACACTGTTGTGGGCTAGCTGGGAGAAGATGGGATAGGATCTCAACAGCTCATTAGACCTTAAAATGTTTTTGAGTTAACAATTCTAGCTTTTCGATCCCAATGTACTTGCAAACATTGCATATATTGTCTTCTGAAGCATATTTGCTATGCCCTAAAGAAAGCTTTCTCTAAGGTTTATCTGTTCAGCTCTGTACATACATTTTTTCTGTCTAAAAGGGAAATTCTGTTGGTAAATGAATTAAGTGCTGCTAGCAATATCGAATTTGTCCTCCAGCATTGAGGGAGGCTCACCTGGTGCCATTTGTTACGTATCTTTAGGTGCCAGACAAAAACATTCCTCTTCTCCCATGCCTTTGGCTAATTATACGATCTATGCCCTTTTCCATGCACTGCTCTGGTTCGCCAGAAGCAGCTTAGTCATGCTGGCCACATGACCCAGAAGCTGTACGCCGTCTCCCTCGGCCAGTAAAGCGAGATGAGTGCCACAACCCCAGAGTTGTCTGCGACTGGACCTAATGGTCAGGGGTCCCTTTACCTTTACCTATGCCCTTTAAAAATGTGTGTGTGTGGAATTGTTTTGGTTTGTTACTGTGCCATATATTGTTGTGTTTTTATATAGTAAACCACCCTGTAATCTTTGGATGAAGGGCGGAATAGAAATTTAATTAATAAATGAATAAGCACTGATCAGTAAGTTACAGCTGTAAAAGTCAATGTGTAGAAACGTAGCAATCAGTTGCAGGTTCAAAGTAGTGAGTATTTGACATCGTGGATGTTGGAGCTGCTTCTTCATAGAGGATTGCTAAGTTTGAAGTGCAAAACACTTTAACGGGTTACCCTTATTTCCATAAATCATCATTGAAATATGTTGATCATCAGTATTTAAAAGGGCTCAATTAAAAGTTCAAACATATTACGATGCACAGCTAATAAAGGGCCTGATATGAAATGCAATAACACTTGGGTGACATTGTGCCAGCCCCATTGCTAATGACCAAAATATTAAAAGACTTATTGAAGTTCAGTCATCAATCAAGGTAAATAGATTCTTGTGGCAAAGAATGTAAATGTGCTTCTTTGATATGGTGTGAATACAAACTATCCAGACCGCCTCTTTGTGCTTGTATCTACTGTTATCAATATATGAACAGCTGGACTAATATGGCGATGGGGAAGAGGGGTGATAATTAACGTTTCATTTCCTAATTGCTGGATAGAGCTGTCATGACAATCCTGATTACTGAATTGGTCTTCTAATTGCACCTTCTTCTTTCTTTTCAAGTTGCATCCCAACATGGTGTTTCATGCACATTCATGCAGCCAAAAATAAAATTAAGTAATGATTAAGTAAAATTAAGTAAAATATAGAGGATGTGCAAATATAAAGTGGTTTAACTGCCCTTGCTTCTGCTCCCACATGCTCTTCTATATGTAGCTATTGGGAATGGTCATCAGGGGATTTGGGGCTCAGTGTCAGCAATGTGTGTATGACATCCAGCTCTACTTTTCCATACCATCTGAAACTGATGAAACTGTGCAGTGCCTGGAGGCAGCAATGGTTTGGATGAGTGATAACAAACTGAAGCTTAATTCTGACAAGATGGAGGTACTTTTGTTAGCGGTTCCCATGTTCAGAAATCTGATGAACAACCTGTTTTAAATGGAGTTGCACTTCTCCTGAAATAGCAGGTTTATAGCCTGAGGAAACTCCTAGATGTAGTATTGTTATGAGGCCCACGAAGCACCAGTGGTAAGGAATCAGCTATACAGGGCTGTCTCCACCAGGGGCACCAAATGTTTACCCACTGCATACCGGTCCCCTCCTCCATTGCTCTGTTATTCCGTAGCGTCAAACAAAAGCAGGGTTTTTTTTTTGCTGCATCATTGTTACAGGCAAGTGATTCCCCCCCCCCCAAAAAAAGGGTCAACAACTTTGAGTTCGCCCCACCTAAAAGGGGGGGGGTGCAGGGCAGATCTTTGCACCCCGGTGGCGCATGTGATAAAGACAGCCCTGCAGCTATGGCTGATCTACCAGCTTTGACTGTTCCTGAACCATGATAGTCTTATTATGGTAATCCATTTTCTAGTTACCTCACGTTTAGGCTACTGTATGTAGGGCTTCAATTGGAAGATACGGTAATTCAGAAACTTCAGCAAAGACTGCTGACAGGTACATTTGTGCAGAGTCATGTAACAGCAATTCTTCAGGATCAGCATTGGCTGCCTATGAAGCCAGGTTTAAGGTGTTAATGATGATATATGAAGCCCTAACTTACTTGGAATCTAAATATTTGACAGAGTCTCTCTCCTCTTGTAATACAACCCAGGGTCTGAGACCAGTAGCAAGTTTAACTCACTGTGTGATCAGCACAGGCTAGGGTCTTCTCTGTTGTGGCACCCCAACTCCAGAATTCAGTGTAGACAGCTGCTGCACTGTTAGGCTGTTGGCACCAGGTTAAGAGGCCCATGTTCAACCCATGTGTTCAGAGGAGTTTGATCTGATTATTCAAGATTTTAGCCCTGCTGTTGTGCACTCACAGTATAAAATGTTTATCTTTAGAAAACTGTTGGTTGCTGTTTTAGTGTTTTCTAAAATAACTCTTATGTTTTATTGTTGTGAGATGTTAACTTATTATACTATTTATTTTGTAATCTTATTTTATATAGTGGCCTGGTTCACAAATAATGCTAAATCATTAGTTAACATTAATGACCGTAGTTAATGTTAACCATAATTATAAAAATGCCAGTTCAAGCTGAGGCATCAGGTAGACCATCATTAATTAGTACAGAATACAGGCAATCCTCGTTTTGTGTGAAGGTTACTTCCGGGTTTGGCACCATGCACGCATGGACAATTGCGTATCATTCAGACCTGCCCAAATCAGTTGTTGCCTGTAGCTAAAAGTATCAGAGAGAGCAGCCTTGAGAGCAGCTTTATTTTTGTTTTTTTGCCACTCTTCACTCTCTGCTGTGGACTATGGCAGCTTCATAACCATAAAGTAATGGCAGAGATTTGAGTTTGCATGTGCCCTGCCGCCCATCCAGGAAACGAAGACACATGACAAAGAAGCACCTACAGCAGCTCCCATGGTGCTCCAGGTACCCATGCACGCACACTTCTCGCCTTTAGGCAGCTGCCCCCAGATTTGTGCCCTGTGGAGCAGTTGTAGTAACAAGGGGACCATGTCCCCCACCAGCTTATGTACCCTCATCTGATGGTGGCATGCACAACCTGAGGCTCCACCTACACAGAAGCCATTATTTCTCTTCCCCCTTCAAGCCCCTCCTGGTTCTAGGAGATGGGGGATGGCAGAGAGTCAGCCTGAACAATCTCTTCCTCTTCTGCCACATCCTGTGTTCTTCCCTCCATCTGAGACTGTCCTTCCCCTTCCCCTTCCTCCTCCTCTTTTCTCGGATCCTGCCTTGCAGGCAGCATCAAACCCCCCATAGATTGCTGGCCCTCTCTTGGCCCCCTGCCTCTGCCACACACTCTTCAGAGTGCTGCTAGTCCCTGACAGCATGTAATGCTAATGTATGGGTAATGTTAACAAAGGTTTATAAATCAACTTCAAGCAACCTTTAACCATCATAAACAAAACCATAAACCGCTGGCTGATATCACACATTAAAGTTGTGGTTTAATAAACCATGGTTTAGTGTTATATGCAAGCCAAGCCAATGCATTGTAAACCACCCAGGGCTCTTTATTTGATAATGAGTAGTTTAAAAGTCAAACAAACAAACTAACCTTGCAGACTGTAGTTCTATGAGAGCTACAGATGCTTACTTGATGGAAACCAAGTAAATGGAATATAGATTCCTTTTTATTTGAACCCATGATCAATATTTGTCTCTCACCAAATCAAACTGCTCCTCCACTGCTTAATTGACATAAAATGTTTAATTAATCTTCTGATTAAAAAATGCTATCCTGTTAATGTATAAAATATGTCATGTGAAGTGTATGATTTCTGCACTCGTAATTGGAATGCTGGGCAAAAAAAAATGTGGGTGGGGTGAGATTCACTGCTATTTTTTTTTTATCCTTTTGGTGATACATATTATATTGATAGTTCAAAACTGAGTCCAAAAGCAGTGGTGTTATTTCATTATAATCTGGTATCAGTGCAATTGTTTGTTATTTGGATAAATAGCTATAGATTTAGAATGGGCAGTCAGTTTCAAGATATGCTGATCCAAATTCTATATTGTTGTAAGCTTACATGTTGCTTAGGAAGTCACGCTTATTATCAGGCACCAGCTTGTGTTGCTTTGGGAGGCATAATCCCCACAGGGTTGAGATTTCTCATTCTTAAATTATAAAATAACTCAAAGGTGGTTCTGATTTATCTAGAAATGCACAAACTATGCATGCTGTGTAGCCCTCTTAACAACACAGCAGTGCTTGGTAAATACTGCTTCTCTAAACAGCGCCACAGTAAGAACGGGATGTTAGGGGATAACTGTGGCTAAACCCCAACTCCACTAAAGTCAACAGCATAATTCCTTTGAAGCTTAAGATAGCTGGAATTGTGCACCTGTGCGCGCACACCTGACACTGTAATGTGCCTTGTTAGAACTCAGTATTGACAAGAACTTGTTGGAGACATCATTGTTCACTGCAGCTTCATCTTCAGAAGGCCTGGTGTCATCAATGGTTTGTGCCAGGCACAAAGATAGTAAAGGAGATTCTCCAGGGATCCTGGAGCGCAGTCTCGAGACAGAGATTTCTTCTCCCTCTGGTTGGATAGGCAGGGTCCAGTTTAACAATTCTCCCTTGGGGGGGCATCCCAGTCTCCCCAGACCAGCCTTGCCTTGGTCCAGAGTGGCTGGGTCTGCTGGAGCTCCACTTTCACCTTCATTTTGGGGGGAGGGGAATCCTTTTCCTCCTCTCCTTCCTTCTCCTTCCTGCACTTCTTACCTTCCTCCACTCTACCACGCCGTTCTCTCACCTGATCGGGGCGGGGGGCGACAATCAATATAGTTTCATCTAGATCCTTGTTGGAACTTTCCGTGCTGTCGAGAGAAAAGTTCATTTGCACTCCCTGGTTGAAGCAACCAGACAGAGGCAAGATGCATTTGGTTAAGACAGAATACTCAGCAGTAACTGTTAATTTAAGGATAGATGGGAAGTCAATCAATTGTATATATTGTATATATATTTTTCTTTTTTTGTATGTTTTTGTTTCTTTATTTGTCATGTTTGTATTTTACTTATCTCCACTACTATCTTCACTCCACTACTTATCTTTACAAACATGATGCGTGTGTGGAGATAAGTGCTATTGTGGATCTCAAAAGATTGTACAAAAGGGTGACATACATTAAATTCAAAATGGAGACTCTCAAATCAACCACAGAAACGTCCAAGTGGAACTACTGGTTCGTTTTAATAGATTTGTCGAAAGCATATCTCAATGTCACAAAATACAGGAAAGTATCGCAGATTCTGCTATGGAAACAGGCATTTCCAGTACCCGTCACTCTCCTTTGGATTAAAATCACCCCCAGGGGTCTTTACCAAGATCCTGGTCATGGTACATGTGGACTCAGTGAATCGATACCTGGATAGTGTTTTGATTAGAGCACCCTCACGGGAGCAATGTAAGATGAACATTCAGATCACCCTGTTGTGCCTGCAACACCATGGCTTTGTAGTGAACATGAAAAAGAATGCTTTGATTCTGATTCAGAACATTGTGCTTTTGGGGGTTTAGATCAGTTCTTAGTAATTCCAGTTGCATCTGACCTCGGAATGGTAAATCCCAGTGTCATAACTGCCCTCCAGGATTCCTAGGGGGAAACAAATTCTTACCTTGAATTTCTGTTCCCTTGGTTGCTGAAAGGTAGTCATGAGGCTGAGATTGCCCCTTCCTCTGGCTGGACAGGCAAGGTCCACTTTAATGATCCTTCTCAGGAGAGGGGCCACACTAGTCTCCCCAGACCAGTGGGATGACCCCTCTGCCCCAAAGACCATATCTCATAGCGGCATTCCAGCCTCTACAAGTAATTGTAGCTGCCAGGAACAAACAGAAGTCCAAGAAGACCGCAGAACAGTGAATAACAGACAAAGAACAGTGAGCAATAGAAAGATTAACCGGAATTCCCACTGGATACCCTAATCTAACTCCTATCCTCAAAATGCAGAACCCAGAGCAGGCATGAGCAGTCTCTGGCCCATGAGGCAGATAATGCCCTCCAGTCAGAAACCCTGGGAAAAGAAATTCACAGCAAGACTTTTCGTGAGGAGGCTTAAAGCACTTTCCTTGCTACCTGAATGCATTGTTGAGGGAGGTGGGTACATGTTGCAGGGATAGTGCTTGATTATCCTGTTGTGCCCCAAGGCTAGTGCAATTTATTTCCATGAAATATTAAATAATCAGAGAGATGGGTAGAAGATTAAAGACAAAGGTAGTATAATTTATCAGTTTATTCTAAGTGTGAGGCTTATCCTGCTGTTTGCCTTTGGCTACATGCCTATTTTTGCACTTATTTTCTCTTTCTCTCTACATCTAAAAACTAGACTGCTGCTCCCAGTGTCAATCCTAAAGCTATGTTGGTGCACTATTATGAGTGAGGAGCTCATATAATTTTCTGTAAGGATGTGTTTAAACAATTCTAGCTGGAAGCAAAACTTCATGTAGCTAGGAATTAGAAATGTTCCTGTTGACCAACCACACAATAATATAGAATTTGGGAACTGATGATCATGTTTGAATTGGCCGGCTAGGAACCTCTCCTCCAAAAAACAACAACCCTGAAACCAATGACTGTCTAGTGCTCTTTTATTTCATGCATAGAGTCTTTGCCAGATAGAGAGAATATCCTTGCCAGATACGTGTGGGCCTTGGGTCTGAATTGATGCGTAAAGTTGTTAAGCCTTTTCACTTGACTTTTCACTATGAATAAACATTCAGAAATCCTCTTTTCTTCTTCGATTTTCCTTTTTTGCCTGATTGTTTTTGATAATATATATTTTTAAAAGTTTTGAGGCTAGTATGTTTTCGTGTTTTGAAAGTGTTTTCTTAAATTCCTTTTTTATTTTATACGTGTTCCTTTATTTAGATATGTACCAGTATATTCATTTTGTCTTTGTTGCAAATGTTGTTCACATGGAGTGGTAGTCAACTAAATGTTACTCAGAGCAGGCCCATTGAAATTAATGGCACCTCACTTAGTTAGCCTACTCTTGAGTAAAACTTAGCAGTCTACCACCCATTGTCTATATTATTTTATATTTGCTGTTTGTGTGTTTTACAGTTCAGTAAAAATATTTTATTTGTTAGCTTTTTTTAAAAAACAAACAAACCCACAAGTGGCCTGAATGTTCTAGTCACCACAGTAATTGGCAGCCCACTGGTGAATTCCTCACCTCTACCACAATATTTAGTATAATTCGCTTTCTGAATTTGGGGTGGGCAGTTATTTATTTATTTATTTATTTATTTATTTATTTATTTATTAGAATAATTGTTTTCCACACCAAAAAAACAAAGAGATCAAGGCAGCTGACCATGTTCAGGAAATCAGTATAAGCATGCTAATCCAGCTAGGGGCCCTACACAACCAGAAAAAGGCTGCTGGGCATGTTTCTCAGTCTGGATGAGGATCCACACAGAGGGATTTAAAAAACAAAAGCAAAAAAAAACCTTGTTCACACATAACATTAAGTTAATGCTTAGCATCAACATGTGCGCTCCCAGGGAAGAGGATATAGCCACTTTGCTGTTTCCTGGTCCTTTTAATAATAATAATAATAATAATAATAATAATAATAATAATAATAATAATAATAATAATAATAATTTATTTGTACCCCGCCCATCTGGCTGGGTCTCCCCAGCCACTCTGGGCGGCTTCCATCAAACATTAAAATACATTTAAAATATCACAGTTTAAAAACTTCCCTAAACAGGGCTGCCTTCAGGTTTTTTCTGAATGTCAGGTAGTTGTTTATTCCCTTGACTTCTGATGGGAGGCCGTTCCACAGGGCGGGCGCCACTACCAAGAAGGCCCTGTGTGACAGGGTATAGTATAGTGTGACAGCTAAGCCAAGGTTTGGCTCAGTGTGACATCTGCACCCAGAATTGTTCCTAAGCTTAGTTCTCTTTAACTGAGCTTTGTCTTGGGTGCAAATTGTGGTTTAGGAAGAGAGAACTTGACTACCATACCAGGTTCAGATGATATGCTGAGCCAAACCTTGCTGTGCTAAAAGGACCAAGGAGTAGCAAAGCTGCTGCAACCTCTTCCCTGGAAGCCAGCATGTTTTCATGGTTTGGCTTAGTGTTAAATGCAAATGTGGCCAAGTGCATGTGGCCCCAGTGCATGTGCAAAGCAACCTAAAGAGCTGAAAGATGAAAACTCATCATAAATATAAGGATTATGCAGCAAGAGTATCTTGCAGTTGTGGTCTGACAAAACCTTACTGGCACTATCCCATATTTTCCTTGGTTCTTTCTCTGCCGCTGATTTATATTATTGGCATTGGGGTTAGCTTTACCATTCATCCCCTCTTC
Organism: Lacerta agilis; assembly: GCF_009819535.1. Lineage (NCBI taxonomy): Eukaryota > Metazoa > Chordata > Lepidosauria > Squamata > Lacertidae > Lacerta > Lacerta agilis. Next base: position 46,399,590 of record NC_046317.1, on the reverse strand, counting down.
CCCTTACATCTTTGTATTTTTTTGGCACACAACCCAATCCTGGTTCCCCAGACATTTAGATGCTTTTGCACAAACCTCTCTTTATGAAGCCCACAAGTGCTAGCATGTGTCAATGAAAGCCAGGCTAAGTTAGCAACATCCTCTTGGGCTCCCAGAGCATTGTTTTGCCTGCCTGTTTAATTGGTAAGCTGCTAAGAGCTAGGCCTTCTCTTTTATTTGTGCTGTGTATGGCAATGTGAACAGTTTCAGCATTTAATAATCTCACCCTCTTTTGAGAGTACAAGCAGTTTCTAATCCTATCGAATGGTTTGAGAGGAGAGAGGCTTTCAACAGTAAATACAGTATTTCGCATGGGGCTCCCCCCTCACAGGAAAGTTCTCTATACGCGTCATTGTGCTCAGTCCTCCTGGTGGTGCAGTTGAGCTGGCACATGTCTGAGCACCACTGTCTGTGTATCTTCATTCTTCCTGTAGGAGGGCAACCTTTGGAGACATACTCTGCTCTGGCCTCATGTGCTTCCTTCCTGTACATGATTATTATACATGGATTCAAGCCAACTATTCGCTCCCAAATTCCTCAATCTGTGCCCCAGGAGCAGTTCTGGCAACATCCGAGAGCTGTGGAGATCTAATGGCCACTAATGATAACTACTGATTGCCTCTTATGCTGCCTGTACAAATGTCACATTAGGCTTTAATAATGGAAAAAGAGAACAAACCATTCTTTACCTCAAGGGCTGAGAGCTAGAGATGGGGACTATCTTGCTAGTTCCTGCTTAGGCTTTTTCAGATCTAGAAAGTACATGGTAAAGAGTACTTAGATTGAATGGAAAAACCTCTATAGTTTATTCTTTTTTTCTGAAAAGACAGAGCTTTTAGGGCCAAACTATGTGTAATGCTTATTATGATCATTGATTGATTAATTGCTTTTTAAGCAACCAACTCTACAGGTAGGTGATGTTGTACACTAAAGACATCAATTTGCCCTTTTAGTGCAACCTTTCCTTCCCCACAGACTGACAGCACCAGGGGCCCAATCCAGATTGGGACTCCAGCATGAAAAGTTGGGAGGGCTTTGACCCTGTCCTTTGGAGGAGGGGGGCTGTGCCTTTAGTTTACACAGAGAATAAAATATATCCACTAATGGATATATATCCCCCCAAATTTCAAGTACAAGGATTGGGACCATAGCAAGGAGGAGCAAATGGTTAAAGCTTCCATATTCCCTTTGTCAGGGTCTCAGTTTAGATCAGGCCTCACACTGGCAATTTGTGGAATAAAACACTTGCACTCAAGGGCAAACTATATGATTTATATGTCATATGTAGACATGAGATGCTTTGAGATATAAGTTGTAATCCTGGATGTAGGGCTCTCCCCTTAGCTAACTGTGAAGAAGGTGCTTGGTAAGGCGCACTGGGTATGTAGGGCCACTGCCACCCCGTAGTATGTTTCCACAAAGTAGAAATTGACGGAGCCTCCACCTTTCTTTTCAGTGTCATTTGATTATTCTATAGCAATAGAACAATTTAAAAAGAAAAAAAATCCTACCACATTGCTCACTAGTGAAAGAGGCTGTATCTGTAGTGTGTGCTGGGTTGAAACATACACAGGTGAATAAATGTTGCCTTGGGTAAAGAGGAAGCTTCAATAAATGTTTTGGTGGGCCAGGCAAGCAACTTAATCAGAAGCCCTGTAGCACTGGTTTGCCTTCTGTTCTTGATGATAAAATGCAAGAAGACATTGCCCTGCTGTGTTAAAACTCTGGGACAATGTGCTGCACCTGTAAGCCAAGCTCTGCTGATTAACAACAATATCTGCATAGGATGACAGACCTGTACAACATCATGTTGCCAAAATGTGTATGTTTTTAAGGGAGTAAGAAAGAAATTGGCAGGCCTAACAGCAAAAATGACTGTGGCTGGTGCACCTGCTGACAGAAAGTGTTGTCACTTTTCCATAGTTGTCAAGTGGAGAAGAAAATAGAGCACCAAACTGCCAGCACATCTGGCACAAACTAAAGGTAAGCATCTGTCCTCCAAACTGTCTGGCTTCACCTTAGCCAAGAACAGACTTCAGAGAAGAACTGACAGGTACCAGATGGTGTGAATGAGCCCATAACTTAGTTGCAGTGGTGACACTGTCAGTCAAATACCCTTAGTTCAGAAACTACCGTATGTAAGAAGCTGGTTGAGACTGAACCTTATTCTGTTACATCTTCAAGTGCAGGGATGGGCAGACAGTAGATTGGGATCTGCTGGTAGATCTCTGGGTGATTAAAAATAAATTGGCAAGGGTTTTTGACTCCTAATTGCTAAATAACAGCCACGACAAAATGATTCACATGCCCTAAATTTTACTGTTGAAATTATGAAAGATTTTGGGGCAGGGGATAAGCAGGAGTGGACTTTGTCTAGAAGAATTGTGAGCTCAGTTCAGTTCTGGTACTCAAATTCTAAGTGTATGCCATTTGCACCAAACTGGTAGATTTTGGGGTTCTAGTAAAATATCATGAAGTCACAAACCTGAAATCTACTCTCCCTTGCCTGAGGTCATCCCGTGGTGATAGTGCAGCCGGCTGAACATTCACAGAAGATTGACTAACATTGGATCTCCCTGTGCATAACACAGTGCTGGCCTGGGACAGATTCATCTATTCTAGAATCAGTTCTCTATCTTTAGCACACATTGATGAGTGACTCAATAAGCCTGGAGGAAGCCCTTCAGAAAAATACTGAATTGGCAGTTGAATTTGAATATATATATATATTTTTTTCACTCTTCCAGATTCACAATATTTTAAAGCACTATTGGGCCAACTGTACACACAAACACACACAGTGCATAATTTTTTTGAAAGAGAAGGTGAAGTAGCATTTTATACTCTCTGCAGATATGTCCACACAGTTGTTCGGTACACTGGTCTCTTTATGAGGTTGTTTCATTGAGCTGAGGGATAGGTTGTGTTGATATCCAAAGACTGAGAATGTCGTGTAGTGAGAACACATCAAGGAACTGCTGGGAAAGAGCACAAGCAGCACCTTTGTTGGCAAATCTCTAGCCTGTGGAATTTGTTAGATGTTTTGTGTGTCTGGAGCATTTTTATTACTCTAATCTACAGTGTTTAATGAACTCTGTGGACACCCTGGACATGACAGCTTCCTCTTCTCTTGTGCCATAACTATATAAACTTTGTGTTCTATAGGGTAGGTGTGTTTGGGATTCCAGATCCAGATGCACAGGGGTTTGGGAAGGGGTATGTCCAGCCATTGCACTTTTGCAATCTGTCTTCCCAAAGATGTGCATGAGAGAGGTTGGAACTATCCATGTTTATCACAAATGCCTTCCAACTAACGACCTCACCCTTTCCCACTTGTCTGTTTTTACCTTTTCCCTCTTTTCCTTTCCTGTGGAATATACTGTAGGTCTCCCAAGTTGCAAATATATGGAAACATTTTTCCCTTCACTTTCACAAGCATCAAAGGAAACATTTCCCCCCTCAGGATCATTGCATAACTATTTGTATTGAGCTTTATGATCCCTTGACAATTAAAACTGTCAAAGACTTTGCTATATATAAATGTGGGTATAAGAAATTATGTGCATGATGGTGAGAAAAGAATTCTCTCAAATTAGAAAAGATTTATTATCCGAAGAGCTACCAAAGTAACCCCCTTTTGATGCTTAGAACATAACGCTAAAGATAGAATTGCCACAATGCAATGAAAGGTGTACAATGGAGCAACTGTTAACAATGGATTGTTAACGACCCTTCTGATGATTACCAAGCAAATCGTGCAGAAGCTAGCAAGAGGAGTGCCTCTACAGTGCAATAAATGGAATTGTAAAGCCTTAAGATTATGGTTTCATATAAAGACATGGCATGCCTTCCTCTGCATTATGCATTTCCCCCTCCTGTGTGCATCTCTCTTGCTGGGTTTTAGGTATAGAAAAGATGGGCAATTATGCTAGCAGAGATCATTGCTTGCAATCAGATGCCATTCCAAAGAAGGAAAGTCTTCATAATTAGATGAAAGAGCACAATACTTAAAGCTTTCTGTAGTGAATGTCCAGGATTGAAAACGTACTTTAGGATGAATTCCTCTGGGACAATCACACTAAAGCATCTGTCATACTGGGTTGTCAGTTCTTTTTCTCCCCCTTCTATTCGCCAGAGTCCAGTTTACACATCTGGCTATGTAATTGGGAGTGCTCATTACAAACAGCAAATGCCAACTGCAGCTTACATGGATGTTCTATGTAGCTGTTAGCACGCGCATTCCACCCTACTGGTGCACTTCTGCAAGATCCTCAGAGTCTCAGCAGCTGCTGTGCTAAACAGCGACACAAGCCACTCACTATGGTTGTTGTTGCTGTTTAACATTTGTTTAGCTCCAACAGAAGGGTAAGCATTTACAGGACCCAAATTTGACACGGCCTCTGCCCAAAAGGCTTATGTGCCAGGTCAGAGTCAGGCAAACAGGATAAAATGAAGGAAAGGGGACAGGGCTTTGAAGTCACAGGAATAAGGTAGAGTTGGCTGTGACATCAGCTGAACCAATAGTATCCAGAATTAATTTTGATTCAGAAGCCCTTAGCCTCCAGGAGAGTGTAAGAGGTGCATTAATTGTGGTATAATTCTGAAGGATACTAATGTTGGAACATTTTGCCTTTATTGTGATAATTGCATAAAGCAAAGGATGAGCTCTGAGTGTTTCTCATAGAGAGTTCTTGCTTCATCAATGATGAAGTAGACCTGATAGCATGGATATGTTTTTCTTTAATTCTTCAGTATCTGTACTGTGCACTGAGCACCAGAAAGAAAGTGTTGTACCAGTACACTCAGAAATTCCACCATGTTATATACTCAGTCCTTTGGAGAACATTGGTGATATTGCCCTGGGTTGAAGAGAGAGGAGCGGGTGCAATATTAACTACCGGTATATATGCAACCCTGACTTCAAATGCAGCCAGACTTGCTTGTAAAAAGAAGATTTGGAATCACTATTCACTGCTTAATTTGCTTTCATTAAAAATAGAGGAAGCAACAACATAGTGTATTCTTTGTCAGGAATGCCTATAAAACAAATGATGTGGTTGTTACTGCATATTAGATTAAAAATCTTTAACATATTTATAGATTGTGACCACAGAACAGCTTATAGTAGAGAAAGTATCGCAGAATAGGAGTATTGAGTGGACTGAAGTTGAGGTGGGGTACAGTGTGGAGGGGGAGAGAAAACCCATGTGTTGCATAGCACAGGGTGGAACTGTATACTCTGGCGTAGAAGTGACTGGCTGGCTAAGGAATTCTGCTTTTGTTTGGGTGTACAGCTGCAGTGACCACAATGAATGCATCATTTCCATGAGTACATAATATTTGACATCATATTTTCATTGCTGCATTCATGCCATCTAGAGTTATCACTTTTGGCCTAGCATTCCTGTTTTCCCATCTTAATTTAGAGTTAGCTTTGCTTATTCAGCAGCTTCTGTTTTATTCTTGGATTTAAAATCTGGGGTATTTTATTTTAGGATCTTTGAAGAACTAGTGTGAGAGCTGCAGCATAAAGATTGATTCCTCTGAAAAGAGTTACATTTAAAATTAATCACGAGCACATTTGTAAATTGCTTGTTATGTGTGGTGCTTAAGACTCGAATTTGCTTTTAATGGTTGGGCTGATGCAAGCTCCAGGGGTAGAAAAGGAGTACGAAGGGTGCTGCCAAGTTTCACTCAAATGTTCACTTGGCAATGCATGCCTAGAGCAGAGTGGAGCAGTGTGAATCCTCTCTCACATACACACAACTGTTTATCTTGAGGCTGCTTGAAGATGCAGCCCCTACATTCAAGAAGTGCTTTCTGTAAACTCCCAGCACTCCTTACGGAATTGTATAGAAGACATTGCTGCACCATGTTCCAGCAGGGGTGGTTTTATTATTCAAGACACATACAAAGCATTCTGCTCTGGCTCTCCTTAGCTGACATGGGCACCAGAACAATGTGGTACATATACTCTGGGCTTATCTATACACTGTTCAACTTTTAATTTGTTTTCACCATTGCACTAGAAGCTATGCCAGTCATTTCACAAGCGGAATCTGCATCAAGATGTTGCAGTTTTGCTGTGTTGCAAAATGCTGCAGTAATTATTATTATTATTATTATTATTATTATTATTATTATTATTATTATTATGTAACATATTATGTTCAGTGTTCCAGCCTTCTTTCAGGGTATTTTATTCCATTGCCCCTCCTTCCTGGCTTTTCATCCCCTTTCCCCAAACAGAAATTCATGCCATTAAGCATTCAATAGTTTAAAAAATAAATAAATATGGGAGGGTTTGCTCCCTTACTGTTCCTACTCCAGTCCCTCCCACACACACTTCTGCAAACCATGGAATTTTATGAAACCTACTGATAGTGCTGTATTCCCACCCCCAAGCTCTGTTTTGCCTATATAGCCATTATAACTCAGCCCCTCAGTTTGCAATTGGTATATGTGATTTTTAGATCTTTGGCATCCTATTGCAATCCATCATGCAAGCTCCCTAATTCTTATCTTTCCTTATCTTGTGTGCTCAGGGAATGTTTCAGCAGTTTTATCAGGACTTGCATCCCTATTTTCAAAGTGCTTCCTATACAATTGTTTGAAACAGTTTGCGGAAGCAAAAGAAGGCAGAAAAAGTGAGAATTAAAGCACAGATCTTCCCCGTTAAAGGTGATTTATAAAATGGTTCCTTTAAAACTATTGCTAGGAGACCATTTTTTTCCCCTTCTATTTACTTCTCTAGTAGATAAATGGCTTTCCTATTAATTATATTGGATAGACTGAGTGAGGTTACTCCTTGGTACATTTAGACACAGCGAGTAATAAGTGGAAATGGGAGGGTGTCACATGTTTTACTGAAAGGAGACGGCTTTTAAATGTCCATAAATGGGATCTACAACAAATTGTTGCAGTGCGGTAGGAGCCTGTTCAGGGTGTAGGCTGCTCAACCATGCCCTTTCTAGGATACTGTACTCCATTTCTTTCTGAGTCTCCATCCCCTTCTGCTTGGTTTTCCATCCCATCTTCCACTACTGTCCCAAGTGGAATCAGCCCCGCAGCATACCCGCTATTCTCAGTGGGAGCTTTCCTCCATTAGCAAAAAACCGTCACTGAGGGGATATGCCAATCAGGACAGTGGCAGGCAGGGATTAAAGCTTCCCTCCCCACATGCCACGATCCATACCACCCACCCCTGCTATTACTGCCAGGGCAAAGTACATGAAAAATGCCTCATATTATTTGGTATTTGAGTCTTAGTAAACTTTTTCTTCACTTTGGTTTTTCTTTGGAGCTAAATCAGTATGGGTGCAAATTTGCATAGTGCTTGAGAGACTATGTTCACCACATCTAATTTTATTTCTGTAGCTTCAAAGCCATGATCCTTCTGTTTCACCTTTATCCTGTAATTACTCTTGCTGGAATTAATGTCCATTTGCACTAGCTTCTCTCTTCCCATGCTTTGTGCTGAGTGTGGCTATTCAAAACCGCCGTACAATAAGCAAAGAGGTATGGAGGCAGTAAAATACAGAAGGGAATCTGGCCCCTTCCTCTGATCTGGCCTTTTAATGTTAGTTCCCATGGATACTCTGAACCACTGTTGATTTAGCTACAGACTGAATTTTATACAAAACCCACCACAGAAGAACTGAATAATCTAGTGGTAGAGGGTCGGCTGGTGAAAATGAGCATGATGCAGCTTTAGCACTAGAAATGACTGAATGTTCAGTGAGACTGTTGAAATGCAGCCTACTATACAAGTGAGGTGATGTGTTGTTGTGCTTGAGAGAGAGGAGCAGAGAGAAAACACATGCTCATCCCCACCCCCACACAAGTGCTAACCCTCATGCATTTGTTCTGCTGGAAGAGCTGGCAAGGGAAAATTCCACCCTCCCTTACTTTTCCTTTCCCTTCTCCTCTCACTGTTATGAATTGTGCTTTGCTGACTTTCACCGCTTCGTAGCAAGAAAGGTCAGGAACCTCATAAACAAGGTGAGGAGAGAGCTGTGGGAATGCAGAGCAGCAGTCCGGGCCACTGATGCTTTCTGACATTAGAGCACTAATGAATGTTCTTGTCATGGTCCCGTGAATATTTCAGGAAACATTCTCCTCCCATCTTTGCTGGGCCTCCTGGTTGCCAAGGTTACCTGACAGGACTTTCCTCAGAGAGAGGTAGCTGCAGGTTGGCTGTTCTCAGCATGCCAGTGAGTGAATTTGCCTGTGAGAATAGCTCAGGGAGAGTTTTCACCTGCATTTCTCTCCCCCCCCCGGGGGGGGGCTGCTTTGTCCTTTCCCTCCCCAAGGGAGGGGTGTGTTTTTTATTTTTAATCTTCATTTTACTGTTGGAGTTGGGATCATATTAATTTTGTTTTGCTTGCATAACCTGGACTGTTATCGTGTGACTAATTACTTGCACATTTTCCTTCAGACAGCAAATGGGAGAGATAAAGCTTCAGCAGGTTTATGTGATTTCTGCTTATCAAATTACAGTAATTATTTGAAGAATGGTTTAAAATGGTAGGGAGTAATGAATTTAATGATTTGCTTGCAGTGAAGCCTTCGTGCTGCGTGGAGCTGACAAACAGCCTATGCAGAAACTGACATCAAGCAGACATGATAGTAAGATGCTAGTAACACAGGGAGACCCCAAATGGCCACACTCAAGAGGGGTATATTTTGCAGGTCTGTTTAATGGTCATTCTCACAAGTCAAATTGTTCTTTTTCCTTACATAAACCACCATTGGGGCAGCATAGAGGATCTTTACCCTCTGTTTACTTTTATTTTGCACACACAAACACCAAATATTATGAGTTAAATCACTCATCTGATCAGACAGTAGTTTCCCATGTTTTTCCCATTGTTAAAATTGCTCACAGAAATTTATGGGGGAGTAACACATTGCCAGGGGCAGGTCAGGGAATTCTATAATGTCTGCATCTACCAAGCTTTGCCACCTTGTCATGATTGATAGCAAGGACACACCTGACTTGCTTGTGATTGGACTGGAGTTGAAGATGCTGCTTGGGCATTGGTCCCAATCCAGCTCCACTTGGTACCCAGAGGAGGAAAAAGTTGGAGGTGGCATAGAAGAGGAAGAGGAAGCTTTCTCATGGTGTTCACTTTGGGCCACCTCAGCCCATTGCAGTGGTCACAGCAACTTTGATAGTCTTGTTTGCTGGCTTCTTCCAGTATGGTCAACAAATATGCTATGTTCAGAGTGGTAGCAGAGGCAGTAGCAGATGTGGTACCAGCACATTTATTTACCAAGGCTGAACCTTTTGCCCACTAGTTGGTGCGCCTGATTGTACTTGCCACAGTGTCTACACAGGAAAGAGCTAAATAGTGATAATTGGAGTTACAGGTAGGTAGCCATGTTGGTCTGCCATAGTCAAAACAAAATATAAAATCAAAAATCAAAAAATCCTTCCAGTAGCATCTTAGAGACCAACTAAGTTTGTTCTTGGTATGAGCTTTCGTGTGCATGCACACTTCTTCAGATACGATAATTGGCTTAGTAGACGAAGCGTGCTGATTGTGAAGTCCAAAGGAGCAACCAGAAACAGATAAAGGTCTTCACTTCTGTATTTTCATGTGTTAGAGGAAAGGTCTAAATACTTATTATGAACTTCTGTTTCAGTGTATCTAAACAAGTGTGCATGCACATGAAAGCTCATACCAAGAACAAACTGAGTGCTACTGGAAGGAATTTTTTTATTTCTTATTTTGTTTTGACTCTGGCAGACCAACACAGCTACCTACCTGTACTTATTATCTGCATGTGCATGAGATAATAAAAGTGGAACTCTTTCTAGATGCTCAATTTCTTGATTGTATGATTTCTGTTGTCCATGAGCACCACAGCACCCAGAGACACACACCCTACCCTGCACTTCTCAAATTTTATTTTTTCCTTAAAAACACACCCTCATTTTTTGGTTGTTATTTGCTTTTTTACTTTTGTTGTTGTTTGGTTGAGAGGAGGGTGCCTGTTGGGTGGTTTTAACTATATCTCTCTGGTTTTTTGCCTGTTTGAGTGGTGGTGGGGAATATTGCTAGTTTAGTTTCTGTGAAATGGCAATTGTAGCATGGGAAAATACTCCAAAAGGCATCTGCCATCAGTGTTAGGGCTCCCTGGTGACTGCTACATTGTCTCCTTGGGAAAGAGAGAGTAGCAGCCGATGGAGGGCTTAAATTTGTGCACTTTAAACATTAGGTCAATTACTTGAAGGGCACCCCTGAGTCTTTATCAGTGTTGGTTGTCCATCTCCAATTCTGACCCTCATGCTAACCATTTTCTTAAGCATGTGGCTACTGCTTCCTTTTCCTGTCTGCTCAACTTCTCCTGAAGTAGAATTTGCATGTAACATATAGCTGGACCTTGAGGAGTGTGACTTGCTTTCAAAACACTCTTCTTAGCTCCTGTCTGAAGCCTCAGAGTTAGCTTGCTGTCATTACTCGTCTCTTCCTTGCAGAAACCTAATGTGTAAAACTGTAACCATGGGTCGTTGCCTGCCAAGCTCCAGGGAGCTGTCGGCTTCTAGGCTATTCGGCATTTAAAAATGATAGCTCCCATAAAAGTTTATTGGGCAGCCAGCTTCTGGAAGCTATAGCCCCCTCAACTTCGTACTTAAAAGCAGCAGGATCTTATTGGGAGAATCTGTGGGCAGCAAGAAGTCCTCATGTGCTATGCAAGTTGCCAGATTAGCTAAATGGTGTTCAGTGCCCTGCCAATTCTTTTCAGGTGATAGGTAGGAGAAGATGATAAAGTGAGGTGCCCAACGTGGGCTTTCTTGGTATCACAGTTGACATGCAATAGGAAAAAAGCAAGCCACTTTGTGGGTGTGCGCAGAAGGTATGAGACATGGAAAGTGCAGCATGGCCAAAGAGCAAGAAGAAGCAAAAGCCCAAGCCCCTCAGTGGCAGTATTGGAACAGATGTCTTTCAAGATAGATGGATTGTACACATGTAACTGAACCCCTCTGTTTTGTGCCTTGGAGGAGGAGTAGACGCCTCTTTCCTTAACTGTCATTGGCTAGCCGCTCATATCTGTATGTGGGATGGGAATAGGAAAATTGCTTATGCCCTGCAGCATATGATTTCATTACTCTTATTGTTCTTAGCTTTTATAGCTGCAAATGTTATTAGATGCCATAAAATTGTCCAGTCCTTTTAAGTCCAGCCACAGTATTTGTCTCAATTTGCCAGCACATAAAGAAAAAAACAAAACCTATCTCAGAAGAAATACGATTAAAAAAAACAACAACCAACCCTAAATTTTGAAACTCACCCTGAAAATAAATGAATAAGTTGATCTGTAATAATTTGAAAATGCAGTTTGCTTTAGTAAGATACAGCATTGGACTACCCTTTTTTACGTAGTCACAATGAAATCTTGTTTATCAAAACTTGCTGATATATTTAAATTTTAATACATTATTCTGTTCTATTCTTTTGAGAAAGTTGCTTTGTTTTGATAATTTTCTCAACTTGTAAGTATTATCTGAGACCTGATCTCTTTTTCACACTTACCAAAAAGTTGTTCACCATGTCATTTGTGTGGTGATTTTGCATCAGAGAAGGATGCAGTATGGCCCTTTGCTGTTATCAGGACAAGAGCATAGCTGAGATTGTGTAGTTGCAAAGCTAAAGAGGGAGGGTAGAAATGGAGGAAGGATAAGGGCCGGCATCAAGTTCCCTAGCCTTCATATTGGTGATTTCGTTTTGTTCTGCTTTTATTATCATGTATGTATTCTTTTGAGTTTACAAAATTATTTATTGATCTTATTTATCCATTCAGCTCCGCAAATGGTGATGCTTAAAAAATAGTAACTTTTCTAAAACAACTTGCTGAGCTTTACTACACTTCACCCCAAGGTGGCTACACGTCCATCACTTCCAGGCTGTTTGGCAGGACTACTTGTGGGGGTGAAATTGATGGAGACTTATTCATTACAAGCTGCTCAGCAGATCACTGATCCATGTGCTGTTGGGCTGTGCCTCTATTTTCTGGGTGGACACATTTCTAATGAACACATCATGCTTTTCTATTTTGCTTCTGCATAAGGCAACTGTGGTCAATCTCAATGCAAGAGACTCATTATTCAAACTCATTCTCCCTGGTGTTCATAAACCACCAGGAATTGCTTCAGTAAGCTTATGATACAAATTTTAGTTCCAGATCTAGGATATAGGTGGCCATGTCATTCCCTTCAATACCAGGGAACTTCCATGGCTATCAGTAATGCGCAAAATTGGTTCATGTGATAGGTGTTATGAATCTTCTGGGTTTTCCACATCTGCTATAAATCCAACTTGATAGCTCAGATGGTAGACCATAAGATGCTTAATCTCTGGGTCATGGGTTCAAACCCCATGTTGGGCAAAAGATTCCTGCATTGCAGGAGGATGGACTAGATGACCCTTGTGTAACTCTACAATTCTATGAAATAATGGAAGTCTTGCCATCTGCCTTTCCAGTTCCAGAGGAAGGTGGCATGCTGTCATGGTCTAGAGTTCTTAGGCTGCTTGAGGAACAGCCCTTGGTGAGCCATTACTCCATTAATATAAAATATAATGTGAATATATGACAAAATGGTATAAGTCTAGATACAAAAGCAATGCATTCTTCTTCTTACCTCAGGGTTCAGACTCATCTCAGGACGTTAATTTTAGAACTGGAAGTCTTAGATTTAGGGTATGGCTGCTCACACTCTTGATCAAGATAGTAGGTAGATCATAGTCTTACAAGACAATGGAGATATCTAAGCTAAATGTTTTTCTCTGTGTATTCTAGGGTTAAAGGTTTAAGAATAAGATTCTCAGTCCTTCTTGGTTTGTTCTTTTTCTTTTTCTTCATGAGGGCATTCAAATATTGGTGACTGCTCTGTTACCAGAAATTTGTGTCTATCTAAAAACCAATAAAACTATGAGCTGCATTATAATATAGACTAATATTGGGCACCTGAATATCACACGCAGGTATTGTACCTTGTAAGTTTTTACTCAGATGTTACTATGCATAAATTCCATTATGTTAATATTTCACTTAATCAATATTTCCCCAGAAATAGCTATTGGAAGAAAAAATTGACAAAGCTATTAACTAGAAACACATAATTATTTTTGTTCTTCTCTCTGTACACTAGATTTCCTTGTAAAATACTTTTTTCCATTCACTTACTGAGGGCATTCACTTGCTGTGGTACCACTGGGATAAATCTTTTCAGTGTCTGGCTCTTATGTATGTCAGTGAGCTAGTTCAGGCACAGTTCTGTTTGAACTTTTGTATATCAAATAGTCAATGAATTTCACTCAAAGTGCTTGCTAACGAAACCACCCTGATTATCTGTTTTCCACCATGCTGTACATCAAACAAGGATCTGAAAGAGAAGGGTGGAACTGTTTCATGCCTTTAAAGACTAGCGAGTAAAGGCTGTGTGACAACCTCCTCTCTAATCTAGGATCTGGATGTGGTTAAAAATCTGATTGCTTACACTTCGGTTTTGATTCAGAAATTTATTAACTGCTCTTCATGTGCATCAAAGTTTACAATGCACCTTAAATGGCTGTGTATCTAAAAGATTAAACTGAATCAAGGACAGAACTATTAAGGTGTGTAAAAATTGTGCATCAAAGTTTAGAATGCACCTTAAATGACTGTTTGCATGAAATATGAAGTTAAATCAAGGGCAAAGCAATTAAGGTGTGTAATAATTGAAAGAGGAAATTAATTGTCTTTAATCTGGCATAAATCCCAAGGACTTCTATTAAGAATTCTGGACCTATTTATAATTAGCTAGGCCTCATAATATGCTGGTTTCCAGAGGTTGGAGGTATGTGCTTTATATATGAATGATGCTACCATGTACAGATATAAGCCTTCTCTGCCTAAAGTCTTACTGGGCAACATTACAACATGGAAAAGAATGTTGTGTGTATTACAGTGCTCATTCACCATTCCTTACATGTAGGTGCAGAATGATAGGCAATGGTTTCTGTGTAGCAATGCTACCGGCTGGTTAATAAGCAGTATTAACAGGAGAGACAGGAAAATGAAAATCCTTTCTTGGAAACTAGCAGTGTGCCATGATGTGATGTTGGATCAGGAAACAGGGATTTTGGGGTATCTCTGCTTTGAGTATTTAGTGAAATCCACAAGATTTTAAGGCTTACTCTCTCCATGTGCCTAGAAAGTAAAAGTTTGCCCTATTTTTATTATCTAGAGCAGGGTGAGGAGAGCTGCAGGACTAAATTCGTAGCATTAATGCATTTGCATGCACCTTCTCAAGGGGCCAAGTGCTGCCTAATTAGAAGAGTTTTGCCTATTGCCCAGGTCAGTAACCACATAGGCTACTCAGAGGAAATCTCCAGCACATATTCTTATATGATCGTCCATTTTTGAGCAGCAGAATAGTAGCCTACACAATTAATGTTGTGCAGTTGACATGATAGAACACCAATGTAAATAATATCAGAAGTAGCACCTGTTTGTGTCTGTGTGAGAAGGTACAACATGATAATCTCTGCAGTGGGTTTCCTTGTACTTCAAGTATACAAAGTCCATTGTTTCACTTTATATTGACCCTCATCTCGTTTGCAAGTTGCCAGCAGGAGGTGGAAGCATTCATGCAGGGCCAGTCCAGGAGGTTTTGCCACTTCAGACAAAACAAAAAATGTTTCCATCTTTCCATCCACCATGGCTCCCTCCTCCATGCCCATTTGCCGCAGCTGCCTCTTACCATGCCTGCCTGCCACAGCTGTCTTCTCCCCTGCTGCTGCCGCCTCCTCTGCTGCCTGCTGCTGCCACCACCTCTTCCTGCACATCCCTCTGTTGCTGACAAGGAGGAGGTGTCAGTGAGCAGGCATGGAGGAAACTGTAGTTGTGGCAGATGGGCATGGTAGTAGGGAGCAGTGGGTGGGTACAGAGGAGGCTGGATCTGCTGGCTGAGGCAAGTGCCAGCTCTGTTTTCATGTGCTCAATAGTCCTGAAGAGTTGTATAGGTGATGGACTGAAGATGATGCAGTAGTAGTCTAATTTGTTTAGTGTTGCATGCTACACTGTTGTATTGCTGGACTGTGGAAAGTATACACTTCATGCATTGCTTTCATTATTTTGCCAGAAAGAGAAGCAGACATTCAAACCCTCAAGAATCCAGAACTGATCTGAGACTTCTTTCTCTCAATAATAATTTCAGCGCCAAAGACATATACTGACTTTAAAATCTGAGAGAGAAGCAATTATATTCTGTAAGAAAAATGATTCCCCTTAAGTCTCTTATTAGACTGGATACTGCATACAATGTCTCTGAGACTCCCACAGTGTGTTGATTGAATTTAGGGACCATTTCATCATTGAAAAGTTAAAGAGAAGCACCCTTCTTTCTGTGCCCTAAAATGAGAAATACCTGTCCTGCAGAATGGTTTGATGTTTTGTTGATGAAAACACTGGCAGCCTTTGGATGGGTGTAGGAGCATTTTTCACTTCTATGAGCATCGGCATGTGCAGCATCAGCAGAAATACAGGAAATACAATTTTGAAGTGTTGTGTTGGAATTTTTGTTGATCTGCTGTATTGGGTTTGTGTTGATGCACACACAAAGGAGGGGAAGAAATACCCTGATCCCAAGATTCTGGCATGATTCCACTGTCAACCTGCTGCTTGTTTGAAATGTTATTTTTAATTCATGAGGTGTTTGTTTTAAAGCCCTGTCTGAAATTACTAACCACAGATTTTTACAGTGCATGTTTCAAAAAAACTGGGTGGTGTTTCGGTGCTGTGGATAAGGACTAAGATCCCAGTACCTAATATTTTGGTTAACAAACTCTTCCCAGTAAACTCTGATCAGTTACATCAAACCAATATTATAACGCATCACTTGTTAATATTATTACTTTATTTGTGCTTATATCCAGATCACTGGCTTCCTATTTGCATGTCTCTCTGCCATGACTATGTAGACTTTGCAAGGTGATTAATATGACCAAATACCAGTGCCTAAATTTCAGCAGGAGTCGCAAGATCATCATTACATATTATCAGTGCTTCTTTTCTTTAAAAAATGTTTAGGGGTACTCTCATTTTCCTACTCATATTGAAATACTGCCCCTCAATGAGGCGAAACTTAGATTCACAAAATGTTTTTGGGGCATGCATACCCCCGCGTACCCCCAGAAAAAAGCACTGCATATTATAGATGTTTCTCTAAGAGAGCAAGCAAATCTCTAGACTTGGTTCTTTAAAAAATAGTTTGCATTTGATTTCACATCTATTTTTTTAACAGCAAAATAATTGTAGTTTTCGCTGACTTACGCCCCTCGCCCAGTATCAAAAATATTGCCATAGCAAAACCAGAATCCTAATATTTTATATTTTGCTGAACTGGCTAACTAAGACTGCAATCCTAACCTCACTTAACTGAGAGTAGATCTTACAGAATTCAATAGTACATGATTAGGGCTGTGTTGAAAGTTTGCTCTAACCCAGTAAATTATTCTGCTGTGATTCTTACTGTTATGCATTTCTAAGTCATAGATTCAGCTTGTGCCAGGTGGTGTACTTAAAAGCTCTGGGTTCGTGGAAGTTCTCCTAGACCCAGATTACATTCTGTTGCTAGAGAAAGTAGATGAGGCCATGATGGCACATATCTAAGTTAAAAGGGGCTGCCTTTGAAAAGTTTCTGGGTAATTCACATTGTAAAAAATGTGGCATCCAGGTTGATGGCTACAGCTGAGTTTTGAGAACATGGTTCCCGAAATTTCTCTTGTAGTGTAAGAAGCAAACATCGTAAAGCTACTCAATGAATTCAAGTCCAAACTGAAAATTTGAATTGAGGGCTTCAAATCATTATTATTTACTACCCCCACCCCCACCATATCATGCTGCCTTGTGGGGGAGGGACACTGTTTGCTGCTATGTTATCTGCTGAAGGTACAGGGAATGGCTGTGTTATAGATATTATAGAAAGGCATGATCAGAAAACATTAGCACTTTAAAGGTGAGCACTATCAGCCTCCACAGCCTAAATTCCATTTGAATGGCAAATATGACCATAGATTATTCAGTTAATTGGATAATCAGCCTGGTTTACATAATTCTGCTGAAGGTGAAGCTATCATAAGAAGAACATTAATTCCTGAAAATAAACCCAAACTGATCATGTCCCAAACCTTTCAGAGGCAGCTAGTGACCCAAAATCTTCTCTCTATCCTTTCCTGTAGCTCAAAGTAGAAACAGTTAGACTTTAAATCCACTTGAGTGACAACAGGAATGCTTAATGTTAATATGGGGCCAAACCTTTAGATATTCAGAAGATTGATGCTGTCAGATTAATGTATTTCCTACATCATTTTTCATGTGTTAAGCATAAACTAGGCTCAAATGGATCAAAATCAATGATCCATTAATTTTAATAGCAGGTTACATTAATGTTATATGGAAATGCTTTATTGATTATGTTGCTAAAAATGAAAATCTCTATACTAATAGTGTATCACACCAGTGCAGATGAACAAGTCAGGAAATCCATGATAAATTAGCAGAGAAGTTAGAAAATAAAATTTAGAAGTAGCCAAAGCAATTTCTTTTCCACAAACATTGGCAATTTTACTTTTACAAATAGGTTTTTTAAATGCTCTGATGGTTTTGTCACAATGATAGTCACATACAAACTGAATTAAAATTGCTTCAAGTGTTGGTGCTTCTCATGGCAAATATATTACTTAAAATTCTTGCTTTGTGTGACATGTTCTGGGCATTATTTTGAGCTGGTTATAACATAATTTAGTGCTCACAGTTACATGCAGAAATCAGATGAGTGCTAAAGAACTTGGGAACTTGCTGCTATTTTTTGACATTTCCGTTGGTCCTAATAAATATATTGCTCAACTAGATTTTTTAAGGGTTTTGTTTTTCTCACGGACCAACATGATTTCTTTTTGTTTTCATGTGCCTTGGAGAATACCAAATCTAGCTCTTCTGGGCACCATCTACAACTAGAGTAAGATATCGGTAATTTACTACCAAGTGAAAATAGACTTTGGATTTGACAGCTATATCCCTGCTAACCATTTGACACTATGTTTTTTGATACTATATATTTGGTCTTTGGTGGACTCTATTGTCCAGAGCACCTTCAAAACTAATCTCTAGTTTTGATAATGCTGCTATATTTGTCTTTTAGTCTGCTAATTAGGAACCTATGTGTTTCATTTAAGGTGTTGGACAGATCTAGCTAACACCTGGAGTTTTGTTTTCAAAAATAGGAAGCAATTATTGCTTCTTTTAAATCACAGAATCCTAGTATGTAACCTCATATCTGCAGTCCTTATCAGAGACTTATTCAGCCTGCAATCTATTATCTTAGAAATGAGTTTACAAGCTGACCTTATGACTACAACATCCAGTCTAATTTTGGTCTTTGGTTTTTCTTTCCCCATACCTACATTGTGCATCGGTGACAGGGGGGGGGGGGGCTGCTAGCTGGACTCCGCTCTCCACTCCCGATACCGATTGAACTCCTTCCAGCTGATGTTGTGCTACAAATCACTTACTAGGGCACTGGAGATCTGGAGAAGTTTGTGGATTTATATTGCTGGATGATTTGCAAGAAAGCAGAAATTTAGGATATGATCAAGTGGATCCTGAAAAGGTAGCATGGGTAATTCTGATATAATACTTCCACGTGTATTCGTTTCATGGAATCATGATTTCTTTTAACCATGGTTTGTTCAAACAAGCAGACAAGCAAACGAGCCATGGCTGGTTTCTCTAAAGCTTGGTTTGTTTTCCAGCTGTTCTTGCCCCATGTCCCTGTAGCTTGGCAAGTATCTATAATAGGGTGGTCAAACAATACATGGTTAAGCAAGACTGTTGTGTTAGGACATAACACCAAACCATATTAAAAATAAGTGTGATTGGTTTCCGTCTGTCTCAGGAGACAATGGAAGAGTGCGCCTTCGGGAGTGAAGTCAAACTGTTGGATAGTTACAGTGCCTTCTGGAAAAATATGGGAAAGTCATGCTTTGTTGCAGCTGGGGCAGATGAATGCATCTGGTTGTGCTGGTGCAGGTGTGCCATGGCATTCCTTATTGCTGCACTGCTCCCAGCAGTCACTCCTCCTCTGGTCACTTGAGAGCCAGTGTGGTGTAGTGGTTAAGAGCGGTAAACTCGTTATCTGGTGAACTGGGTTCGATTCCCCACTCCCCCACATGCAGCTGCTGGGTGACCTTGGGCTAGTCACACTTCTCTGAAGTCTCTCAGCCTCACTCATCTCACAGAGTGTTTGTTGTGGGGGAGGAAGGGAAAGGAGAATGTTAGCCGCTTTGAGACTCCTTCGGGCAGTCAAAAGCAGGATATCAAATCCAAACTCTTCTTCTTCTTCTTCTTCTGTTCGTAAATAAGCAGCACAGAACCACAGCTTCACATTGTGATTTGTTACCAGAAAACAAGCCATGGTTGGTCTGCTGGGCTGGGTTCAGACACTGGAACAAACCACACTGTAGCTGAACAAGCCATGAATTAGTCTAATTGTCAACTTTAGAAACCAAATTTATGCATAATATTGCATTTTAAGGAGATTTCTGCATAATATTGCATCTAAAGGAGATTTCTGCATTAAAGTATATAAAAGCATGAATAGCTCCCAGTCATTTCTTTTGCAGGAGGACAGACATAACTATTGTTAAGAATTTCTCTAACTTCACTTTTCCTTGTGTATTCACCCAACCAGTCATTTTAATGAAACAGTGTAATTTCATATATTTTATTTTAAAAATATTTTAAATTAAAACCACAAGAACAGAAGTTGGCCTTTCTGAAAATCAATTACCTGTACTACATAAATACTTCATTCAGTTGCCTAATATTAAACAAACCTAAACTGTATGTAAGTCTGTGTTGTGCGCTGCATAATTCTGTTGACATGTTTGTAACAATGGGAAAGAGGAAAGCTTCTGCCTTGCCTGATGGCAAAAAAGGTGAAATAGGAGAGCTGAAATTAGTACCAACATACTTGCTTGCTGTCCCTAGAGCTTCTGCTGTCTCTTAGAAGAGCGAGCTATATCAGATAATGAAAAATAGAGGCTCACCAGCCAGTCAAGCTCCACTGTTGAAAAGGTATCAGAAGTTTGTAAATTTTAGATAATTAATAATCCAGTATTATCCACTGCTGGATAATTAATATCCAGTAGTTAATACTACTAATTAATATCCAGTAGTTAATACTACTAATAAGGTTAAATAGCAGTTTCCTGGCAGTGAAGCTAACACTCTCCTTTTGCTAGAATTTGATGGTGATTTCCTTGGCTAGATCATAGCTCTGCTGCTTTGTAGAGGGGAGAGGCAGATGAAATACAAATCTGGTAATGTAAAAATAGTATTCATAACCTCAAGAGGGTGAACAGCCACAGGTGATTTGTCTAGTATTTCTCTTGACAATTTGCCAAAAGGCTATTACCCTCTGGTTGCATATGGGGGTCTTAGAAAATACTGCAATAAATATTTGATACATAGAGCTGGAAGAAATTTGTTGAGAGAGAGGATTAGCAGATGTCGTTCATTTTCACGCTTATAACTTGATACTACACAGTGATTAGTAATTAGAGGGTTAAGATGGATTAGCTTGAATGAAAATGAAATTCAAACTACAGAAAGTCTATATGAGCAAGCAGGAATGAAGATGCAGCCTCATAGTGCAGTAGCACAAGATTTGAAATTGATATGCTATGCTTTTGTTGTTGTTGTTGTTGTTCAGTCGTTCAGTCGTGTCCGACTCTTCGTGACACCATGGACCAGAGCACACCAGGCACCCCTATCCTCCACTGCCTCCCACAGTTTGGGCAAACTCATGCTAGTCGCTTCGAGAACATGCTATAGTGGAGGGCTATATTATCCAGTTAAACAATGTGATATGTATCTATTATTTCATTTATCTACCACTCTTCATAACAATATCACAGCATGGTTTACAAATATAACCAAATACAGAACCACATCAGTCAATAAGAACAATCTTAAACTCTGCTCCAAACAACAGTGGGATAATATTTTGATATATTACATTTATATACCACCTTTATATTCCAAGGATATCAAGGTGGTGTACATGGTTCTCCTCCTCCCCATTTCATCCTCGCAACAACCCTGTGAGGTAGGCTAGACTAAGGGATGGTGGCTGACCCAAGGTCACCTAGCGAGCTTCATGGCTGACTGGGGATTCAAACCTTGCTCTCTTTCTCCCAGGTCCTAGTCCAACATTCTAACACTTATGCCACACTGACTCTCTTAATATGACTAATCAACCATTCAGTAAATCAAAGGTCTCAAGGACCAGTGTGAAACAACTTGAAAAGTCCCACGTGAATAAATGCATCTTAAGTAACAAGCAAAACTGAAATAAAAATGATACCTGACACACTTACAGAGGTAGGGAGTTCCACAAAGAGGGTGCCACAGCAGAGAAGGCGCTAGCTTGGAACACTGCTCATCAGACGTAGCCTATAGGCAGCTACACAAGATGCCCTTGGCCAGTGATCTGAATTGACAAGCTGGCAGATACCAGGATATGTAGTCGGTCAGGTACTTGAGCCCCAAGCCATTATTGTCAGCATCAATACTTTGAAGTCAGCTTAGTACCTAACAGGCACACAGTGCAGATTCTGGGGAATATGACTAATTTAGCATGCCATTGAACTGAGCAGTGGTGTTGTTAATACCCTCTGGCCCCATTTACTATAGGCAAGGCCCAAAGGTTGTCCATGAGGGAATGTAACCATTGGGGAGAAAATTATTTCCCACTCCTGTCTTATGGCTTCCCATTTTTCATTTAGGAACATTAAAATTGCCTCCTTGCTGAGTCAACCTGTCCATTATATTTTTGTCCAGAATATGACCAGAATTGAATGCTGCAGTAGAAAAGCACGAGACAATTATCGTGTGATCCATTTCCTAACATCTAGCGAATTAGTTTAGGGGCACTTAAAAGACTAAGAGTGTATTTCCTATTAACAACCTCGTCTTCTTTTGATTTGCCAAATTGTTCTTTATTGGTGTTGGAATTTTTATATTTTAATGCAATAAGCCTTTAGAAGTTTGGGCTGACTCAGATGATTTTTGTCTATGTGAACAGTTATGCTTTAGGTATTTTTCAGATACCAAATATTTGTTTATGTTCTGCTCTTGTCTGTTGTTTCTTGTGGTTAAATTCTCTAGAGAGGGTCCTCTTAAAAGCTTCTTATTTCCCTGAGAATGGAGCATTTTGAAAATGTACCTTCGGTGTGTCCCTTCGGAGTGCCACATCACAGTCTGTTGGCGGGGCCGTCATTAGAAGCTGCTATGTATTTCTGTTGCTAGGAGTAACCTGGATTATTTGCCTCCCTCATGGTTGATGCTAAGTTGTTTTTGAAGTCCTTGTTTTATGGACCTCTCCTTTTGGTTCTTGGGCACTCTTGAGGTGTGCTTGGCTTTAGCAGGAACAGGCGCACACTTGTTCCCTTCAAGTCCATAGTGTATCACCTACACATGCATTGCTTGCTTTACTACACTTCCCTGCCAACAAGTGCTGAGATATATATAAAGAGTCACTGTTCTCACCCCTGCAAATTGTTCGCAGAAATCTCTTAGTTCAGTTGTAGTCATGCCTGACCAGCACTGGACCTCTTGCCACGTAAACTGTAGTCATTCCTCTGGCCCTTGATCTGCTCTTCTGCTCTTGATTGCCTGGCCTTAAGAGCAACAGCATCATGTCACGGGCTTAAGGCTATATATTCAGCAAACAGAAGGAGTGGAGTGTAATGTGTGTTGGCATCTTAGAAGCCTGAACCTCCCATTAACAAATGTTTTTGTAACTCAGAATGTTATAAATTATCTCATTTATCTAGAGCATAATAACTTATTTTCTGTTAAAACATTCAGAGTAGTATACAAATGATCAAAACAAATGGTAAGTGTAAAAAGCAACAGTAATAACATACCATTCTAATTAAACTAAAAATGCTCCGTAACAAAATATTCAAAAGCTTGTGGGAAAACAGAAAGGCACTTAAACTTGGCTGCAATCCTCAGAAGGTTGTTCTAAATCTTAGTGTGAGCACCTGTAGATTTGCTAAGTAGTTTGTGTCTAGAGAATAACTTCCCTAACTTGATATAAAGGAATATGAAGCTGAATATGAAGGGAAAGCATGTCGTAAGGTGTTCATTCATTCACCTGGAAAGTTAGCCCATCTAGGAGAAGGAAAACTCTGATCCCAAACCTCTGCTGCCTTGCAGGATATCTTTGGGAGAAGAAAAGACTAAGGAGTAAACCCTTCACAGATCTGGAGTGGAGTCCCTAAGGATGGTGCCTTGTATGCCTCCTTCTGGCAACTCATGTAGCCAAGCTGGTGTCAAATGTATTGCTCTGCTTTCCTTTGGACCACATCATTGAGGCCAAAAGGGGATTTGTGTTGTTTGGGCAGCAGCCTCCATAAACACTGCTCAGACTTGCGTCCTGGGAAGGTCACTTTTGTGCTGCTAATGCAGCCGTTTGTCATCACCCCCAGAGGAGGACTCCATTGTCTCTTGAGACAGATGGATACCAATAACAACAATATATTTTGAGTGAACAGGTTGGTAATAATAAATATTCCGGGCAATTTATTTAAAAATATTCTGCACAAGTATGGAATCAATATGGTATATAGCACAAACCTTGGAAGTCTGCAAATGTGTAGGCAGTGTTTGAGGGGAGCATTTTGACAGTTGTGTGACAAGCAGAAAGGAAACAGTACAGCTTTTCCTGACATGGTGGGAAGAGATAGGGAAACGGCACCTGGCAAATGCCTCTTATGCTGCTTTTAAATGCCTAGTTTTATCGCACTCCTATCTCCCCTTACTCTCAGTCTGTTATCCACACCCTGTGTTCTTTTCCTACTGTCCTCTGTCACGGCAAAGTTGCACTATCCATTGTCATTTATCAACCCTTTCCACATTAGGCCTTCTCAGGTCCGTAGTATCCTCACTTATCCTTTTGGAGTAATTAAAAATGAATGCAAGTAGAACTTAAAAAAAAGAAAAGTAATTTTTTGGCCTTTAAGTCCTACTAAGCATGTGAGGACTACATCACAGATCCTTCTAGAAAGGTGAGTGGTTTTCACACAAATTGTTATATGTAGGTTTTTCCCCTGACTAATGAGGAAAACCACGGGGGGGGGGGAGAATACTTTGCTCAAAAATTTCAGACATGGAAGTTATTTGTTTAAATTTTTGAGATGGTCGGGCATTTTCTTGAGTCTACTTCCTGCCTTCCTCCTTGGGTTTTTAGTTATTAATTTATTTCTCTTCCATCTTGGTAGCTTAATGTCAGGGAACTGTCCCCAGCTCAGCGCAGGGTGGTGGAAGGGCTCTCGGGATGCTACAGAGAACCCCAGCCCCACCTGACCAGTAACACCTCCTCATCCAGCGGAGGGAGCAGCGAGGTCTCCAGTGGGGAGGGGCAGGCAGCTCAGCAGCTGGAGAGCCGAGGCTCTGGGGATGTTGGAGAGACCCTGCACTCCTCTCGCTCAGCGGTCGAGGAGGGAGACACGCTATTTCCATCGCCCCAAGTATGCAGAGGGGTGAAACGAAAAGAGGGGAGGCAGAGATTTCGTATACTGAAACTCTTATGTTGGGGTCAGAACCGGAAGGGGCCACTCCCGGATTCTGCAGACAGTTGATACAGACATGAACTTTTTAGCTCTGCACTGTCCATAGTATGCACAATAAAACTACTAAAGAAACGGCTGGAGTTTTGCCTGGTTTCTCATGAGCAACCATCCAAGGACCTTACACTTAAATACTCAAAATACTGACCATTTTCCTTATTCTGATCCGCATCATTCCTGCCAATATAAAGATGAGCTGATTGCTATGGTATAATTGACCCTTTATTTGTGAGAGCCTGAAGTATACTAACAGTGTGCCTACTGGTCTGTCATTTCCCCCCCACGTAATTACTTTGGGTTGTGTCTAGTGCTAGACCTACTCAGAGTATACTCATTAAAACTAATGAACATGACTACCTTAGGGTCATTAATTTCAATGAGTCTGCTCTCAAGTAGGACTAGTTTTGACTACAACTTTTTGTCTTTCATCTAAATGCATTCAAAGGATTAACCCAGATTTTCTGATGTTGATGCATAAAATCTGAGTAGCAGTATTAAAGAGTCTCCAAATTGTCATGCATATTGCAGTTTTTCATACCATATGTCCATACACAGTTTCTACACTATAGTATGATAGGTTTTGGGAACTACAAAAAGGTGGGATTGTTTATTAATCAAGCATCCTATAGGACAGAATATATAACTAATCTTCAGAGTCTGGAATGAACCTGGACCTTGTATAATATTGCTCTTATTCTTAATCAGAGAAATGTCCAAAGAGCTCATTTGGGATTGCATTATTTATCTTGGGGAATCTGAAATTGATTTTTGAAATCTGAATAAATTTGTTGCATACTACTAAAATTACTATTATTAGATACTAACACCCATGAGGAATAATGAGGAGCCTGGGGGGTGGGGAGTAAAAAAATCCCCTCCCACTTCATAGTGCTTAATTTTTCATGTTCAGAACACCCTTGAGTTAGCCACAAACCTCCCCTTCTTTTTGAACTTATTGTTTAAAATGAAGTCTGGAGTTGTGTACCTCACCTTGTTTCTTTCCCCATCCAGTTCCCCCAATTCTACCGGTAATTAATCCTCCAATGCATGCTCATGCATGCACCCATTCACACACCAGTTTGTGCTACAAAAGGGGCTATGAAACCCCAACAATTTAAAGCAGCATTGTGGAACATCTTGGGTGTGCCTGCAGAATACTGGTAAGTCCACTGGCCTTTCCTCAGGCCCACTCTCCCCCCCCCCCAGCACCCTATCAGCTGGACAGCATGGAAGAAAAGCAAGCTGCCCATGGAGGAAAAGATCACAATCCATGGGCAATTGGCAGCGTTTGTGCACTGCATGTTGAGAAATTTTTAAACCCCTGAAGATGTATCTAGTGTGTAAGGAAGGGTTATGGGCTGTCTTTCCACGTTTTCTTAGAGGTACGGAGTAATACTTCTCCTCTCTGTATTTATCGGTTAAGCAGAGAACTCTTTTCCTCTTAGCACAAAAAGAAACTGAGAAAGTATGAAAAATGTCCATAAATATGTTTGCAGATTTCTTTAACATTTTTGAAAGAGGATTGTGATAAATGTGCTTACATAAATGGGATTTTTTTGTGGAGGAGGGAATTTTTTGTTCACAGGTACCCATTTGTAATGACCTGCAAGGCTTTTGTACCTGGGTCAAAACAGTCTAACAGGCATCTGTCACATCATGGTGCATGCTGTTGACTAATGTTCTCTATTAATGAAAATGAAGAAACACAATTGGCAGATCATTCAGGTATGGGTAAGAACTGTCACTCAGATTGAAAATAATTGCATCCATAGTAGAGATCGCAATAATCGTTTCCAAAAGTCTTTGTTTAAAAACAGAAATGTGTTTCCTTACTGCCAAAGAACACCACCACCAAGAGCACGAGTTCTCTGACCTCCTCCCAATTTCACCTTTCAGAATCCAGACTCAGATGTACGGATGCAATAGCAAATTAATTTAAAGACAATATGATTCCATCCCAGTCTCTTGATTTCCAATTGAACCATACAACTGTTTATGTGGCAGCAGTATGGTAAACCCATTACCACTTGATAAATTTTGTGCTGCAACTAGTCTTGTGGGTGCTTTAGCACATGGGTGGAGAACTGAATCCAGTTGGTGGGCGAGACCTTTACCTCCCCTTCCATTCCAGATCAAGTTTGACAGGTTGGTGTGGCTCACATCTCCTCTTCTATCATCTTGTATTGACTTCACTAAGCTAGCCAGGACAATTTGTATTCCTGCCCCAGTGCCCCACACCAGATGTCATATCTGACGTCAGGTGTACAGCAGGTGGGCATGGCTGGGCCAAAACAACCTAGCGGGTCAAATGGGGAGGCCTGGTGGGCCTGTTGAAGCCCATGGGCCAGAGGTTCCCCCACTGCCTTTAATATGTCCTCATTACATGTTGAGTTCCTTATGTTCCAACTCAACTCTTCTTCTTTTTAAGCTTTCCAACAGGTAGTATGAGAGATGTCAGTGAACTCACAAAGCTAATCACTGCCAAAAATTAGGAAATACCACTTGAGACAGTTTCACTTCATCTCCAACATCTTGTTTAAAATTTTCCCATGAAACATCCCTTAGTCATGAACAGCAGTATTATTGTTGTTGTTCAGTCGTTTAGTCGTGTCCGACTCTTCATGACCCCATGGACCAGAGCACGCCAGGCACGCCTATCTTCCACTGCCTCCTGCAGTTTGGCCAAACTCATGTTAGTCGCTTCGAGAACACTGTCCAACCGTCTCATCCTCTGTCGTCCCCTTCTCCTTGTGCCCTCCATCTTTCCCAGTATCAGGGTCTTTTCTAAGGAGTCTTCTCATGAGGTGGCCAAAGTACTGGAGCCTCAACTGGAGCAGTATTATAGGAAGAGCTTAATTTGGGGCTGGGGGAGGCCCATTAGTAATGCTTATTTTGCATCACTTTGTCCTGCTTAGCTGTCGCTGCCATGAATAAGTCCTGATAACATGTATTTTCTCTACTGCAGCTTGACAGTGGCTACATTGGACCACGTTAATTCCCTGGGTCTTTGCTTCGCATATTCTCACACACAAACTGGGAAAGACTGCAAAAGGCTTAGAGATTAAATTTGATCACTTGGAGGGTTTGGCCTCCCTGGATTAACCACCTCTTTTATATTGCAGGCAGCAAAGGTGCAGCTGTAATTCAGGCACACTTGGCTAGTTCCAAAAGACTGTTTTTGTTTGCTGCTCTTTGTGTATGCCTTTGCAAGCTAAGCTGTGTCTCGTGATACTCTTGTATATCCCTGCTTTTGTTTAATTTTGTACTGTAGAGGAGTGTGTGTTGTGGTTGTATCGGTGCTGCTGTTTCTTGTTTTTGAATGCTAGCTCTGGTGTCTTTCCAGTTAAGCTCTGTGTACCTTTTGTCTTTGAAAATCAATGGAGAGCAAATAAAAAAGAACTAGTTTTCAGTGGTACCTTTTGCACAAAAACCCTTTTATGTTTGCTAGTGAAGAGGAGGTTTCTTGGGATGCCAGACTTGGCATACAAGAAATGGCTTGGGCTCTTATTAAGCTTCAGTTGCTTTTTTTGTATTTCTTTTGAAAATTATAGATACCCACCATAGCCCCTTAACCCTGCAAAGTCAGAAACCAGATTCATTTCAATGTTGTCTCATGCTATAGAATCCTAATATGGAAAAAGTAGTGTCTGCAAAGTGTATTTTTCACAAGATACCAGACAAGGATGCCTGATAAAATGTGAATATTTTATTTGCACAATTTAGCATTGCCCTATAAATAGGTTGACCATTCAGAGATAAGCAGAATAGAGGAGAAGGCTGGAGGGATTAAAATGTTATGTAAATTATGAATATGCAGATTGGACATAGGAAGTTAACATGAAGTACAGAAGTATAAAACACTTAGACTTCATTCATACAACACTTTAAACTGTACTTCAACTAAATGTTGCTTTAAATGGAACACACAGTATGTGCTGGTGCATGCTGCTAAAATCACAGACCATTTGCTCTTCTTCTACCTACCATGTGGGAAGAGTAGAATGCTTGACTGTGTAGTCTATAAAAGCACAGGTTTGTCTTAATCCAGTAGGAAGGAATTATTTCCGTTGCTCAAATATCCAGATAAGAACGCCTGCTGATGCGGGACTGGCTGGTAAGAAGAGATCTAACACTCTAGTTTTGCTTAAGTATCTGCAAACAAAAGGATGACATGAGAATAAATGAGGTTCTAGTATTTTAAGAAGCTTTTAAATGGTGTTCTGACTTTTCTCATATATTTGTCTGTCTTGCTTGCAACTCATGTTTAGCAGAGAACAGTACATCTTGCCTAAGATGTGAGGAAATGTGCTGAGCTTAGGGGATATTTGTTGAACTGCTTTTCTGGAGCATTTGGGGGTTTTCTGTACAGGCCTCATAATGGCCTCAGCTACACTTACCTGTAAGGGTAGTACAGCTACTGCAGATAGAATTACCTTTTTCTCTCACTGCTGAATTTTCTTTTTTCAAACTGTTCATCATAGTGATACTTTCATCTTATAATATAGCAGTAAGCCACGGCAGGGTGTACATTGCTCATTTTCTGCACGCCTCAGGTATCTTCAATTGCCTGGGAGAGTTTCTGGCAGCTTCTTAATGTGCACCCTGGCATGGATTGGTGCAATTGCTTTGGCTTGTTAATTTTACATTCATTTGTTCATCATAGTCATTTAATAATCATATGTGCCTTTGGAAGATCAGGACAACATGGGGAAAATACAGTGAAAACTGAAATGAAAAATACTTGTCAGAGATTTGAACTGCCTCTTCACTATTTTTACTGTGTTTATTGCTTGAGAGTCATATATACAGTCATATATTGTTTGAGTGGGTGAGCTGCTGTGGAATCATGGACTCACCCCAATCTACATAGATGTACAATTGCATGATCAAGCTTAGGAAAATAGATTTGCCAGAGGAGTCACCTGTGCACAGCACTGATTGGCTGGTGATTGCAACATTGCAAACCAGATTCCTGTTTTGGAATTTTGTCCCATTGCTACCTGGTAACATGATTCTCTTTGTATTGTGTTTCAGAGAACCAGATCCCATCTGGCTTTCCAACCATAGACATGGGTCCACAGCTCAAGGTAGTAGAGAAGGCCCGCACTGCTACAATGCTCTGTGCTGCAAGCGGTAACCCTGACCCTGAAATATCCTGGTTCAAAGACTTTCTTCCTGTGGACACAGCCACTAGCAATGGCAGAATCAAACAGCTCCGTTCAGGTAAAACAATAAAGTCTTCTCATTTTCCTGACCCCACTCCACCCCAAATTTTTCTCTACAGGAAGCAACTGTGGTATTTTGTAAGATTGTGGGGTTCACTTTTTCACCCAACCTCTGCTACATTTAAAACCTTGTGTGATATGAAGAAAGATTTGGGTGGGAGAGTAGATTTCAATAGTTAGGATATTTGTCCTTGTTAATGGAAGAAGCAGAGCCTTTTGAACATGCTTTCTTGTGTCCTATGAGCAAAGGAGATTTCTTACCCATGACCCGGTAGCATATTGCATCAGAGCCATGTAATATATCACTCCAATTCCAATATGGGTTTCTGCTTTCAGGATAGTAAAACACTTGTCACTAGTTGTGCCACTTAGAACAACAGTCTGACAAAAAACATTTTGATTCATGAATTGTTACTCAGTTGCGCCAAAGACAGAAGTTCTTAGCCAGTTTCCAAAATGTGGAAAATCTGGATTTCTAAAATGCACAGGACATTCTTGAACAGAAATCTTCCCTGCTGCAGAAATTTTCCCCATTAAATGAGAAAATTATAAGAATGAAGGCCAGGGAATGACGGGAGGTAGCATACTCACCCTGCTGCCTCCCTCATGAATTTATGTTAACCTAATGGCAACTCTGAAGAGGGCTGCTGAAAACATTTCAGTGGCTTCATACGTTCTACAGTTCTGCCTCCTTTGGTAACAGGGAAACTCTTCATATAGCCATGGTGCCAGAGCACAGTGCGGATAGGAAGTGAGGATAGTCCTTTTGAGGGAGAGAGAGAGAGAGAGAGATTATTGGGATATCCGCCCTATTCTAATGAGCATACATGCCCATTAGCTGGCCTCTGATAACTACTTGCATGCAAAACTACTACCCCCTGCAAGCAGTGTACCTCATGTGTGGTAGTGGTCGTGGCTCTTAAATTGATATATATCAGATTCTGCAGAAATGAGTTTATAATTAGCTCCTTGCTGACACCTGTGAGACCTCAGTCTTGCAGTAGGCTCCCCCGCATATAGAGCAGTGAGCACTAATTACACTGATAAATTTGCAGTTTATATAATTTCACAGTGACCTTTAGCGTAATCTCAATATGTTTGTGCTGAAAGAAAATATCACCCTCGTTAATTTAACTTGAAAGGCACTAAGCAGGCAGCATTAGGGAAGTGCATCCATGGATACTTGCTCTTCATACTTACTAAATCAGCATCCTCATCTAGGAGGATTGCAGATGAGCTGGGCAACCCTTAGGCACATGCTGGGCTCTCAACAACATTCACATCATGTGCACTCGCCTGCTGCTGAGCAAGCTTCAGGGAGGAAAAACCTGAGTTTAAAAACAAAACGTGTTCAGCACTACCATCACGTCCAAAGTTTGTTTTGTTTTTCTTCATTGCAAGCAGTGTCTCAACTGAATTTCACCAGGGATTCAGAGTCTCCGGTTGTAGAAGACACTTGAATTTCCGGGAGGAGGGTAGAAATCGATGAGTAGCATATCTGCAGGCCTGAGATAAAATTGATTAAGCTGTATGGAAGTAAACGAGTTTTATAGACTTGCATATAGCGTGCTCAAAAAAGAGGTTTAGGGTATTTATTGGTAGGAACATTGAAAGAGCTCACAAAGCAACATTAGTATATGCCGCTGATCCAAATTGCCTCTACTCAATGAAGCTTCCTTTCCGACAAGTGTGTAGAGGACTATTGTAACAGAGTATTTCATTTTCATAATCGAAAGAGGGAATTTCATAAGTCTGCAGTTCATAGGGTTCTGAAACTGCATAGAACAGATAATGACCCAATTCACATGTAGCACTAAGCCAAACAGAAGCTTAGCATGGAGGAGACAAACCACAAACTTATGTGCAGACGTAACGCTAAGCTAAATCGTGGCTAATGCCTGGGCCATTTAGCAGCACCAGGGGAGGAATGCTGCATTGCAGTCTTCATTCTGTGAACCTGCATGTTTGCTTTCTCATGCCAAGTTATGGTTTGGGTTTGGCTTTGCACTGCATGCGAACTGGGCCAATAATTCTGTTGGTCAGCTGCTGAAGACTTGGGCCCTTCCAAACACTGTTTATTTCTGTTTAGTATTTCCCCAGTATTCAGATTGCAGTATATCTCTGAACAAATGCAGTTGTTTTCCCACCAGAATCTGTAAAATGTACTGTGCCATGTCGAATGGGATTGTGTGAGTGTCATGACTACCTGTTGGATAGACCCTGTGACACCACTGGTCTGAGAAGCTGAGGCAAATAGTGTTGAAAAGAGATGGATTTCTAGGCTCTATTGACGAATTAAAAACTGACAAGTCCCTGGGTCCGGGTGGCATCCACATGAGAGTTCTTGAATAATTCAAAATATTTAACTTCTCCCTAAGATTAGATTGCATATCTGAGAAATTGAAAGCGGCCAATGTAACACCAATTTTTAAACAGCGTTTGGGGCGGGAGGAAGAATCCAGGAAGTTACAGGCCCATTAGTCTGTTCTGGGAAAGCATTCTTAAAAATAGAATTAGCAAGCATATTGAAGAGCAAGTCTTGCTGAAGAAGAACCACCACAGCTTTTCCAAGAGTATGTCCTGTCTCGGTGTCTCAATAACCTTTTAGCATGTAAATAGAGGTGATCTAGTAGACATTGTGTACTCCAGCTTTCAAAAAGCCTTTGACAGAGTACCACACCAAAGACTCCCGAGTAAGCTCAGCAGTCATGGAATAAGAACAGAGGTCTCTTATGGATCAGGAACTGTTTCAGAAACAGGAACAGAAAGTTAGAATGGAGATCTCTTCCAATGGAGGAATTTTGGAAGTAGAATTTCTCAAGGATTAATATTGGGGCCTTCTCCTTTTGACTTGCACAGAGTTAAGGGTGAGTTGTGAGGTGACAAAGTTTGTCGATGATAGCAAATCATTCAGTGTGTTTAAAACAAAGACGGGATTGTAAGGTGCTCCAAAAGGATCTCTCCAAATTGGGTGAGTGTGCAAATTGGGTGAATGGCAAATAGAATTCAATGTAAGCAAGTGTTAAGTGATGCACACTGAGGCAAAAAAAATCCTGAATTGGTGGTGAATGACTAGAAATGAGATTTTGGGGTCACAGCGGATAACTTGATGAAGATGTTGACCCAGTGAGCAGCAACTGTGAAAAGTGCAGGTTCCATGCTAGGGATCATTAGGAAAGGAATTGAAAATAAAACTGCTGATATCATAATGCTGTTATACAAATTTATGGTGCAACTGCATTCAGAATACTGTGTACACTTGTGGTTGCCTCACCTCAAAAAGGATATTGTGGAGTTAAAAAACGGTTCAGAAAAGGAAAGCCAAAATGATCAAGAGGTTTCAGCAACTCCCCCATGAGAGAAGTTTACAATACAAGTTGAGTGACAGGGACATGGTAGAGGTGTGTAAGATTATTCATAGTGTGCTGAAATTGGATAGGGAGACATTCTTCTCCCACTTTCATAATAATATGGGCCCATCCTATTAAGCTAAATGTTGGAGGATTCAGGACAGACATATAAAAGAAAGTACTTCTTCACACAGGTATATAATCAGCTGAAATAAAAATAATAAAATAGTTAACTATGGAATCTACACCACCAAAATGTAGTTGTGGTTACCAATGTGGATGGCTTTTAAAAAAGGATTAGGAATAAATTTATCAGTGGCTACTAGTGCCTTGGTGTCTATGTACTATCTCTGCTGTCAGAGGCAGTATGGAAGTTACTGGGAATCACCAGTGGAAAGGGTGCTGTTGCTCTTGCTTCTGAACTTCCAAGGCATCTGGTTGGCCACTGTAGACAGTTTCTGAGCCAGCAGGGTTCTTCTAATGTATGCCACTTTCCCCTATAAGCATGCTTTAAAGCGACTCACAACAAAACGGAGGCTTGACAGCCATCTGTCAGGAATGCTTTGATGGTGTTTCCTGCTTGGCAGGGGGTTGGACTGGATGGCCCTTGTGGTCTCTTCCAACTCTATGATTCTATGAAAACAGCAAAAACATATGAATACATCACTATGCTAAATAGTCCAAAACCAATTCATTACAAAAAAATTAAAAATTGAATAAACAATTCATTTCGATAAAATGAACTTTATAATGTTTATATAAAATAGACAATATAAGTCATTAAATCTTATCAATTGATATTATTTATATTAAATAGGTAAGCCAAAGCCAGATATGAGAAAGCTTTCCATTACAATCATGTATTAACAAATAATATAACCATTGCCATGTGCAATAAATGGCAAGCATATTTTTAGAACCTGCAGCAGATAATCTCTCACATGCTCCACTCTCATATTCTGATTAACTTTCTTACTTATTAAAAAAAGAAAACAAGTATTTAAAGGTTATAGCCATCTTTCCTACATTTACTGTGGAAGAAAACTAATGCCAAGTCTGGACAGTGGCTTGCAGCTCCTCCTCACTATTGATTGTACTGAGGCTGGACAGGACAATTTGTGGGCTTTTCCTCCAGGTGCAACTAAAAGTGGCATCCCAAAATGAAGTACATAGTAATAAATGTTTGATCATAAAAACTAAACTGTGCCTTTACATGAGACAATCTAAGAGAGGCAGTTGACTTACCTGTGTAAGATTCAGGTTGTGCACATTCAATCTCAGTTTGTTTAAAGATGAACAAGATTAAAAAGCAGTCAAAATGTGTTAGGTTATTACCTCAAGTGTTTAGGACATTGCTTTCAAAATGTAACACAGCCATAGAATGATTATGTTAGAGGCCTGGTTAGTTTCCCACTTCATCACTTGCTCCCCAAGCAAAGGAAGACAGATCTGCAACATAGAGGTTTGGCAACACAGTTCCTCTAATGCTCCTGGCTGATGAGTGACATAAAGATTTGCTGTTGTTAATTGCTTTTCTTTCTATCACACCCTTTCTGCACTTGCTGCTCAAGGTACTATTAAATAAAATAATGTTGTAAAATAAAGTAAGGGCATGTTAAACATTGACTTATGTAGAGAGGAGGAAGGTGTGGCAGTGAAGATGTAGGCTAAGGAGAAGGCATTTACACTTTGCTGAAAAATTAGTGTAAAAATGAGAGGAAGTACACAAGCCAAAGCTGAAATGGGAGGAGAGATTGTATCATTGGCAAGGTTATGATTAAAAGATACTCCTACAGTACTAGATCAAGAAAGTGGCCAGCAAAGTTGCTTTTGCTGCTTGGGCCAGGCATTAATAAAAAATGTGGCTGGTCATAAATTCATAGTAGTAATGAAATGGATGTAATGTGGGCATAGTCATTCATTCATTAAATGTATTTATGTGACTGCCATTCTGCCAATGCACCCAAAATGGTTTATAATTTTGAAATACTAAAGCAACCAAATACTGCAAAATTTTGAACAACAGAATTCTCTCAGTAAAGCCAACCCTGGGAATGTTACTAGGAGGCATTGTATGATGGAATACATTTTATACACATTGGTGGGATCTGCATTACTTACACCCATAGCATCCAGTATAAGGAATAGCAGAAGTGTGGAAAGGATATAGAATTAGGGTGGCTTAGGCTGCAGTCCTAACTAACTTTCATGGAAGAAAGCCCCATTGACTCTAGTCAGACTTACTTTTGAGTAGACATGGTTAGGATTGAGCTTTTACTCAGAGTAGCACTCACATACCAACATTATTTTCAAATATTATTAGCCTAGTTACCTCATTGGGAAAGTCAGATCCTCAGGTCTGCTATATCTGTAGTTTTGCATTCAAGGCTGTGCAAAGTGCCATATACCTCAAATTGGTTTGGATTCGGTTTAAATGGCCATTCGGTCCTGAATGTTTCTAATGTAGATGATAAATGATATGGACAAGCCTTTTGGCCACATTCAAAGCTCCTTTGTGCTATAAAGTGAGCAAATGAGGATGTCATTCCTTAACTATAATTTCCTAGTTTCATCCAAATCAGGAAATTTTGGTTAACATCTTCAAAACAAACCAAGATTTTAAACAGTTATTCAAAGTTTAATTAACTGGTAACCATGGTTTCCTAGATCAGATGAAATGGGAAACTATAGTTAATGGAAGACATCCTGGTTTGTCTTGCTTGAAGTGAGGAATGAAAGGACTGTATGCACAGCCAAATTCCTGCTCTTGTCTCTGCTTACTAAGGGTGCTTCCAGACAGAAGTTTATTGTGGAATTGCTGCTGAACCATGCAATTTTTTTCTTGCAGTGTCCGCATGAAGTTGTTGTCACCGAAATGCCAAGCAATTTTTTTTTCATTTTTTTTTCATACCCCTTACTGTGAAAAATAGATAAGAAAAATAACTTGTTATAAGCCTAAAGTTACTGTGGGTGTGGAAGCTAGTTAGTGCATTAGCACTTTTTTGTGTGGTGATGATGGCAGTTTGTCAAATGTGGTGACGTTTCAGTGGTTGGCCCCTAATGCAGCAGTCTGTACACAGGTACAGAAATACCTGCATACATGCACAGAGCAGAAGGCAATGGAGGGTGGTGGTGGAGTGTTCAACAGGAGGGACAACGAAACCACCTTCATAGAAACTCTGTTGAGGTCCTCTAATGTGGACAGCAGCTGGCAGAATAGCAATGATATCCATAACTGGGAGTGGGGTGGGGAACAGAAGTATGTGGAAGCTAACATGCCAAATGTGCACATTGAAATATCTGATCTGAGCATTATGTTTGCAATATAAGCCCCCCTCCTGGAAGCACCCTAAGGCAGCACAATAATAAGTGTCATTAATGATTTAGGTTGGGTGGATGCCATATAAGAACACTGGAAGCTGCATGCAAAGTCAGTACATCAGTGCATCTAGCTGAATATAGTCTACAATGACTAGCAGTTGGTCTCCAAGTTTCAAGCAGGAGTCTTTCTCAGCCCTACCTGGAGATGCCAGGAATTGGATAAACTGGCAACTTCTGCATTCTTGTTCATGCTGAAAACGTACTCCATTAGAATTAAAACTTAGGATGTTCAGAGTCACTATACAGCTCTGGCAAGGGCTATCTTACACTGAGATCTGGAGACTGGGTTTTAATAACATACCACCTAAACTTTAGGGAATCCATTTTGAGTGTGTGTTGGGATTCCTTAGCTATGCATCCATACAGAATTTTCAGTGACTAGGTGGATACAGAACAGCTCCAGATCTGTTTGGCAGCAACATAAAACAGATGCTGCTTCAGTTAGCCAGGAATCATTTCTGGCCTCTGTTGTAAGAGATGCTTCTTGTCTCTTAGAGTGGGGGAAGGGGATGGAGGCTCTTTAATTACAGTGATAATTTGGAGATGGTGCAGGGGCAAGTAAGCACTCAGCAAATATTTCTTTGGGGCATGAACCAATAACCCTCTTCTTCCCGTCAGTACAGCTTGTGAGCCATGCAAGCTTCCATGATGAGAATGGTTCTGTCAAGGGGGATGGAATGGTAGTTAGAAAAGCAGATAAATAGGCAGCAGATTTATTATGGTAGAGATTACCCGCAACTTCAGCAAACGGCATTAGCCTTCCTGATGCTTCACTCATCTGTGGACAAAAGCATCAGCAAGTATAAACCAGCCATAAAGCGAAAATGGAGTAATGTCATCTCGGCTGTGGAGAATGCTAAACGAAGCAGCTGGAACTGCTTCCTCTGATTAAAAGCTAGGGCTACTGCCTGAAGGAACAGGCACTAGGAGAGTGGGAGGGAAAGAGATAACAAGTGTAAATATTTTAATTACTCTTTAAGAGGCAAGTTAAACATGCTTAAAATCTGCCTTCTTTGTATTTACAGAAATCTTTGAGTGTCTTTCTTTGTTTCCCATTGGGTGATCAGTGCTGTGGATAATGGAATGTGGGGAGCAGTTAATCTCAGATACACAGCACTCATATGCTTACTGGTATTTATTGATCAATACACGGAACATGATTTGACGCTCTGTGTCCTGTTTAACCCTCTCTTTCTATCTGTTTAAACTCCCCAGTTTTCTTTGGTAAGTGCTTGGTGTTCAGATATGCAAAATCTGCATCAAACCAACACATACCATGAACTGCCTACAAATTAGATCTGCATGAATCTCCCTCACCTTACTAACAGCCTTCATTTGCACAAAATAAGACCAAGGGGACAAAACTGGGGATCAGAGGAGTTTGCTGTCAGCTTACATACACGGGTCTCCCTCTGCACATCTGGACCATGCTAACAATAAAGCTCATGACTGAGCAAACTGCACTTTTGCTTGAAGTTTTGGAGCAGTTTGCTTGAAGTTTTGGAGCACTTTGTAACCAAGCCCTCCTTATAAGATGCACTCATAGCATGTGAACTTATTTTCTGCTCCCTTATAAGGAGGGTTGGAATCCCTTTCCTCTGCCTACTGTATAAATTATGCAGAGCGAGTCTGGTGCTCCATTGGTCCAAATAAAAACTAGAAGAAAGTTCTTTAGATTTTCATTTGAAAAATTTGTTGTGTAGAATACCAATTTCTGGCCAGGGGGAACCTGATTAGGTTTTATTGAAGTTACCCCTGCATTCATCTCTCAGTTTTAAAGTTTCAATTACATAATCAGTTTTTGTCCCCAACGGTTCATGTAATCTTAAACCAAGAATGTGTGTCTCACCAACACCATATGCTTAATTTTTCTCCCCACACACACACTCTCACAACACTCACTCTGGTACTCCCACAGCCCCATCTTCTGGCAGAATAAAAGGGCGCAGCACCCATATCCCAGTGGCTTCTCCATCTCAGTTGTGACAGTGAATGCTAGTGGTTTTGCTTAGGAGTCAGAGCCCTCCTTTGTGTAGGACCAGCAATATATTAATTGGGGGAAATGGGACCAGACTCTGTGTTCTTGGTAGCAGAGAGCTTTACTAACCACCTGAGGGCATCACTCTGACTTGTTACTGCACATCCTTTATTTCTTTTTATTTATTTCTTTTTGTTTGTTCCTGTTGCGCTAATACAGATTCTAGCTTTGAAAAACTTTCTACTTTTTTAGTTATAATTTTCTTCCTTTCCTCTTTGTACTAACGCTTCTCTCTAATCTTATTTGCATTCAAATTACCTCACCAGGTGGTACACCAATCAGAGGTAAGAATGCTGAACTGTGCCTCTAATTGTCATGTCACTCCATATCCTTTCTGTCATGCCCGTCTTCAACAGTATATCATCTCCAGCTATTCTTTCACTCCAAACTCTTGTCAGCTCACTTGCGCATCTGCCGTTCCTTCCTGTGTGTGCTTGTTTTTGTTTATTTTTAGTGTGGCGCCTTGTAGAATCATCCATCGCAGGTGTGCACAGGTCAAAGGGGGTTATTCAACCGGAGGTTATCAAAGGGAGAACGCTATCCCCATTCATGCCACAGAGGGCTCTGAGGTCTTGAATCTTTCAGATTCAGTCACCCTCTGGGGCACCATGGCCTGGCAGGTCTGAAATAGCTGCTGTGGTGTGTTTTGAAAGACGTAACACTTTCACAAGAGAACAATGAAGCCCTTCCGTCTGCATTATTGCTGACAGGAATTGAACTAATACAAAGGAAATAAATTCTTAAAATGCCAGGCAAATCTGATTTGAGGAATAAGACTGGAGGACTTCCTTTGAGAGCTGAAGGTGCACCTTTGCATAAATTTAATAAATATTATTATTATTATTATTATTATTATTATTATTATTATTATTATTATTATTAATTTTGCTGGCCCTTCTCTGATATGAAGGTGAAGGGAGGAGATCTAAGATGCTAGCTCCACCCCTTCTGAAGCCTGACAAGGATTCATGGTGCACTGTAGCATAAAGATTTGTTGTGAGTAAATGAATCAGACACACATCTGGCTGCATTAAGTCTTCAATTGTTCAATCCACCTCCAGTCTGACAGCTCTGCATTCCCAGACCTTGCTAGTTTCACTGCCTATATGTGCTAGTAACATTTCTAGCCTACACACTCAAAGTAGTCCCTTGAATTAATTTTAAGGTTGTAATCAATACTATATAGTGTGACTCTGATCTCTTGTGATTTCAGTTACTGCTGTTGACTGACCCCTGAATTTCCTGATAAACTTTTTAGCACCACTAAATTACACTATCTCATTTGTCCAATGCTCCCCTTCTTTCCTCCCCCTTCTCTCTCCACTGAATCACTGCTGGAAGTTAATAATCCAAGTCTTTGGAACTGGTTCTGTTGCTGGGGGTTAATGTTTTCTGTTCTTGTTAAGTGATTTTGGAGCAAATGGGGGTTGCTGTTTCAAGTGTACTTGCATCAAGTTGCTTCTGTGAAAAATCTGGGTCAAGGGAAAAACTGTAAACCTCATTTTGATATGAATGGGCTTTTCTATAATCTTCTCTCTGGAATGCTGCAAGATTGACAGCTGTGATGCCACACATTTTTTAAACCCTTTCTCTGCTTCTATCACAACTCTGAAAGCAAAATGACAGACTGAATGCTAAGTAACCAAGCAGGCCCTGTCTTTCCCCGTATCAGATTGGGCCTTTCCCAGCACACAACTGCTATGTATTTCCTCTGTATCAACAAGCGAGGGCATTAATGACTCAGCAGCAGAACCGCCTGGATGTTCTGTACATCCTTTTTGAGGAAAGTGGACATATCTTTATAATGAGAATCATCCATCTCATAAAACATAAATCTCCCTATCTGAGTCCTAATGAGGTATTTTAAGAATGTGTCTGACATTATTTAAAATGTATGTGTCCCGTTTGAATGTCAAAGACGACATTTCTGTACGTGCCAAAAAGCCACCTCTTAGCATCTCATACAGGATTTGTGTCAGACTTGCACCTTTTGTTAAACACACAGGCTATTGAGTCTCTAAAGATTACCAGCTATGGTAGGTGAAGGCATTTTTGTGAAAGGGAGGTTATACTCACATAGTGGTCTGTACTGTGGTTCTCACTAAGGTAAGTTAGTTGCACTTCTGGGATTAATTTGATGTGGAAATAAAACGAAATTATTTTTTTGTTTGCACGGCTAGTTGGATGTATGTTTTCAATGGTTTATGTTGAGAGGTAGAATCTATATGAATGCATTGAAGGGCCAATCATACTTTCTGCCTATTGAATGGAAGTGTTACAGAAGTCAGGCTGGAGAAGCAGGATAAAATTTTATTTCTGAAACTAACCTTTCCTTTGGGCCCTGCAGCCACAGTTCTACTCTTGCTGTCCAGAGGTGCTGTCATTTTTCTAACTGAGAGCTCTGTGTTCACAAGGCATGTTGTCACTTTTAACATTCCCCCTTTGCCTTTCAGGTGAGACCCAGGCTGAAAGGTCAGGGTGAGTTTTGATAGACTGTTCAGAGATGCATGGGTCTAGTTGGTGACTGGCAGGTTAGACAAGAGGATGGATGGATGGATGTGTATTTTGAAGGATGGCTAGTAAGCAAAAATAAAAGCTGCTTTAGGGGAAGTGACTTGATACATGTCCCCCTTCTCAAAGTTCAAATCAAGTTTTCTATGTTGTTTTAGAATGCAATTAAATAAATATTGTGAGAAGTGACCTGCCCTGAGTTACTGTTCTCATGGAAGCAGAAAATGCTGGCATGTCATGGACCTCTGATGCTTCAGATTTTGCCATTGCAGGTACATGAGAAGCAGTGGAAGTGTTAAAGGGAAGACAGCATTTTAAATGGTCCTTTTCTTCACAAAATAAATTGGAATCAATTGGAAAGTGTTCATACCCATTGACTGGATAGACTTTCCTCCAGTGTGCGTTTCACCACTGCAAAGCAGAAGGACAGTTACTTTGAAACAGAAAGATCTGATAATTGGCAGAGAAGGGCTGAGAAATTTTTTATCTAATACTTTTACGATTGCCCAAATTTCACGCTGTTTTGCCTTTAGCACCCTCTTTGGCAGCCTTGTAGCGCTGCTTCTCTTGGGATCTGCATATCTCAGTCTCTCTTTTTCTGTATCTGGAGTAGAAGAGGAAAGTGCATGAATGCCAGATGCATGATACACAGAAGGAAGGGGAATCAGTGATTGAACTGTATTCCTGCATTTGCCCTTGTGTGCTGCTTAGTTTCATAGCTCTTCGTCAGTGACTGCCTCACTTGTATATATCACAGAAACCCAGCTTCATTCCAGGTCCCAGCCATGCCAATCATCATGCTCAGGAAGAAGAGGCACAGCTGAACAGGAACATAATGAGCATCAGTAATAACATTACTGTGGTAGTTTTGTATTTATTTATTTAGGTTATTTGGCCGTAAAAATAAATAAATTTGAGATGGGGGCATTTGGCTGCCATTCCAAGTAGCACCTAGGATTATTAGAGCTGAAAATCTAAGGGGCATGTTAAGTAGAGTACTGGTGTATAAATCACAATCTAGAAAATTTTGTGCACCATTTTACTCTACTGGCAACTGCAGAGCTGCAAGAATCCAGTGTGAGATTGTGAAAGTAGGCTTTTGCCTTCCTTGTCAAATCCTAAAAAATGTTTCATTCTTGTGGACTTATATGAACATAAATGTTTGGAAATATTCAGGGTCAAGGAACAGGAGGCTAGGAGTTTGAATCCCCTTTCTTGGGAGTTCCCTCTGCCTCCTGTCAGCCATGATGCAGGTCATCATTGCTTGCTGTTACTATATTTTAATACTTGCTATTATATTTGAAGGCAGTGATGGGCTGGATGTGGGCCATCAAATTGAAAATGAATCCTGAAAAGACAGGAGCTGGGAGGGCAGCCTGTTCTGAGCAGGGTTGCAGTTCCCTGGAAGAAGCAGGCTCATAGCTTGAGGGTGTTGTCCAGCATTGTCACTTGAGGTGGCTAATTTCCTGCTGTGGCTGGTTTGCCAGCTACAACCCCTTTTGGACAGAGGTGACTTCGCCACAATGCTGTATGCTCTGGTAACTTCCAGATTGGATTACTCCACATGAAGATGACTTGGAAACTTCAACTGGTTCAAAATGCAATGGTCAGATCACTGGCTGGGTTTGCCTTTGGCACTTATGCAACTCGTGTTCTAAAACAGCTACATTTTCTGCCAATTCGAGGTGCTCATGCTAGTTTTTAAAGCAGGCTTCCTCAACCTCGGCCCTCCAGATGTTTTTGGTCTACAACTCCCATGATCCCTAGCTAGCAGGACCAGTGGTCAGGGATGATGGGAATTGTAGTCTCAAAACATCTGGAGGGCCGAGTTTGAGGAAGCCTGTTTTAAAGCTCTAAATTATTTAAGCCCCAAATATCTGAGACACTGCTGCCTTCTCTACAGACCCTCTCAGATATTAAGATCAGCAGAGAGACCCTTTGAGTGGCTCTGCCTCTCTCAGAAGTTCAAGGTGATGGCCCAGGAGAGGACATTCTTTGTGGCAACTTATAAATAGTGGTACCTTCACTATACAGCCTTTTTCAGTTGCTGAAGACACATCTTTTTATCCTGGTGTTTTGGGTGTTTTCAGATGTGTTTTCAGGACCCACCTGACATTAGTTTTAACTGTTTTTAATAGTGAATTTAAATCATAGTAACCAGCCGTGGCACCTGCTGATGAAGGGTGGGCTATATATTTAACAACAGCAGCAACAGTAGTAGTAGTAGTAGTAGTAGTAGCAGCAGCAGCAGTAGTAGTAGTAGTTGAAGTTTTCCTAGTTACAAAAAATTAAAAACAAACCTGATAATGTTGCTGCTGCTGTATTAAAGAACAGCCAACTTATTAGTATTATATGTGAAAGCACTTTAAGAGTGGCAGAAGAAAGGCTTTTCTGGCTGGCGTCCCTTGCACTGCCCCCCGCCAGCCCCAGCGTAACAATAGGAAGAGCTCCCTACATCATTTTTATTACATAGCAATGCTCAGTGAGGTTCATTTTTTCTCTCACTGACATATAGACTTAGGCTACAGTCTCAATTTATCCTTCTAAATAATGTAGGTGGCGGCAGTTGATTCACATTAGTTTTCCTTCTGTTGCAATGATATGAAAACTGAATTTGACCTCCGTTCCTTGAAGTGGGAAGAGCGGAGACAGCAATTTTGGCTTCTGTTCACAGTGCTGTTTTCTCTGGCAAATGGAAATGGGTTCAGACTCTGACAAGCAGACAGGTTAATGCTTTTTCTCTTGGTTCAGGTGTGTGTGTTTCTGAGCAAATGCCCTCTTCTGCCATCTC
This sequence comes from Lacerta agilis, assembly GCF_009819535.1. Lineage (NCBI taxonomy): Eukaryota > Metazoa > Chordata > Lepidosauria > Squamata > Lacertidae > Lacerta > Lacerta agilis. The sequence goes on along the minus strand of NC_046317.1, from coordinate 46,355,569 downwards.
TGGAATCTCAACTTCTGGAAGAACCAAGAAAGTCTTTGCTACTCAGGAAGTATGGAGGTTCTGATCCTGGCAAAGTGGCATCAAGGCTACTTCTACATTCACCCTTTGCTTATTTTCCCCTTTACCATTGTCATCCTTACTTCCTCCACAAGCTGGATGCAGCCCATTTTAAATGATTTCCAGAGGAAACAACTGGACATGGTTCAGCAATCATCTATGATGGAAGAGATAAGGAACAAGAATGCCATTCAAGCCATATTTGTCCCTAATGTGGGTTGGGCTGATTTCAGGTTTAACTTGGATTTAACACAAGTTGTACCATATTCTGATGCTGACTTATTAATTGTATTGATGATTTTATTGAGGTCTATCATAAATGAAAGGAGTAGTCTTCAGAAGCAGACGTGCAAGGGACTTCTCAGAGTACAATCTTGTAATCCTTTCGGTTTGTAGGTTTCTAAGATTCTGTTATTCATACTTCATGGGGAAGTGAAAGTTTCATTTTAGAGAATGGAATTGATAATTAAAGGAAGGAGAGTAGTTCACCAAGATGTAAATTGGTTGTGTGAAGATGGTATCTGTTGTGATATTTCAACTGGATAAACCTGAATTCTTTTGAAAGTTTCTGTACTTGGTAGAAATGGATGTGTTCCACAAGAAGTGGATTGAAAAGGTGTCAGTAACTGTTTGCCTGTGCAGCTATGAAAACTGGACACAGCAGGTGCCTTTTAGCAACAACCAAGTGGAAGTGGTGTTTGGTGGACCCTCTGAGAAGTGCCATGCCACACATTTACCAGAAATCCTTTGTGTCTTAAGTTAGGGGCACAGAGCAAAAATTAACATGTTTTGTAAATATATTATTATAACCAATATTGTCTGTGTTCTATTTTCCACATAGGAGCTCTACAGATTGAGAACAGTGAAGAGTCAGACCAAGGCAAATATGAATGTGTCGCCACGAACAGTGCTGGGACCCGTTACTCTGCTCCAGCGAACCTTTATGTGCGAGGTAAAGTTGGAGAAGGCAAACTTCCATCCCTTTCTACCTTCTCTTCCGTGTCTGCACCTTCTCTAATGACCCATGAGACATTGCAGTGAGAGGTTACCTTTATGATGTATTGGTAATGATGAAACCTAAATGCCCAACCAGTCATTGAGTTCAAGCCTTGGAATGTCAAATCTTGCACACACAAAAAATCTTCATTTCATTTTTTTTGCCAGAGCTTCTTTAATGGTCAAACTGGTCAAGCCACTGTCATAAAGGGGACAGAAGTTCTTGTTTAATTATTTGTATATTTTGTTGAAAAAAAGCGTGTTTGGGGGCTTTGTGAAATTAGTGGGTCTCTCTTTTTCTCACCGCCACACCTTTTGGGGAGGGTTTATGTATTCGTTTGTTTGTTTGTTTTAATAAGATAAAGCTTTGAGCATTCATTTCATAAGCTTGACTTGTTCTCTTGCAGGTGAGTTGGTGCATCATGTTGACTCTGGAATAGCATGTTAGTTTCCATAAGCTCTCTTGGTCAACACCTTGTCAGCAACGGGGATTATTGCAGAAGCTATTACAATAGCTTCCATTCCTGCTGAGAATCAGCTTCAGTTTGTTGCACAAAGCCACTTTGCCAGACTGTTTTCTTAACTTGTTATTATTCCCAGAGCCCAAAATAGGAGTCTTTTTACTCACTACATTAAATTTGATATGGAATTTTGTGTTTGGAGAGCAAAGAGTTTAGTACTTCATTAAAAGCTGATGAGTTTTCTGTTCTGTTTTACATGGGGACAATGTGCGTTCTCCTTGGCCAGACCTTGTATTAGCCAGGGATATTAATGTAAGACACCCCTTGGAGGTGTGGTTTGGTACTTACATAACAGTGGGAAAGAAGAAGAGTGTCAATTTGGTGCCTTTGACTGGTTGGCAGTTAAACTCATATTTTATTCCTTCCTAGGTCCTGGATCTCAATAACTACCTGTTTAGAAATACTGTTTCCATCTTCATTCCTTCCTCTGTCTTTTCTCTTTTCTCTTTCTCTCTGTCTCCCCACTTGATCGTTGCTTCCTAATACTCATGCACACGCCTTTTATTTGTGGGGTGGAGGGGAGCTGCCTTAACCAAGCTGAGGAAGAGTTATTCTCAGGAGAAGCCAAAATGACTTACTGTGTGATTGCTTCTAGGTCTCTCGGTTACTCTCATTGTGTTCAGCACTCATTTTCTACAGGTGCCGTTTCATCTTGCAGAACAATTTCAACATACAAATCTGTACGATGCTGAAGTTTCAGATAGTCTCAGAACTCTTCATCTGTGCAGCAGAAATGCCCATTTCTCAAGCATAATGTGCTTATTATTGACCTTATATACTGTGTGTGTGTGTGTGTGTGTGTGTGTGTGTAGCTCTAGTAAAAATAATGTTGTCTCTCCCCAGAATCCCAGAATAATGGGAGGATGTTTGTTTGAACATATTTCATGTTTCATGTGTGTAAACTTTTGGGCATTCTTAATCACTTCACATTTTTTTCAAGTATCTTTCTCTGTGTCAAGCCTTTCCGAAAAGCTTGGGAAGGCTAATATTTCACCTGAATACCCAGCTTGCCAAGGCAAAGAAACCTCACCTTTAAACCTGCCTGATTCCCTGTTTGTTGAGAGTTTCTTTATTTAGCTAGAGAACTCCCCTTAGATTCTAAGGAGTGCAGTAAACTGTGACCCCAGGTTTGATGCGAAGAGCAGGTTGTTCAGCTAGCTGGCTGGCTGGCTGGCTTCCTCTGGAGATAAGGTGACACAAGCCAAGCTTCTGGTAAGGATATGTTTCTAGCCCTGTGTGTGTGGCTCATTTTCTATTAACTGTTGTACTTCTCAGGCATAAATTTTGAAACAAGCATCTTTTTATTGCGTATAATCTTTACAAGGTTGGACTCCAAGCTGCAGGATTGAGATAAAGTCCCATAGTATATAAAATACAGGTTACTACATAAATTGTCCCCTGTGGAGGTTTGCCATATGTACTGTTTCTCGGACTATATTTGTGCAGACAGCTTTGTTTTGTAGAACAAAATAGACACCCTAACCAGCCCAGTGAAAGACTTTCACCATTCCTTTGGCTCCCAGTCCATTGCCAAAGCACGAGGCTACTTCCCTTGTTTGAGAAAACAGAACAGGATGTATACATAAATATTATCCATAAGTTATATTACTATAACCATACAAGTTTCATGTCACTAGAGGCAAGGAATACTGTAGTCATGATCACCCCTTCAGGTTCTGGATTCCTGGTAACCTTGAAATCACAGGTCTTGACCCTCACAAACAAAAAGATGAGGGTTGCAGTTTCAAGGGAAAGTGGCTGGTAAAGGAAGGTTAAGAATCACTTTTACTCCTGCCCCTTTAGTCCTCCTCCTTGCACTGCATCCCCTTGCAACAGCACTTTGCAAGGGAGAAGGAGGAACCATTCAGGGGTTTGTTACCCATAGCTGCAACATAACATGTAGCTTGTCCCTTACCCTTGTTCAGATGTGCATCAAAGGAATTAGAAGCATCGTACAGTGTGTGGTCTCTGTGTAGCTCTGAGAAGAGTAAATGGCAAGCCGCAGTAATCTGTGTAGCTGGCACCTCCAATGCCATATACCGGTAGTTTTCTGCGTGTATAATATAACCTGTATGTATAATAACCGAGCACTTTTCCTTAGTGCTCATAGCATTTTCATAACTCCTCTCAATAATCCTTACACTCTGTAAAATAGACCACTATCAGTATCCGCATACTGCAAATTAGGAGGTGAAACTGAGAGAGACCTGCTTGTTGGGAGCAAATCATAGCTGAGCTCTTTGAACAGGGTACTTCCTCTCTCTTAGACACACCTTTAACCACTTCCCTACATCAACTAATCTTGTGTACATGGGGGGAAAACAGTCAGTGGGAAAAGGAGATAATTCTTTCCATGAATAAAATATACATAGCTGTCAACCTTCCCTTTTTGCAGTGGGAAATGGCGCTGGAATAAGGGAATTTCCCACAAAAAAAGGAAAGTTGACAGCTATGAAATATAGCATGCATGTCAGCAGGGGGGGGGGGTCTGAGTAGCTGTACATAGGCTTAATGTGGCTTGTGGATCTCAGATGGTTGGATTAGCTCTTGTGGCATCCTACCAAAATGTTTTTTTCTCTCTCTTAGCAACCTTATAGTTGAAATGGTTGTCACTTGGCCTCTTCTGCATTTTCCGTCAGTTTTTCCCCAACCAGCTTCAGTGGATACAAACTCCAGGGTGGATAATTTGGTTTAGTTATATTCCTCCTGCACATAAAAAGTTTGCTCTCTGAGCCACATATCCTTCCATCACTTAAGAGTTCTTGAGTGCTGTAAGACCAAAATAAATTGAGCATCAGCTAAGAGTTACCTATCACTGTGTCATCCAGATTACCGGTATGTCAGCCCAGTTAGTAATGCCATTTTGAAGGAATTGTTTTTTTACGAACAATAAAATTGCTAATTGAATCAACTATTAAAGTAAAATGTTGACCCACAAAACCAGAGATTGGTTAGGCTGCAATCCTGTACCCACTTATTTACATGGGAGTAAGACCCACTTCTGAGAGTTGCTTCTGGGAGTTGCTTCTGAGATGGAACTGTTACTACCTTTCTGTATGAGGAAGCTGATCATATTGTGACTTTTTAAAAAAATGTTAATCTTCATAAGCCTCATGCAGAAAGGTGCTATGATTAAGAAACAACAGCTTTAACTGTGATAAGGCATGTCTTGCCCTTTTTCTGGAAAAAGAAGTTAGAACTGTAACTGGATAATAATAATAATAATAATAATAATAATAATAATAATAATAATAATAATAATAATAATAATAATGCTAAAATTCTATGCACAACTAGCTGGTAAGAATTAGCATGTAAATGTTTTAAATAGGAGCTCTTAAAAATAAATATTAAGCAAGCACACCAGTTTCTCTGTCACAGACTTCTCCAGTATGATGAAATGCATTGTATTGTTAGTTAAATTATAACAGCTATTTCTAAATGGGCATCTGCACCTACAAATTGGCATATACCATTTTTAGGCAAACCAATGCTCTCTTTTGTCCTCTTTTTGGGTGATGAATTTTCTTGTCTGGGGTGGGGGTCACCCTAACTGTTACCACTTTGGCTCTTCTGCAGAGGATAGGAGAATGTGATATAAGGTTTATACTGTACATAAATTATCAAAGTGATCAGGGTTACTGGGAGCTTCTCTGACCTTATCAAAGTAATCAGGGTTAGTAGGAGTTTCTGAACCTCTTCATTTACTTTCTGTTCTCTATTGAATACTGAGAACAGCATTGTGCCTTCTGATTGCTTGTCCAATAGCACATTTGTTATTTTGATGCTGTTGCCCCTCATCAAGTGAGACTAGCAGTTGCTGTCAGACTACTGACAGATGGGGCCCATGAAACATGGAACACTTAAGGCCTCTCTTGGCTCCTGTAGGTGATAGCAGAACTTGAGGTTGTGGTGTCAGGTATATTTTGTATATTTTGCTCTTTCCATGAAATATGTAAGCTACTGCACTTCTTACTGTCATGCCTTTAAGTCCCAGTGTTCTGAAAAGAGCAGGAGGACTTGCTTCCTGCTGTGCCAGAGATAAGGGATGAAGAGAAGGGCTCTGGGAAGAAAGTGAGCATTCCAATTCACTAGGTGTTGGCATATTTACTGATAAAACAGGCACAATTTCAACATGAGATGAGATGGAGGTGTAGCTGCTTCCATCCAGGGTGTTTCCAGAGCAGGCTCAGCTGCAGATGTTCATTTCCTATAATCCATTAGTATAAGAAGTGATTAAGAGATAATCCAGCAATTAGTAACAAATTACAGGCCCCAAGATCATTCTTGACTGACAGGCTAGAAAGTTATCTGTTTGTATTAGTGTGCTTCATAAGTGAACCTTGCTTACTGTAATCTAAAGTACAAACACATGTGGGCAAACCATTACAGCTTGCCTGGCCTAGGCTTTGTACTGATTAGTTGTATAGCATTGCTGTGCACCTCAGATAGCACAGTCTTCTTTACATATTGCCTACCCCACTGTTAGTTCTTTTTTCTGGAATGCTGGTAATTTTGCAAAGTAGTTGCCTCTATGCAGCTACTTTTCACTGCGGTAGTAAAACTGTATCTGGGCTGATACATTTCAGACCGCTAGTGGGGTTCACATGATTCAATGCTCTTTCTCCTATAAAAATATCACCTCCACCTAGAAAACTAAATGTCAAAGGGAAAGATTCTAGCCTAGCCTTCTCTCAGAGAATACTAATTTACTAACATACAGGAATTATTATTAATATTTTGGCCCCATATTGGTGAGTCTTTAATTAACAGTATGTAATCCTCCTACCTGTACTCTGAAGCAGTACAGCCCCAGACACAAGTCTGCTCACCTCACTGTGAAGTGTAGGTCTGCACTGGGGAGCTGAGCCAAAATTCAAACCCACCCAAATTGCTGAAGTCCCAAAGATTTGAACCTTTTTTAATAGGAAGATTATATAGCTGGGATTCTAATCTCTTCATACTGATGTGAGCAGATTAAGTTCAAATAATAGAATCTTATGAACAATCATTTGACTACATATCCAAAGGCGGAACCTTTGGCATCTTCCCATTATCCCCTGAAACAACTGTGGAACTACAAATGTGGTACAATCTTCCTGTCACACTCAGAAAAGACAAAGTACTTTTTCCATTCACTCCTGGGTGGTGACAAAGGAGTAAGCAGAACTAAAACTATATTTCCACTTTCTGTACTTAATGGCTACTGCAACACTTTTCATTCTGGTCCTTGAGCAAGTGAGCACATACTTTTCAATTCTATGCAAAGAGAGGAGTACAGTTCTTTCTTTCCCCTTCCTCCCCCACATCTATTGTGTATCAGTGCTGAGAATGTGCACTGTGGAGTACATCTTAGCTTCCATGGTACTTCTTGGTGTAATCTGTTTAAGGAGCAGGTAGCACATCAGGAAAACTAGCTGAAATCCCATCCTCTCTCATCCTTGCAAATGAATTACTGATGGAACCAACCATACAGTGTATATCTTTCCCATTAAGGGTTTTAATTGAGAGTGTGTTCTGCTGACAGGCAGTGTCCCCCCACCCCACCCGCCGTGCCTTTTCCCACCCTTAAAATGTGACTCATAAGCAGTTTCTAACAACCATAACAGTCTCTGTATTCTCTCAGCAAGGGTTCAATTTCAGGCGATTCACCACAGATATTAGCTGCTATAAGGTCATTCCTGCAAAGGAAACGAGGTCTTCCATGCCCTTCAGGGAAACACAACTAACCTCTTACTGTCTCTCCTGCAGGAACAAAAATAGGAATGTACTGGATTGCCCTACTGATTTGGGGTGATCGTTGCTTTGACTTCTTGCCCTCCTTTCTTTCCCAGTTCAGTGCATCAGGGGTCCTGACACAGCAACTAATTCATACTGCACTAATGTTTCTCTGCTGCTTTTAGCTCTGTTTGGAAAGAGGGAGAAAGAGGCTCTTCATGCTTAAAGAATTCCCATTGTTCACCAGGACTGCTTCCTCTGTGTTGAGGAGTGATGGGGCATGTGTGCTGATACTGAGCTGTGTGAGAGAGGCAGGTGGGGGTTAAAGTGCCTCCGCTACTGTCTGTACAGTTGGAATGGAGCTTGGCACTTGACTGAAAATCCTGTGATGTCTGAAATGTGGTGGGCATGTCCATGAGTGTGTGCACACTTGTTCTTGCCTGTACTTGGCCAGCAGTGGGGGCTGCCTACCAAAATCAACTTGGCTCTTGGTGCGCCTGGGACATGTGCTCCTATATACTGATGGTCTGGTTGTGTGCATCTGGATGAGGAAGAGAAGCTGGATCCAATGTTCTGTGGCAGGAATGTTTGTGTGTGTGCGCAGTTGCACAGTGGGTAGTCCTGGCCGGTCTCTACCATCATGTCTTGTTGTTTCAGTGCTGTGCAGACACATGCAGCTTGGCCTGTTTTTACTCTCTGTGTTTTTCCTTGTCTTTTTTTATTCCCTTCTCATCTTCATCGCACAATGTCATCAAACAAAACAAACTTTCATCTCTCAGATCCGCGAGAAGGTTGGTCCTTTTCACTTCTTATCCATCTACAGTATGCCACCTCTGATGAGACTTTTCCAGTAGGGGATGGAGAGCCAGCCCTGCAAGGGGAGGGTCTGATGGCCCCTGGCTCTCTGCCAGGCACTGCCATAGCAGGCCTGAACCTGCTTCCTAATTGCTATGTCCTTGCTGACAGCATTGACCACACTGCTTGCATGCCTTTTGTCGCTTGATGTTTAAAATGCACAGACCCTTATCTGCATGCAGTCCATCCCAAAGATTTCCGTGTTTTGAGATGGGAATGGGGTGCATGTACATAGAGAGTAGGCAGCAGAGTGGGTTTTGCCTTAATCTGTTACTTTGCTAGACTCCTGTGTGGCCTTTCCTTTTTGTTGAGGAATGCAAATACTGATTTGAAGTTTAGGTCAGGGTGGACACCCCTCACTCACAGTGTAAGCTGCTTGGTATAGAGTAGGAAGAGGAAGGAGCAACTGATAGAGGCACCATAGCTGCCTTTTTAAAATATTGAATTCATTCCACATCACATTTGCGTTTGAGATGCTGATGTGATTGAAAAAGCAGAGTTTTCTCATGCTGGATCATTTTTGTTTATAGGATTGTTACATGTATACCTGAAACCCAGGGACTTCATTCTTCCCTGGACAAGGACTCACTCAGCAAGGGCAACAACTGTACTAGAAAAAGGAAGGTGTGCCATTATCTTACCTGCCTTTCTCTTATTGACAGTGCTGTGTTGCACCAAGATATTAAGACAAAAGGTGATTGGTAGACATCAAAATTAGCAGACAGCTTAAGCTACTCCAATATTTCCATTGAAGTTCAACTTCTGTTCTAAGTCAGGTATTTACAAAATGGTGCTGAGTATTGAAATTAAGGGAGGATGTTGCCTGGACATAACCTGAAACAATTCCTATAGGTATATCAACAACTTTCTCTGACCGAAGGTAGTATTCCTTTGATGAAAGAAACAGAATCCATAATTTCATAGGCCCTAAAATGCACCAATTAATAGAGAATGGTGAATATTGAGAGTTAGGAAATGTCTATGCATTAGTTCTGAAGGGGGATAATGTTCATCCTTCAGTCCACATGCTCCGCTATTGCATCCCATATGTTCCCACACTTTTTCCCGTGTACCTGTAATGACCACAGGACAATGACTACCCTATTCTGCATGCCAGGACTTCTGGTTGGAGTCTACTTTAAAAGCACCTACTTTTCCAAGTTACTTTTCTGTTGTTTGTGCTTCTTGTTTAGCACAATAGCACCAAAGTACATGAAGCCTGAGACACTGCTATTTGGACATTCCCTTAAATCAAGACTCCTCAAGCTGCTACAAAGCCATACTAAGTGAACTTCATTAGAATTAGAATTAGAAATTGTTTAATGAGCTGCAGTTGTCCCAGAGCTGTTGCTTTTCTTTTCATTTTAGTTCTCCGAATATGCTCCCTTTAGTTATTAACAAGGGGAGAAAGTTTTCTTGTTTTCAGACATAAACCAAAGCTTGTTTAGGGCAACATTGCATGTGATCCTGGCAGGAATTGAAGCTGAGAGATAATGAAACGTTCTGAAGCTGCACAGATTCTGTTTGCCTGGCACTTTCATGTGCAAGGTCAAGTAACCTGAAAAAATTAAATCCCTTCTTCCAGTGGAACGAACCACCAGCATATATCAGTAGCAAAAGTAGCCTTGACTGACAGATATACGCTTAGGGCTGTTTCATGCATTATACTTACACCTTCACATATTAAAATCATACGTGTGACTTCCATTTTCTCTAGTGCACAAATGGGTGTGTTTTATTTTTATTATTAGTTACACTTTACAAACCATACATACACATCATTGATGTTATTCACAAGTGTTATGTACACACCTCTCTATAATTCAGCATGATATATCAATATATATGCTCAAAATTCATTTTAAATCCAACTTTTTGTTCCAGTTTCATTAAAATAGATCATATTCTGCATCAATAAATAAAATTTATAATTCCTTTAGGTTTTTATTCTATCCTGTTAAGTTTCCATAAAACTATGCTATTTAAAAATTATCAAAATACTTCATCTAGCAAACTGCTTTTCAGTTGTCTTTCTTTCTTTATTTTTTTGAAGCCACAACCACTTGTCTGTGGAAAACAGACACTATTTCCCCCTATATTCCCAGATGTACATGTTTCCCAACACCCTTTTGAGAAAAAGGCATATGTGGAACAGCCCTTGACCAGGATGTTGCTTGGTCCCAGCCCACCAGAAATGTCCCAAAGCTCAAACATTTAATGGGAAGAGATATGTTAGGTGCTAAATATTCCAGTGGGATGTTCCAAGCCTTATAATTTGTTTAGCACTGATAATTGCACCTTAGTTTTTGTTTCCCTCCCCCCAGCTTTACTTACAACTATTTACTGTTCACCCATGCATTTAATTATTGCTCTGCGATTGCTATCAGGTTATTTATTAAGGAGTTGTTTTATCTTGATATAGCAGCTCTTTTCTCTCCCCCCCTCCTTAATGCTGTGTTATTTTCAGAAGTGAATGAATGCAAATTCCAGAGCTGCAGAGTCTGCCTCTCCCTTGCTTTGCTATTAGCGTGTCACTAGGCCGAACCGTGATAGGTCTTTGGCATTGCTCTGCTGTAATGATAGATCCTCTTTTATATGGGGTTGTCAGCGCAAATAATTAGCTCTAAAAGTTATAGCTGAAATATAATCCAAAAATGGCTAGGCCCTGTTTTGGAAATTGTCTATAAAATGTCAGCACTCAGGGATGTATTGGGAACATAAATAGTGAGGCATTGTTTGAACAGGAGATTAGACTCTAAATGCATCTTTTTTTTCCCTTCCAGTCTTTTCCCTCCTGCTGGTGATTCTGTCAATAGATTGTGAGGCCCTAGGAACTACCTTTCCATCAGGATATATTGTTTAAAACAGTAATGACAAGTATGAGAAGGGGTGGAGGAGCTATTCAGATCTGATAATTTTTCCAGTTTGCCCACCTTCCAGAAGCAGTTGTGATAAGCAGAGTAAGATAGAGCCATGGATACTGGACAATACAGGAGGAAGGATTGTTCGGTTTCCCAACAACATTGCTTTTACCCCAAGAAACAAAACCGTACTTGTAAGCTGACCCAGGTAGCAAACTTGTGCAGGTGTCAGGAAAATGAGATTTATATTACGGAAGAATTGAGACAGGAGGCAGTTGTCTTTGGCATGAAGAGCTTATTAAAGCAGTTGCGATACCTGAAGGAGGGGATCAATTTGCATGGTCTCCTGCTCAAAATTAAGATATATTGAATAAAATGTTTTGTGAAAGTCAAAATTATATTGTAATGATGGTTACTACCTTGGCTTTGTTTCTGGACACTTCTGGCATTCTGTCACAAGTAAGAGTGCTAAAAGCTAAATCGAGACTCATAATATAATTTTGAGTTTTAATTAACACTCCAGAATCTGGAAACAACTTTTGAAAAGATTAAAATCCCTAAGCACGTCACTGTCAGATGCAATACTTGCAGAAGATGAAGTGGGGTTTGTGTATGAGATTTTAAAGATTTCAGGCTATGAAAAGAGTTGAAGCTTTGCAAGTGACATAAGTAAATTGTTTATTAAGGAACTTTTAAAAATAACACACCATTGATCCTACTGTCCAAAAGTGCTAACAGTAACAACAACGATAACAATAACAACAACAAGAAGAATTCATCTTTTACTGTAAATTAATTTTGGCTGGCTGGTGCCTTTCACTTTTAGTGTGATTCTACCACTCTTTCTGTTATTATTTTCCAGTGGCCTTACTTCTCTTAGCTCTGCTGCAGTAATCAATTAATAGTTGTTAAAACTGCCCAGCTTTTAGCAATTGCTTAGTGCCTGGAGTTTCCCAGGATGGAAGTAGAAAAGTGGTGGGAGGGGGGACTTTTAGTGAGATGACCTCAATGTTTTTATGAAATCCGAGAAGCAGCTGCTCTAATCTGAGCTAAGCAGGTTGATTGATCCATGCACATTTATTCTGGATGCAAGGAAGGTGCACGCTAATGCATGCTAAATTATTAACACTTCTCCGCCTCCCTTTGTGGTAGTGCCTGTGTCTCCCCTCCCCACCTTCCAGAATGTGGAGCTAGTCTCTACTGGTGTGTTCTTACCACCTCCACTGCTGTGAGATGGCTCAGGATATGTCACTTACTTTCCACCTTGAGTACCAAATGATTGCCCTGCATGCTCCATTCCGTAGGGAAGCTTGGGGGATTTTCCTCTTTTGTGAGTCATATAGGATGCCATGCTCTGGGATGAATAACAGTGAATTTCATGTTCAATAGTCTGCTGAAATAAACCTTGAGTACCATTACCCATAGACCTTTACAATAGTTTTCCCTATGTGGTTTCTTCCAAAATTGCCAAGTTGCTCACTTCTGCTTTATCCAAAAGGAGTTTACAGAAAACAAAACAAAACAAAAAACCTGACAAATTCTACTGAGAAAAGAAGTCATGATGGTGTGAATGATACTGGAAATATTTGGGAGGCATCTACTCTCATTTGGTCCTTGTGATTTGCTTTGTAAATTGGAAGAGGATTTCTGCAGATTCCTGCAATTGGTGGGAATGGAGCTGCCTTAATTACTGATTGTCATGCCAGAGACAGCAGAAAGATTGGAGCCTGGTGGAAGCTATTGCCGCATGCATGCTTGGGGATGCTGTGTAAACAACCTTCACCAGTTCTGCTCTGCCAGAGCATTCTAATGCTGATTGACAGCTGTGCTTCACATCCCACTGGACTCTGCCCACTAAAAAGCTGCCAATTACCCAGGAATGCTATACTGGTGCTAGGTTGGAATCCACCTCCTTTCTAACCTTCCCAGGCATTCTTTCTAGATTATAATCCAGCCTGGATTGACAGTAGCATCTCTAAGCCCACCTGTTCCTGTTTTATTGACATTTTAAGATCTCAGTGTGCAGTTGAATAGCCAAGGAAAGACTAGCTAGAAGGGAGGTTGCCCCCCACTCGCTAGTAAGGCACACAACTGAGCCTCCATTGATCACCTTGCCTCTGTTCTTCCTCTCTACATAATGAGAACTGCATTTTGATTTGCAGCACATCTGAAGAGTATTTGCAACCAGACTGGAAGAGAGAAACCACCAAAGTGATGCAACAGAGGCAGGCACAGCGTGAGGTCAACAAACACTGGATCTTGTCGGAGTCTCCACAGCCTTAGTGTGGAAGCTGTCCCTGCCACCACCCCTTCTGACCAACAGAAACAATCTATTTTGCTTGCACTGTGCAGTACTTAGGCTACTTATTGTGGCTGGAGGACAATCCGTT